>NC_056735.1:219745994-220115994 GCF_019279795.1 Protopterus annectens
TTATTAATCCCCCATGCTTTTGCATTCTGACCTTGTATTAAAACACTCTTATACAAATTTCCTAGACAGTTATATGTTGTAGGACAGTGTGGGCAACAGTGATGTGTAATACCTTATTACTCAGAGCAACTGCATCAGTTGCAGTGCCATACAATACCAATGTAAACAGTACCTGTACTGGGTATCATTCTTGTATTTCTGGGCACAGTGTTGATATCTGACAGACCTGTGGGAGAAATGTTTATTAACACTACCTGAATGTTGCCACACACAGTACCAGATTCCACAATATTATTATGCACATACATCTCACTCTGTTACTGTACACACTCTGACCACAGTTTGACAAGTTGGGGTGTAAATGGTACATACATGGCTTCTTAGTCTCATAAGGTATTGGGGAATTGCTAGTTTGCCAGCTTTGTTCTCATAGATGTGTGTCAATTAGTTGTATTTCCTGTTTGCTGCCTATACGTCTGGGATCATCCCACTGATTTCCCAGGGGGACAGGTTGATAGGCAACCGATATGGGCCACTTTACTGGACATTCTGGACATATCTGTACAGTTGTGGGGTATGATTCTGTATGCAGACTACTACCACTGGCAGGATTCAAACCATAGCTGTGTGTGCTAAAAAAACAACAGTTTACATCTCAGTTGCATATGATATTCAGGTTTTGTTGTCTGCATTTTCCCTGTTTACAGTCTATGTGTCTCTCAGTTGTACTAAATGGCCTCTGGGGATTACACCTGTCATATACAGGCATTCCTACACATTCAATTTATGGTGCACAGTGTGGGAACAGTGCATAATACAATAGTACTATTACATGATTGCAAATCTACATTACCATATGATACCAGAGTATAAACATGCAGTCTAGCAGTTAGACCTTTATTGTCAGGCTATTACACTTTAATTAACATACAAATGATATTAGACTCTTCCTGACATATTCTCTAGTGTATGCAGTACTTGTCTTGACAAATACAGGTTTTATACAGGCATTGAATGTACTACTAATTTTAGTTTTATTTCCTATGACAGTAAATGAATGGTTATTACTGACCTGCCTTGCATCGTAACCTCGCCAGGTGACTGACGTGGGCCACCTGGTTTGTGTCCTGCTCCATTGCAGCTGTAGGGGACATAAGAGGAATATTTAGCCATACCTATCCATGATATACCTGAGCTGGCTATTATTACACACATACTGGGGTCATACTTACACACAACTGGTACATTCCCTGCTGCTCTAGCCTCTTGAATCCACTCCTCCAAGAGGTTCCTCTTATGCCGCTTCAGGTCGGCATAGTGATGTCTGACCTGCTCACCAGTTCAGGGTATGCCAGTGGCACTGGTAAGGTTACAGGCGAGATGGTCTCTGGCCTCCGCCTTATCTTGGGAGCCCTGCTGCTGGCCCTGCAGCAGTCTCTGGTCATGGTCTTTGATAAGGAGTCCTGCCATGACTCTGGATTCCTGGATGCACCAGTGCTGCACCCAGAAGCACACACCTTCTCCCCTTACTGCCATTGTGCCTGCAAGGGGAAGCTACAACCAGTTATGAGATGTATTCCCGCCTCTTGGGTTTAAGTAAGGCTGATTTCCCTGCATTTTTCTGTGACTGGCTGTTTTTTAAAAGACTAGTCTATGGGCAAACCTGCTTACCTAGGGTTTGCATTGTTTAAAGAGGTATAACACTGAGCAAAATGAGTTAGCCGGCCTACACATTGCTTACACCTCCTAAGCTGGCCTGTGCAATGCTTAGCATTGCTTACATTTGACTTTGCATTATAATTCCTTTTTGGCATTGAGTTATTATTCATTACACCTTATATGTATACCTGGTATCCATGATTCATGTGTATGCACACTGTATGGGGTCTTTGTGTTCTATTGGGGACTTCAACACTGTATTACAATTACACCTGACATCTGGCCTTACTGCTGTACTCTGGTTCACATATTTATGTATTTATGTTATGTAGTGGGTTAAGGCACATATGTCTGTATACAGATTCCTTTCACAGGTTCAGTTTGAGTTTACTATAGTGAAGACTTGTTTGCTGATACCTACTTTTTCTGTACTGCTGTGATGGCTTGGTGGTTAACTACTGTGACTATGCTGTATAGGGTCCTGGGTTCAAGACTGCATGGCTGTTTATTTTGTTGATGGGCGGAACAAGGGCTGTTGGATACAGAGTGATTAAGGCACGTTTGAGCATTTGTAAGTGGGTTTGCGTGAAGGTAAACAATGCTAACGTCCGGTTACATATGCTTACAGAGAGTTAGCTTCAGAATTGATTAACCTGTGTGTGCATTGCTTACTGCTATGCAAATGGTCTTAAACCCACTTACTAGTGCTTAAATATGCTTACTACTACTTATTGGTGCTTAAACCTGCTTACTAGTGCTTTATTCATTATGATACTGACACCTCACATGTGCATTTACTGCAGTACTCCAGTTCATAAAAAATATGTTATTTAGTGGGTTATGCACATAAATATTAGTCATAACATGCTTTGCCATGGAAAATGGAATGTGCTGCCCACAACACTATTGCTATGCTGCTTCATTTGCATATATCTTCCTTGTTATCTGCTTCAGCCATTTAAGCTGCATTAACCGTAGCTAAGCGATGGGCACACCCATGCACCTACAGTTAGTTTAATCGTATTTTTTAAAAAAATGGGTTTGTTCATTTTCTTTCTGTATACTTTTGCTGTTGTATATGAGGGGGTCTGTTGGTGGGGATATGCGGACACCTATGAGTGGTCTTGGTCATTTCTTACCCCTTTCTGCTGTTCTTCATTGTGGGGGGGGGTGTATATTCTGAGAGCTCTGCTCTCAGACATGCCCCCTGCACTCTTACATGCTCCGTGTAAGACTAGGAGCTCAGGCAGCACTGCCATCCTGCTCCTAAACAGCGCCTCAGAGCAGGACTAAACTAGTCCTGCATGGAGGAATAGTAAATCTGGGGGAGTATTATGTAGTGTAGATCTTTGCATTACCAGATTAATTTGGTGGGCATAGCAGCGTACATAATAAACATATTTGAATTCCTGTCTTATGATGGCCTGGACTCCATACTGAACTCCACTCATAACAAATGCACCATCATAACTCTGAGGAACCACTTTTTCATGTTGGTTTCCCACTACTTCCTTCAATTGTTCACTTATCACACCAGCAATATGCTCTGCATTCTGTCCAGGTAGTATAAACTATCCCTAAAAACTTTCCCACACCTAGTCATTGACAACATAACAGAACACAGTGGCAATTTGTCACAGCCCTGCAACATCAGTCATTTCATCTGCAATTACTGCTACTAATTGTTGCAGTACAAAGCTCTTTTTTATTTATTCTCTGCATATTGTTAGCATGCAGTCCAGGAGTTCATTCTGTACAGTTTTTTGATGTTCCTTTAAAAACAGTTGAAGTTTTTATGTGTTCAAGCAACTTCTGATCAATCCTGCAGGTGAAGTATATCAGTCTGTGGAACATTCCAGCACTCAGTGAATCTTCTGATTGATCATAGCCTCTTAAAGCTATTTCTTCTTCATCACACAGCCTGATGCAGTCAATTATAAGTGATAGAACATGACATTTTTCTTCCACTTTCTTGTTATGTCTTTACACTGATAACTGTTATCCGGTACATAAATGATACCTAATATCCACAGTTCCCAACTTTGCTAGACTCATTTGGTTGTCAAAATGTTTAGGAGACTGTTCATGCTTTCTAGCCTTTTCTGCCATTCTCTTCAGGTCATTCACACCCTTTGATGTCCAGGCATCCTGTACACTGAATGATAAATATGGGAAGCAGTACAAACTGTTTGTTTCCTCACAACCATAGATCCAGGTGTACTTGTCATAGACTGAGCTGCTGAAGCTGTGTGTGTATGTTTTTGACCTACTTTTATCTTGAAACACCATCTTGAGATCAGGTGTGTGTTTTTCAGCCTCTTGATTCTTAACTTTTCATCAAAAGTCAACTTTCCAATAATAATAGATTTAGATAGGCCACTGTAACAGCCTGCTCACTCATTCTGGTATTGTGGTGGTTATAGCCCTGAAGTAAACATATTACAGAAATGACTAAGTGCCACCGTTGTTTACATTTTTAGTACAGCTTCATGAACAGTACTCATTTCATTGACCATCCTCCATGCTCATGACCTACCTAAAGTATCGGGCTTGGCCTTGCCAGAGTTAAAAAAATAATATGAATGCTTGTATTACTGTATTTTTGATTAACTCACTGTCACAGCTTGAATTCCATCTTGCTTCTCCAAAATACACCAGTCCTGCAAAGCCAGAATTAAAAGAATAAAACAGGACCGGTCATTTCATTGCCTACTTCACTTTCAGGTTTGATCCTTCCAGCAGTAAAATAATACTATGTTTGTGTTAGTTTAATTTTTGTTGAACAGAAACAATAGTCACAACCTGTATGCTTACTGCACCATGCACATTAGTCTTGCAAAACCAGAATTATAACAGTAAATGGCCAGTTGTTTTGTTCTCACACTGACATAGCCCCCATCTCAATTGCCTACCTAAAGTATCTAGTTTTAACCTATGAAGTTAAAAAATGCAGTTACATTACTGTTTTGATTTCATATAAACATTAGCCAAACATCAGCGCTTGTACTCATTCTATCTTACTGCACCCAAATGCACATCAGTCTTGAAAAGGCAGAATTATAACAATAAATAGTAGGGCCACTCACTTCACTTACAAACAACCCCCCCATACCCATTACCTATCTAAAATAGGTGGTTTGACCTTGCCAGCATCAGTAGTAATGTTTTCGTTACTGTATTGAATTTTTGCATGCAAATAGAGTTTACATTCTGTCTTATTTCACCCAACTACACATTAGACATGCAAAGTCAGAAGTATTACACCAAAGCTACAGTACTAACATTTCATCCACAAACAACCATCATATCAACTGCCAATCTAGTATCTTCTTTGACCCTGCCAGGATTAAAACAAAACTATCAATGGTTATATTAATTTAATCTGTTGCACAGAAACAGCAGTCACAGGCTTGCATGACAGGTGACTTTACCCATATGCACATTAATCTTGAAAAGCCACAATTACAATAGTAAACAGCAAGGCCAGTCAACTCATTTAATTCACAAACACCCTCCCCCACCTATCAGGATTAAAGTAGAAGCAATCTGTTTGCAATTTGCTGCTCACTGCTGAAGCAATTTGTTTGCTATTTGCTGCTCAAACAACATGAACTGTTTTTAGTTTTATAGGATTAAAGTAAAAATAATAATAGCAGTTGCTTTGCATACCTGCGCTGCTTTCATTTTGTGGACAGAAACATTAGTCCCAGCTTGTGTGTGCCAGCCAAGTACACATTTCATTTTATTTATTTTACAGCTGGCTTTTGTTAAAAAAAAAAACCTTTCCAGCATAGGTCCAGGGAGAAAAGCTCCAACATATTATAAACATTTTTAAACAAACATTCAATATATTGGTTAAAAAATACAAAAAAAAAATATAGCAAAGCTAGACTTTCTATTGTGTGATACCTTAAACCTCTTTGTATCAGAGGCAACATGGGATATATGCAAATTACCCTTTAAGAATATCAGGTGGTTCAGCTAAATGGCAATTCAGAATGCCCAAGACTTTTTCTTTTACTTTTAAGTCTATTTATGGACAATTTCAGGAGAACAAAACCAAACCCCTCTAGCTGTGGACATGCATGTTTCTGCCTTCTTATGGCATCGTCAGCACAGCATAAGAGGAATGTTTGACTTTTAGAAACACATGGTTGTTATACCCAACTAATATCCAGAAACATTAGGGTGTCTACAAAATATCCCCAACCAACAAACTAAAACAATGAGTAAAAAGATGACACGGGAAAACCAATTGGTTAAAAAACACAAAAAGAAAAATCTAGCAAAGCTAGACTTTCTTCTGTGTGATACCTTAAACCTCTTTGTATCAGAGGCAACATGGGATATATGCAAATTACAAAAATTCAAACATTCCTCTTATACTGTGCTGATGATGCCATAAGAAGGCAGAAACATGCATGTTCACAGCTAGAGGCATTTGGCTTTATTGGCCTGAAATTGTCCATAAATAGACTTAAAAGTAAAAGAAAAAGTCTTGGACATTCAGAATTGCCATTTAGCTAAAACACCTGATATCCTTTAAGGGTAGTTTGTACATATCTCATGTTGCCTCTGATACAAAGAGGTTTAAGGTGTCACACAGTAGAAAGTCTAGCTTTGCTAGATTTTTCTTTATGAGTTTTTTTAACCAATTGGTTTTCCTGTATGACATTTTTAAGCATTCAGTATATCTGAACAGATATGAAATAACATACATTAAGGATTACTTGTAAACTTGCTAATTATTTTATATTCATCTTAAAGTACAGACAGAAAAGCGGAACTCGAACACAGATGCACGATGCTCCAAGTTCTGTAAATCATCGCATCTTCTACATTATACACTAGTTTGAAGTTCACACAGATATTAGTGTGTAAAAATGAACCAAGCAAAAACAGTGTGGTAAACCATGCAATGGCAAAAACTCCACTCAAATAAAGATTAAAACAAAAACATTTATTCAAAAAGTGAGCATGTTCGCAGCCATATCATGCTGCATCATCAGACAACATAACAAAATAAAACCAGTTTAAACATCACATCGAACCAATCAAAACTCTCCATCAATCAATTGTCAAATTCAGTTATCAAAACTACTAGTCTCTTTAAAGGCACCATCAAGGTGAAAACTTTACTATCATTAAAACATATACAAAAATATTTAAAAAAAAAGTTTAACAAATCATTTCCAAACACATTCTAAAAAATTTTATGTACTATCTTCACTCAAGAGCCATATGAAAAAATCATTACATAAACAGGCCTCTATTCTTAAGGAAGGTAGATTTAATTTTTTTTTTGAGAAATGTGATGCTAAGGTTATTGTATAAGAATGCAGAAGGGGGTGTAAATACTTTTTAGAAACCCAGCACTTTTCTACCTAATAATAACTCTATTCTTGATGTCTTTGAAAAACTTTGTGAGAAAGACATTATGGAATTGTTTGTTGAAGGGTCTAAAAAAGGCGCTTGTATTAATATGATGAAAGAAGAACGAAAGGCCTTAAATGACATGCAGAATGATAGGTCAATAGTTTTGAGACCTGCCGACAAGGGCAGTCTCATTGTGATTATGGATTATTCATTCTATGTCTCTAATATGTTAGTGAAGCTTGATGATGTACATACATATGTAAGAATGAATAGGGATGACTTAGAATCCCTTATTAAGAGGATACATGATGTTTTATATGAATATTTGTTGTGTAAAAGCATAAGTTTGGACATTTTTACAATTATTTAATGGTGCATAAACCCAGAATATCTGTCATACAGGGATTGCCTAAAATTCATAAGGATCCACCTCCCTTTAGGCCTATTGTGACCAGGAGAGGTTGGTGCACAGACCCTATGTCTGTATTTGTAGAAAAGCATTTGTGGACATTAATTGATAAGAACATTATTGTCCTGAGGGATACACAACATTTTTGAATGACCTTTTCAGGTGTGTAGGGGAACATGGTTCTGAACACGAGTTTATAATGGTAACATATGATGTTCAGTCTCTTTTTACTATTAATTCTAAATGCTGAAGGTGTGGAAAGTTTGTGATACTTTTAAATAAGTATAGTATCTATGGTACAGATTTGATAGAAGTTATTTGTTTGCTCATGGAATTAATACTTGAAAATAATGTTTTCATGTTTGGGGATGAACTTTTCCTGCAGAAGGATGGTGTAGCTATGGGCACTTCAATTGTCAATAGCTACGCCGACATCATTATGATAGTATGGGAAGAGAGACGTGTGATCACTAGTTCCTACTCTAAACAAGTGTATTTCTATGCAAGATTTGTTGATGATATTTTTATGTTGTGGTCTGGAACCGAGCAGGAACTACAGAATTTCCATGAATACTTGAATCATACCACTAATTTTTTGAAGTTTACCATGAATATGTCTCGTAAACAGAGTTCTTGGCTGTGTCAGTGGTTATAAGAGGGGATAATACCTTTGGCACAAAGGTACATAGGAAGACGTGTTGTAGGAATACATATTTATATCGACAATATTGACTTTTTAATTAAGTGTGTCATGTGTTTAACTCTCTATGCCTTGATTGGCTGTATGTGTTTTTAAATTGCTTTTTCTTCATTTCTTATTATTTCTTCAATGGTCCTGGGAAGCAGGGCATCCACAAAAGGACTTACCTATTTTAATAAAGATATATTTATTGGTTTGGTCAGAGTGGACATCCTTTGTGCTCATCAGATAAAGAAGATAGTCAGACAACCTTCGTAAAAGATGCCAGCAACAACGTACTCTCCAGCCCTCAGGAAATTAAAAGCAGATGGAAAGAGTATTTTCAGCAGCCTCTGAAGGAACAAAACCATGCAGAAGCTGTACTGCCCCAGACACAGCCTACAATGAAAGAAGAGGAGAAGCCCACCCTAGAAGTAGTAACAACAGCACCAAGGAAAATAAAGTCCGGGAAAGTAGCAGCCTTAGATGAGGTCACAGTAGATATGATCAAGATTTTGGGTGAGATAGGGGAAAAATGGCCCCAGCTGGTACTTATAGCAGTATAGAGAGAAAGAAGTATCCCAGATGACTGAAGAATAAGCATACTAGTGCCAGCGTACAAGAATAATGGGGACATCCACAACTGTGGACAATACATGAGTAGAACTCTCCTGTCACACTTCATGAAAGTTCTGGAGATGATGATTGATAAACTAATATGCAGAGTAGTAGAAAGTAAGATTGGAGATGAGCAGTTTGGATTAAGATTTGGATGCAACACAACTGATCTGGTATCTGCAGTGAGACATTTAGTTGAGAAGAAATTATAGATGGAGAAAGAGTTCAATTGGGCATTCCTAGACTTGGAGAAATCATATGCCATAGTCCCAAGAAAACTGATTTGGGCAGTTCTGTGCTAGTTCAGAGTCCTAAAAACATTGGTACAGTTACTGTAGGCTATGTACAAGGATCCAATGACTCAAATACAAACAGTGTTTGGCTCCACTGCAGGGTTCCTAGTAGGAGTGAGTGTGCATCAGGATTTAGCTGTGCCCACTTCTGTTCATACTGGTAATGGACTACATCAGCAAATAGAATGGAGGGGACATATCAACAAAGTTGCTGCATGCAGATCATGTGACACTGCAGACATACTCTGAACAAAAACTTCAGCAAAGGATAGGGGAATAAAATGCAAAACTGAAGGTACAACTGAGTACAAATAAGGCATTTGCAATAGCAGCAAATAGGGGGAAATCAGAAAAAGCTGAGAATTTTGATTGAAAGAAAATAGTGGAACAGGTTAACAGCTTCAAGTATCTGGGACGGGTGGTTGAGGAGAAGGGACTTCTGAATGAGGAGATCAAAGCTAGAATCAGAGCTGCTGCAGCCAACATGCACAAAGTGTCAGGTGTAGAGCTGACAGAAGAATGGCAAAAAAACTGAAAAGTAAGATGTATAAAACACTGATGTGACCAGTACTATTGTATGGTACAGAAACCTTGGCAATAAAAACAGAGCAGTTGAGGAAGCTAGAGGTGATGGAGATGAAGTGCCAGAGATGGGTAGTAGAATGCACACTGCAGGGCAGACAAAAAATGAGGACATCAGAGCAGAAGCCAAAGTAACTCCAATTGCAGAGAAGGTTGAAGAGAACAGATTACAGTGGTTTGGGCACATTTGAAGAAAAGTAGAAGACAATCTTGTGAAGAAGATTTGGGACAGACAGGAAGAAGGCAAGAGGAAATGAGGGCATGCAGCAAAGAGATGGATGGATTGTGTGAGAGAAGATCTGTGACAGGCATGATTGTCAAAGAAGGTAGGAGAGTGGCATTGAGTCAAGAGAGATAGCAACAGTTGACATGAAACTCCAACTCCATGTAGAAAATGGGAAAAAGGAGGCTGCTGCTGCTGCTGATGACTTCTTTATAAAAGGCTTTCTGGAGGATTTTTGTGTCCTCTGCGGAGTCTATGATGGCACCAAGTTTACAGTTTTCTGCAAATCTGGTCAACTATAAACCCTTAACATTTACTTTGACCTCCAAGAAGCAAATGTCAAACAGGAGTTGCCCAAGGACTGAATCCTGGGGTACATCACCAGTGACTGGTCTTTTGTAGGAGATAGAGCAGCCCTCCCTAATTTATTCGGTTCTATTTATGAAACAGTTTACTATCCAATGAGTTATATAAGGGCTTTCATTTAATTGGGTGAGTTTATATATTATACTTTACTATGGGATGGTGTTAAAAGCCTTTGTGAAATCTAAATATGTCATGTATACTGATTTCCCTCATCCATTGCTTCAGTAACCGTCTTGAAGAAGATGAACAGGTTAAAAGACAGGATCTGCCCTTGACTTATCTGAACTGTCTTGGGTTGAGAGTTTGAAGGTTACATATGTCCTTATTTATTAATTCCATAATGATCCTTTCCATAGACTTACAAGTAAGCTGATCAGGCTTATGGATCTATAATTACCTGGGCTCTTTTAAAGCTCCACCTTTGTATTAGGGGATGACTGTTGCTGTCCTCCATTCATCTGAGAAATGTACCATTTTCTGCAATGTAGTGCAATCTCTGAGTTGGTATATTTAATTAGTAGGGGGTGGGCGGGGTGCAGGTGGGCTTGCTCTCCTGCAAAAATGTTTTTTATTTATTTATTTATTTATTTTTTTTAATGTTCAACGTTCCAAAACTTTAATCATATGGTCTCGGACATATGAATTTTGAAGTTTCAGAATTTTGATAATCTGACATAGATCTGGGCAGACACATCTATGCAGCTATTTACATGTAGATAGAAGCTGTCAGTAAAAGATTTTGTATAAGCAGTGGGGTCCTGAAGGTAGAAGGGGCTTTTGAATTTAACTAGGTCATCACTCAGTATTAGTAGATTAGCCTTGACATAATCTTTGAACACCTAGGTACAGGGAGATGTTTCTGGTTTCAGTCTGAAGGACAATATGACTGATTTGTGGTCTGATATGAGTAGGGAGGAAGTTACAGTTTGCGGGTTGCAATGCTGCCTCATATTGGTATGGAGAAGTTGAGGATTTATCAGCCTTGGTTGCCGTGCAGACTAACTAGTCCAGAAAGTCTATATTGCTGAAGTCCAGAAATTTGTGGGCATATATGTTCAATTTGAGGACATGTAAGTTTCCCAGTTAATGGTAGGGTAGATGAAGTCTCCTAGGAGAATAGTGTTTGACTTAATGCTTAGGCACTTACTGATTAGGTAGGAGTTATTGGCTGAGGGGGACATAGATGGTGTCATAATCTTAATTATGACAGGATGAGTTTTGTTAATAGCAATTTGGATGTGGAAGAGTTCCAGGTCATTATCTTGTCTAACAAACCTGGAGGTGAGATTAGTTTTAAGAGTATGCCCTCATCTAATACAGTAGGCCCGAATGGCTGGTAGGCATTGAAACCCTGGACTGATGGTGAGCTCTTATTGACCTTCAACCAGGTCTCTGTTTTGTTATGTGGAAAGCTTTGAAAAACTGACATTGCCTTAAAAGGGTACTATGGCTTCGACATGTTTTTAGCACATATATTAAAGCCTTGGAGAGATAGGTGCAGGCCATCCCTGGCAAAGCAGTTAAGACTTTCTACCATTTCCCCCAGGCTGATATTAATAATCTTTTGTTTGCATTGTGGCATCATTCTTGGTGATGGCAGAATGGTGCTCAAGGCAAGGTTCACACGTGCCTCAGACACATATTCTGAGGCTCCCTCATGCCTGTCTTCATACAATCCAGAGAAGTATGTCTCAGGTCATTTACACCCACGTGCACTACAACTGTGTCGTATGTGTACTTCTGGTGCAAGGACTTCAGTGCATGCATGATGTGGCGGATCTTGGCACTTGAAAGGCAGCCGACAGTGACTCCCCCCTTGCATAGCCTGGTGAGTGGTACTTCAGTGTGTCTCGCTATGGAGTCTCTTATGACTATGATATTGGATTGTGTGGAGCCTTATGGGCTTTTGAACTGAGTCAGTGTGATTATTAGTTGTATGTTTTATGAAGGGTGCTGCCTTTTTCATCTGTTTTATAGGTTACTAAGGGTACCTGTTTTTAGTTGACATTTATGAAGCCTTTGTTGTTTAGGTTTGTTAATTTTAAGAGCCTTATCATGTTGGACTATGTGTTTGTTTTGAGCTGTGTGTGATTGGCTTAGTGTGGTGTTGTGTGCTACAGATAATTTGAAGGTTATTTATTGTGGATCTGCATGAGAGCTTTCCCTCTAGTAACACCATTACTCAGTACAAGCTATTGTCTAACTCAGTGTTTGGTTAAGAAATAGGAGCATATTCTTCAGCTTCTTCCCCTGATGATTTGGCTATATTTTTTACTGCTCTGCTCAAACTGTCATTTTTACACTGTGCCTTTTTAAAATGTAAGTGGATTATCTGAAGGTCAGGCAGCTCTACAGTTTCTTCATTGTCAGGCTATCATGAGCAGTACGTTAGCAAGGTTATCTGGGATTGCTGCAGTCAGTTCCACAGTATGGCATCCCCTTCATCTCCTTCAACTCATAAAAAAGTCCTCTTAAAAAACAATCCTACTTGCTTTACTGAAAGTTTAGCAAACCACTTGTTACCAATGCAACAAACAACTTGCTACTGCTAAAATACCACACATGAAGTACTTACCTTGACTGCAAATACTGTATTTGCTGATCACACACTTTAAAACCTTGAGCCTGGGGCAGTCACTCCCTTCACCCAAACCTAGATACCTTGGTTTCTGAGGTGGAAGGTGCTTCCTTCTGTCCTGCTGACACACACATTGGGGTCTCACTGTCTAACTCTTCTCCTACAAAAGGTAACCGATACCAGGATTTTTAGTGGCAGTTACTATCTCTTCATTATTTCGCTTTTTATGCTCCCTTTTTTAAACGAATCTGATGCATCGAACCATCTTCGTTTTTCTTAGAGTTCCTGTATTTTGATTCATCTGAAATATTGTCAGGGTTCTGTCCAACGTTATCTTATCTCTCAGTATTCACTACCTTCACATTTTTTTTCCCTTTATGTTGCTTTTCCCCAATTTCAGTGTGAATGAACACCGTCCACAGTGACAGTGTACTAATATGGCTCATCTCTCTTTGGGTTAAATTATATATTGCTAAATACTGGACAGAAAGAGAAAACATATTATCTAAGGAATGACATTCTTTTATAAAAGTTTCTGCTGTTTCCTTAGAAATTTTCAAAATAAAAATACAGCTCACAAATAAACATCCATGAATTTAGTCAGATATAAGCAGAGATTATTGACTTGAATAAATAAGTTTTTTTGTGGACTTGGTCATGTTCCATTAAGTGTCTCTGCCGCAATGTATTGCTTAGTCATCATATCCCTTCAAGTTCGACCCTGCCATTTCCTCTGCCACAGGTGGATATTAACATTTTATCTGAGATGTATTCTTCAAAATGGACTTGTGTATAGAAAGTACAGGTGCAGTGATATGTGGTGCTGTCTCAAATGCTGGTTTAATTCTGTTGTCCCATATTAGGATGTTGGGGTACTCTAAACTATTTTCTATGTCATCTATTCATAAATATACAAGAATAAGGCACAGGTATTAACAGGGAATGGTATTTTTTCATCTGAATTTGAATTGCTACTAATAAACTGTTTTCAAACATATGCAATAAAAAAAGCAGCACAAAACAAAAAAATATGCCACACTAATATAAACTGTAGTTAGATTTCTGGCAGACATACGCTTTTGATGATTAGGACAACTGTCACCTCCAAATCTGTGACACTAAGCAGAAGGTCAGACATACCAGGGTGGCAGATTATAATTCCCAGTGGGTCTAATGTGCTCTTTATGAAGTAGTAGGAATCCTTGTTCTTGATTTGTAGGTATGTTACACAAACAGAGCAAACAAAAAAAATAAGAAAATTAAATACATGTCTGCTAATAACCATGCAATTGCAGAATGAAACCAGAAATATTGGTTGTAATGTGAATGTGCTAAATGCATGAGATGGGGATAAGAGCTAACAAAGATGACAAAGGTGGGATACATGAATATGCTCGAAAGCAGATTGTAATGATGATATAAAGCATTGGGCCATTGCATATAAGGAGTAGATTTACATTTTTTTTTCTGGAAGTTACTTAATGGAGTATAACGTATCCTTATGTAAGACTATTTTACAAAATAACCGTCTGCAATGACACTCATAATGAGAAATTAAAACAGTAACTAAGAACTGTACTATTATATTTGTGAAGGTATTCTTGTAGCAGATACCCAGTGAATTCTTCTTAAGCATGTGAAATTTAAATAGCAGGGCATAGCTAAACCGAAGGAAAGAATGTTATACAAAACAAAGAAGTCTGGCTGAATGGAATGGATGGAATTTTTTTTAAATAACGTACCTAATATTACATTCTTAGTTATGATGCTTGAAATATATAATAATGCTTCTTCATTGTTTAAACACTTCTTTTTATTGTAGATGAAGAATATATGCATTTTATAAATAATGAATATTTTGTAATATGAACCTTAGTTTTAATAAAGTATCTTTAACCCCTTTTGTTTGTCATGAAATTCCACAGGATTATTGCTATGTCTAATGAACTACCATCAGTCTGGTGAGATAGAACCTCCATTTAAGGACATATCTGAAGCAGACTACTGCATTTTCATTACTAGAATATCAATTCAAGTGGATGGTGTGAGATAGACTCTTCCAAGTTTATATTGAACAAATGGCACTAACTAGATGACAGTCCAGCTGACATACATTAAGAAAATGCATATACATTTTCAAAGTAATAAATCCATTTTATATAACAAATTGGCTGTTCTTGTAAGTTTTGTGGAGCAGCTATGTGTTGAGGTCAATGATTCTAATCAGTATTACACACATTTGTGAAACATTTCAAGTACTGTTGTCACTCTGCACATCAGGGTCATCTCTTTAACAAGATGTCATCTTTATTTAAAACAATGTTCACAAATTTCCATTGCTAAATTTTGTCCCACCCCACAGTATCCCTAATGTCAACATTTCACACAGATGTTATTTCATTTTGGTATCACTTAAATTAGGCAGTGATTCAGAGACAAAACAAATACTGGTGGAGTTAATGATCTTAGCCAAGCTAGTAGTGCAGTCATCTGCTCACAAGGAGTTATTGTTGTGGCACTAGGCTTCAAATGTCAACACAAAAGAATTTCTTTCAAGGTCACCCATCATGATAAAAGCATTGTAGAGAATCTCCGAATAACTGAATTCCTGGAACAGAAAATAATGACTTTGTAAACCCTAACTGCTGAAGTAACCTGAGGATTATTGATCTGTTTAAAAGGAAATAGAAAAATCCAGTTAGTTTAAATAAAAATGTGTTATCTAACTTTCTTATAGGCTCAATCCCAGTTTTTGTTAAATCAATTCTCTATACCAGTCTTAGAGCTCAGTCTTTGAACAACACTTACGCATTTTGTATATCTTGTGCCAAACGAAGCTATAAAAGACATGATCGTATGTGCTAACAGAAATAGCAAATTGGCTAAAAGACAAAACACACACAGTGTGGCTGGAAGATACCTCATCAGAGAGTATGAGGCTGACAAGTACTGAGAACTGTTGTTTGATGTTTTCTTTTCCGATATCCAGACCATGATCTAAGACCTCTTAATAACTGAGTTAGCAGATGATTATTAAAAGGGAGTCATTGCAAAGTCCCTTACTGACAACAAAGGCCTTCAGCAAGAACTTACTCTTGTAAATACCTGGCATTCTCTCAAATTAAATGCTAAAATGTGCAATATTGCCACATTTGGTAATGACTCTTCCCCCAGCATACAACATAGACAACACCCAACTTCAAAGTAAGAACTTTGTTAAAGGCCTTGGAAAAGGATTGTTAATTCCCCCTCCTTTGATCAACATGTAACAACAGTACTCAGAAAGTCCTTCTACGTAGTGCAAGCGATTGTCAAAGGAAAATCATCCAAATCTAAAGAAGTCATTTTCCACTTATATTCTGCATTGATTAGTTCAAATATTGAATAAATGCCCTGTTGGGGATGTACCTCACTAAACATTTCAAACAACTAGAAAGACCCCAGAGGTTCCTAACTAAGAAGATCAGTGACTTACAATTTCCTATGCTACCTGAAAAGACTGAAAAATTGTCCCTTCATGGATTTCTGAGGGGAGACCAATGCCTTGCCTTTTTTGTCATTAGGGACTTGGTGCTCCTAGATCTCTTGTTTCTCCACAAATAAAATAGTCCCACGTGTACAAGAACTAAGAATGTAAATTTTCATCAGCAGATAAGCAAAACATGGTAGAAAGATAGGTTTATTACACAGTGCCTTTTCCATCTCTAGACTAAACTCTAGCTGCATATCTAGGCAATGTGATACTACTTCCTTCAAATGGAAACCAGATGATTGAATGGGTATTCACAACCCCCTCCCCCACTTCACTGGCCAAGCCCATCTAAAAAAGGAGTAGTAGTCTAATAGTGGGTACTGGCAGGTATAAGTGGAGACATAACTTAGTTACCTTTTATTTCATCTGATTCCTATGATCTTTATCATTCTGATCAAAGCAAACAATTAAATGTAGTCTGTACTAGCTAAAACCTTTATTCATAATACCAGAATTATTGTAAATCTCCGTATAACATACTCTTTTAGAAGGCATGTGGATAGTGAGATAGCATAGACATTTCAGCTGAGTTTTGTGGGTATTTTACAGAATCAATGGAAGGACAACTATGGCCTGTTTAGTAGCACATGTGAGGTGGAATCCTCATTAGATTGTGCCCATCACAGTTTGCACAAATAATCAGGAAGCTGTGCATGTGTATCCTAGTACTAATACTAAAGCTCCAGGTCCAAAAAAGAATATGTGTACATATCAGTCCACTTCCTCCATGCCCTGCAGATCCCAAAACAGCAAGGGCCAGAAGCTTTGACATTACCTCACACCAAACATGCTGCCAGCCTCCTTCCAGTATGCAAAAAAGGCTAACTTACTTGATTCCTTTCTTAAAGTTTCCAATTCCATTGAGTCGCACATAGAAAATGACAAATTATATGAGGGATCATAGCTGGAATTATCCTTGTTTTTCTCACTGGCTTCCATTACAGAGGAGATGGAAGCCATGGAAAGTATCTTTGTGAGGTAGATATTCATTTGTATCTATCTTACTAAGTTACTTTCCATGGAGAACATCATGGGATGTGGTTCAGTGACTTCATCACCACACACTTGAATTTCTAGTACCTACATCTGCTAACTGCTTTTGCAGTGCTTACCTCCTGATTCTAGTGCAGGTATTGTGATCCTTTGGCTCCTTATTGAAATGTTGCACTTGAAATGCTGAGTGCTGAAAAGCCGGGGGAAAAAAAAGACTGAAAACACAGGACAAGAGCGAATCTCAAAAATTACTTTTCTCCTTAAAACGTATTTTTGCTGGGGGAAGTCATTAGGATCAAGTAATGGGCATTCAGAATTGCCAATTAGCTGAAAAACCTGATGTTCATAAGGAACATTTGCATATATCCCAATGTGCCTCTGATACAAGTGGTTTGGGAGGTCACTTAGTGGAAGTTCTAGCTTTGCTAGAGTTTTCATTTTGTTTTTACTGATTGTTTTTTCAGTGACCTTCTTACTCATTGTTTTAGTTTGTTGTTTGGGATATTTTTGCACTGACCCTAATGGTAATGGACATCAGCTGGGTATAACAACCATGTGCTTCTAATGCTTAGTCAAACACTTTGCTTGTGCTGTGGAGGTTATAACAAGGCCAAAATATGCATGTCCACAGCTTGTGGGGTTTGGCTTTATTGGCCTCAAGTTGTTTATTAAAACAAAACAAGTCATGGGCATTCAGAATCACCAATTAGATGAAACACCTGATTCTCTTAAGGATCATTTACATATGTCTTATGTGCCTCTGACACAAGATATTTGTGAGGTCACTTTGTATAAGTTTTAGCTTTGCTAGAGTTTTCATTTTGTTTTTACTGATTGGTTTTTCAGTGACCTTTTTGCTCATTGTTTTAGTTTGTTGTTTGGGATATTTTTGCACTGACCCTAATGATAATGTACATCAGCTGGGTATAAAAGGCCTGTGTTTCTACTGCTAAGCCAAACACTCTGCTTGTGCTGTGCTGATGAGGTCATAACAAGGCCAAAATATGCATATCCACAGCTAGTGGTGTTTGGCTTTATAGGCCTGAAATTGTCCATTAAAATGATGAAACAAGTCATGAGCATTCAGAATTGCAAGTTAGCTGAAACACCTGATGTTCTTAAGGATCATTTGCATATATCCCATGTATCTCTGATACAAGAGGTTTGGGAGGTCACTTAGTGGAAGTTGTAGCTTTGCTAGAGTTTTCATTTTGTTTTTACGGATTTTTTTTTTTTCAGTGACCTTCTTACTCGTTTTATTTACAAAGTCCAGGAATCTCTGTCCCTGTAGATTTAAGGCCATGTAGGATTCCCAGTCTATACATGAGTAATTAAAGTCTCCCATGAGTTGGGTATTAGGTTGGATGATAAGTTTCTCCAGTTGGTCCAAATATGCATTGTAAGCTTTTTGGGACATGGACCATGACCTATAGCTGGCTAGAAGAGAGTATATATTTTTATTTATGCTCCTGGCTCTGAGCAGCAACTTCTTGAGGCTCACTTGAGTTGATTTTGCTCTGTTGGTAGGTTTGTCATTTTGGCATTGCCTAAAAAAGGCACTGTGGGTGGGGATAAAGTTTTGGCTGGTATTCAAAAGTCTAGGGAGGAAAGATGTAGACCATCCCTGGCAAAGCAATGCGGTCTGTTAACCATGTCCATCCAAGGTGAGAAATATTGGATCCCCTTGGAATTACACCAGAAAGGCAGCCAGTTGTGGAAATCAATCGTTTTTTGCTGATATTATGGCATCATCTTCAGTGATGGTTATATGCTGCTAAATGCTAGACTCATACCAGCCTGAGACACATAGTCTGAATGCTGCATAATGTCTCTCTTCATATAGTCCAGATAAGCACATCTCAGGTCATTTACACCTACACATACTATGATAGCATCATACTGGTACCTGTGGCATAATGACTTGACTGCATGTGTGATTTGGTGGATTCCAGTGCCAGATAAACAACTAACTGCTATCTTCTCCTTGTTCAGCCTAGTTTGAGGGGCATCAGTATATCTTACAATGAAGTCCCCTCTGATGAATGTCCTGGGAAGTGTGCTTGCTTGCCTTAGGGGCTTAGTGTTTGGGGTTCTACTGAGAGTGACTGTGGTGTTGAATGTTGATTTTTTTGAGTGCCTTTGGGCTTGCTGTGACATAGCTTTGACAATGGGCTGTCTAGGTGATCTTTGTTGTTTATGAAGATTGTTTTTAAGTACCTCGACATATGTTAATCTGTGTATATGTTATGTGCTATGTGAGGTGGGTGTTGCATGCATGGTTTAAACAACCTGAAGTGGGCTTGCATGTGAGAGTTTAGCCTCCAGTGTCCTTGTAGGTACATCTCTAGCATACTGTGTCTGCATCTTTAAGGATTAAATGGTTGTTGGTAAGCATGAAACAGCTACTACATTGTCTGAAGATGCCCATGTCCACCAAACTGGCTACAGTGAAGTGAAGTGAGGAAATTGCATATCCATGCTTTCCAGTCCTTTGATTGGTGAGCTACAAGGGGGTGGTATATCGAGGTTAGAAGGCTGTTAAATGTGCTTTTTTTATGCGAACTAATAAGGGTGCTTTATTGGGGCCATTTAGTAGGGCCAGACTTGCAGGAATACAACAGTTAAGTGTCAACGAAAATACAAAGTATCAAATTACACAGTAACATTGTCAGTAAAGCTTCTCAAAAGTGCAGTTCTCAGCAATCAGATAGTACAAGATCAGGGTATTTAAAAACAATTTAAAGTGCAAAAATGGATGCTAAGCAAATAGGAGCTCTGTAAAAAATGATGATTCATAGGAGGGGAGGTTACCTCAAGAGCAATACTTGTCTGTTGAGTACTCATACTTTGGATCTATTTAAACCTATGGGTGAGAAAAGTACTTAGTTTACACAACTGACAATAGAAATCCAAGAGGGAGGGAGGGGCTTAGGTAGTCCAAAAGCCACAGGTTGAAAGCCAGAGACACCAGTCAATAAAACAGACCCATGCAAACCAGATAAATCAGATCGAAGAGCTTTTGCAACACAGCCAAGCTCTCACCAAGGCTGTTAATGCTTTTACCTTTCTTTTAACAATACTGCCACAACTAAAGAACAGAACAGTTTACTTACAGAAAAATGTAAGCTGCTGTTAAGAAACCAGACAAATCAGATACAGAAAATTGTTGTTCACAGTGTCTGCTAGACCAACTAGGGAAGTCATCTTAGACTTGTTCGCTTCATGTTTTAAACCTTTCACTGTGTTTGGATCTGGTGAGGTCAACAGACATGTATGCAGTCCTACAGTTGTAGATCTATGATTCTGGAAGGCCCACACCTCCATCATAACAAGGAATATATATTATAAATATAATCTTGGTATACACTAATTTCAATAATCATTTGTTAAACATGAAGCATTTTTCTTGTTTTCCTGTAGAAATGATTCATTACCTTTTGGGCTAGTCAATTACCCCAGAACTGTAAGTTACAACAGGAAGAGCAAATTGGTATATAGCTTGGACTTTGTTCCTAGGCCTCAGGGCTGTTTTTAAGTATTAATTTTTTTCTTCTAAATTATTCCTTAAAGAGATTTGTTCACATTTGTTTGTGGTTTATATTGTCAATCTTTCATCAGTTCCCAAATATTTATACAGTCCCTCCTGCTGAAGTTCCTTTATATCACATTCCTGTCCCAAAGTGATATTCTTTGACGCTTCAGCTTTCCTGATTTAAAGGTTGCTTTTGCACATTTATCAGCACCGAATTACATTCTTATATCATCTGAGAAAGTTTTAACCACTTGCAGTTGTACTTTTAGTGCCTCATCTGATGAACTATACAGTTTTAAATCATCCACAAAAAGAAGATGAGAAGTCTTTACATGTTGTTGTTTTCTGGGAGCCAAATTGTAGCCATGACCTAATCTTTTAAGTAGACACCTTAATGGGTTGTCAAGACTAAAAAAACAAAAAACCAGCTGTGACAAAAAGTCACCCTGGAATATCCCCCTTTGAATTTTTATCCCTGGAATAATAATTTGTCCTTTATCATGGATTAGTTGCAAAGTGATTTTCCACTGTTTCATGATCACTGTTATGTAATTGATTGATGTAGGGTGTATCTTATACTAAACACTCCTTTATCTATGGATGTGGGATACTGTCAAATGCTTTTTTTATAATCTATCCACGCCATACATAGATACTTTCCCTTTTTACAATTCTCTATTATGACTTTAACAAAAAAAAAATCCTTTGTGCCATATGATCTTCTTTTGTTACCCTTTTGTTCTATTGCCATGATTGAGTTTTCTTCTAAATGACTATAAACTCTATCAGCATCAATTTCAGTACATAGTTTATACATCGTCGGAAGGCAAGTTATTGGACTATAATTTTTTGGATAGCTTTCAGATTTATTCTTAAGGAGAAGTGTTGTTTTTCCTGTTGTTAACCTGGTTGGTGTCTGTTTGGGATGCACATATAAGTAATATATAAATGTACAAATAAGACATGGGTCCAGGGAAGTAAACAGTGTGGGAAGAAATAGCCAGGGAATTGTTATGGCTAGGCTTGTATAGGCCCTAGGGCTGATAGCCTAGTACCATCCTATGAACCTATGAATCTATAAATCTTACTCAGGTGCCATAACTTTGAATAAAGATGTTAAAAGTTTTAGCCAGAGGTTAGGAATTGTATCAGGGCCTGGGGTTTTCCAGTTAGGAGCTTTTCTTAATTTTGTTTAAATTTCCCTGGCCATAACTTCATCCCCTTTCATATCCAATACATTTGAACTTCTTGATGTTTCTTTTACATCTTCTATCCATTTAGCATCTTTGTTATATTCCACAGGGTATTCATAGATATTTCTCCAAAATGTATATATTTTTCCTTTTTTTTGATGTTATTTCCATTCCTTTTGCTTTGTTTCCCAGTTCTCTGTAAAACTTTTTTGAGGTCATCAACAAATTGCTTATTTCATACTTTTCTTTTATATTTATATGCATATCTTCTAGGTTTTTTTTCAGCATTTTTGTTGATCTGTTCTATTTTCTATACTCTTCTAACAGTGACCTTTCTTGTCTTAATTGCTTTGTAGTTTTCTCTATCGATACTTCCATGATGGCATTTGATTTTTTCCCTTCCTTTTCCTTATCGCCCTCTGTTTTTGTGTTGAGACTTTATCTGTTATTAATTTAGCCATACAATAATATATCCTATTTAGTTCTGTTATATCACATGAATTTCTGTTAATAGTCTTGATTACTGTGTTCCTTTGTTTTACCAGATGTCTAACATTTTGGGTCTTATTGACTTTCTGTAATCTTATTTCTTTCATCAGTCTTAATACAAATCAAGCAACTCTTCCTTTAGATCATTTTCTTCAAAACTGAGGGTGCATTATTTGTTCTCTGTTTCCTGAGGACATCCTACAGAAAGTTCCAGAACATCTTCCTGTGACATATTCTTTTTAGCTGCATCGTGCATCAACTGTTGCTCTTTCATGTGGAAACTCATTGGCCTATCACTCCACAACACTGACAGTGTCAGAGTTGCCACTGTATCCTGCTTTGTCTCATGCTGTGCAACTCCAAATGCAGTTTTGTACTAGTTTACTACTGAAGGTTGTAGAGTATTTTCATGTGGGGAGTGATTGGTTGCTTTCCATTCCACCTGTTTCTCCTTAATTTGTGGACTCATTGTTTCATGTTGTGATGTTACCAGAGTTAAATTTTCTACACTAAATCCTTCACTTCATATGTATTTCAAAACTTTAGTTTCTATTTCTTTAACTTCTCCATTACATATCATCTTTTCTACTTCCCCCTTTTCTTATTTTTTGCACTGTAAATTTTAATGATATCTAGATGCCTTTGCCCTCATTTCTCTTCAAATATGTTTGTTGTTGCTTTTTTGTATTGATTAGCTTTGATTTCTCATTTGCATAAATATCGCACCATATTAAATCTATTTTTCTTTCCCATGTCCATATTTCTTCTTCAGATGTCTCCTGCTCCACTTATTTCTCTTTACTTTGGGGACTCATTGTTCCACCATGCTGTAACATATCCTGTTACACTTTCTACACTAAATCCTTCACTGCACAGGTATTCCTTAACTTCAGCTTCTATTTGTATAACTTCTACTGCACTAATCTTCTGCTAAGTTCCCCTTTGTGATCTTATTGTTTATATTTTGAAAATTTCCATAGCTGGGTAGTTTTGCTTATATTTCTCTTTAACTAATTTTAGGGCTGATTTTTTGTATTGATTTGTTTGGCTTTCTCCTTTGCATAAACATTGTGCCATATCAGATCTTACTTTTTTCCCATGTCCATGTTTTTTTTCATAACTTTTAAAAATCTCTAGGTTTTTGTTCTTTATAATTTTGAACTTCCTCAGTCATTTTTTCCAACCAGCTCACAGTTTCTTGGTCTATATAATGCTTTTTATGGATCTATTGTAGTAATGAGCACAGCTTTGCATTTGAAGCATTTAACAGTTGTTCTTGTGCAAGTACTTTTCTTTCCTTCAATTTCTCCTGCCCTTAATCTCTTTTAATATCTTCTATCTGGAACTTCTGGGCTTCTTGCATGATATCCTCAGTAGACCACTCTATCATCTATATGACTTGCCACTTTTTGTGGTTTTCATGGACTACTACTTCCTTCTCCAATAGCGGGGCCATGCTCTCCCTGAACCTGGCCTAACCCAGTGTCGGGATGTTTCTGTTTCTTGAGGATTCTATGCTGTCAATTTTTCCAGTCCTGGCACCAGTGCACTTACCAGAATTGGGAACATATTTGTCCTGGGATTTACACATCTGCTGTCTTTTTTATTTTTTAACTTACTTCTGTTCATAATATTCAGCCACCATCCACAACCTCTTTTCCCATTTTTTTTTTGCACATGGGGTTGAGGTGTCATGTCAACAGTGACAATCATCTAGAGCCAAGGTTTACACCAATGGGTGACTAGCTCTGAAGTGGTAGTTCATCCACACCACACAATCACATGCACACTCACACCTATGGCCAATTTAGAGTGTCCAATCCACCAACTGCATGTCTTGGGAATGTGAGAGGAAACTGGAGCACCCAGAGGAAAGCCACATGAATACAGGGAGGACATGTAGACTCTGCACAGAAGGTGCCTCATCTGGGAATCAAACTGGAAAACTCTTGATGAAATGCAACAATGCTATCTACTACACCACTGTGCCATTATCGTGATATCTGACATATAAAATGCAGTTTATATAGCAATGTCACCTTGGTGAGATTTTTTTAAAAACAGGGTCCACCTCACGAAGGTACTCACCAAGACTTGAGGATGAATTCACTTCCAGCAATACTTCTCTCCTTTGTTTGCTGATTTTATCATGTCTCCATTTTAGCCCCTCATCTCTCCATTTGGCCACCTACTCAGTAACCGCAGTTCAAGTAATAGTATCACCCAGTATTAAAATTTTCAACCAGTGAAATATTAAAATGATAAGAAGATAATAATTATGCTACAGAGAGCCATAACCCCTCCCTCGTATTATTGCATGCCATTGTCACACCAGCTTTGCTCTGCTGCATGCTGTTCATTATTGCAGGCCAGCCTTAATCTATAGATCTGAAGCTGGCATGGCAGGATACACTTACTTCTGGATACCATGTATGTGCTTAATCTCAAACACACATCCAATAAACTTTATTTATGTTTGTTACATGTTCAGTCTTCTGCTACTTGATTGAAACTATTACTTCATTTTCATATTCACTATTTGAAATATTTAACACAGCTATGTTTTAATACTTTGCTGGTTGACATTTTTACTAGTGGGTGATACTATTACTTAAACTGTAGTTATTGAGTGGGTGACTTCTGTTCATACAAAGGTTTACCTAAAGGACTAGAATAGTCCCTGCACAGAGGGACCTAGTTTTCCTTTTCAGTTATATTGTCTAGGCAAATCCCAGGATTCTTTTATCGTACTTATCCTCCTACTAAAAAAAAAAAAAACAACTCAATTTCATCCACAATATCTTTCCTACAAATTACAGCTGCAGTTTACATAGTGGCTAGGTTCTAGCTTAATTTCTGGTGTCCAAACCCAGGGTGTGTGTTATCAGTACAGCTCCTGTTACTAGACCCCCACCCCTCACCCTCCCATGCGCTGCACTGATGCATGCATATTATTAAACTACAACTGTGTTTCTGTTAGACTTCTCAAGTTGCCAGTTTTTTAAGCATTTGCATTTATTTGAATTTTCAGTTTTGCTTCTGCCTACTGTTTTTCAAAAGTTACTACTGCAGCCTTGTCCAATCCACTTTCCCATCTGGTAGTCAACCATTCCCTGTTACTCACCAGTAACTGTACGGTTCTCATTCCAGCAGTACATAGTTAATCATTTTCCTTTTTATATCCCCACTTGCTGCATTTTAACTGGAAAGATGAGATTCCTTACAGCCACAAATTGTATATGGGGATCCAGGTATTGAAATAACTGAACTGACAAGCAATGGCATTTAACTCAGATATCTAATGACAGTGTAACTCTCATAAAGGTGTGACTTTCCAGTGAAGTCTATGTCTGGCAGTTAGTGCAGAGAATTAAGACTGTCAACTTTAAATGAGCTGATTCCTGTAGTCAGTAGTGCAGGGTTTGATTCCTTACACATCTGTTTACCTACTGTGTGACTCTGAACTAGTTACTTAATCAGGCAGTGTGCTCCAAGATTGTCCCAGAGAAGTTATACTTGTGTGCAGTGGGGTTAACAGATTTGAAAAATAGAGATTTTTTTTTTTGGGGGGGGGGTGAGTATTTCAGAGTTATAATACTACACGTGTTTTTTGCAAACAGTAAAATTTAAAGGTAAAGTCACTTTTTCAGTAGTGAGAAAAATGTGTTTTTTTTTAGCTGCACCAACTCTTCTTTATAAGACAAGAGTACATTATATGGCATGGATATGCCAAGGTCTAGCAAACATGATAGTTACTGAGCAAATTAAAATATTACCCTGATGACGTAGCTCTAATCACCTATATGCATTCTAACTCAGACTTATATAGACACAAGTATACAGTAGCTCCATATAATACTTCCTCTCTCTATTCATCCATCCACAGCACAATCACCCAGAATAAAATGTTGTCCTCTCAGCACCTATTCATTTCAGAAAATCCCAAGAAACCCATTCACAGTCAGTGTTTTTCTTTCAGCACATGTATCCTTTGTGCTGAATACAATAACCCATCCTGAACACTCATTGTAAGTGGATGAGTCTCTGTGTCCTCATCCATTTGCAGCACTCACATTAAGAAAGCAAGATAATGTGTTGTCCCTCTGTGGACACCCATCCCTAACATTAATTTGGGGTAATTTGTATGCTGCCCTCCTGGTATTACACTCATGCAGCCTGTAATCCTCCCATCTTGTGTGCCACACTGAATGCATGTACATTAAATCTATCCATCCCTCCACAACCCCTTTTTTCCTCATCTTTACACATGGGGTCAGGGTGTCACTTTAACGATGACAGTCATCTAGAGTCAAGGTTTACACCTCTGGGTGGATAGCCCTGCCACTGTAGTTCTTCTATACCACACACTCACATGCACACTTTCACCTATGGTCAATTTAGAGTGTCCAATCCACCTACTGCATGTCTTTGGAATGTGGTAGAAAATGGGAGCACCTAGAGAAAACCCACATGAACACAGGAAGGGCATGCAGATTCTGCACAGAAGGTACCCTAGCCAAGAATTGAATTAAGGAACCTATTGCTGTGAGGCAACAACACTATTTGCTGTGCCACTGTGTACATTTAATAACAAACAAGAAACTTCCCCTCCACTGCACAGTTGTTCTTTGATCAGTATATACAAACCAGGAAAGCCTTCCTTCCTGTAGCAGATACAATAAATGCACATTTCATACAAGCACAGGTTATATATCTTCCCAGAACACTGGCATTGTTGTCTCAACTATAAATATAATATGATCCCTGAGCCCACAGAACAATTATTCCATGAAAACTCCATAGTAATAGAGGATAATGTCATCACTGAAGCATATTTAGCCTTTTTATATTTGATGCTACTGGGAAATACTCACTTGAGCAAGGTACACACCTGTGCAGGTAGGAAGCACATAAGAACAACTGCTTATGCAACTCATGTTCATACTGCTGGGTAGTATAAGGGTGCTAAGAAGCATAAATATCATGCATACCTATACAACCGTGGCAATATTATTATAGCAATATAGTGAAAGGACAAAGAGAGGGAGAGAGAGAGAGGTAGGTGTCATGCCACAATATCAGTGGCATACCATTGCCTACTGCTACACCATATAACTCTGTGCTAGCCCCTCAGATCCTTCCAATCCCATTTCTATCTTTTAAATACTTCCAGGAATAAGCAGCAATGCTTGTATGTAGATGTTTATTTGCATGCAGCTGCCCCCATGTCAGCTGATTGCCTTCATTTTCAGTCAGATGGAGTATCTATAATGAGGTATTCATACTAATTGACATCTATGTAAAGGGTGTAGGAATTCAGAGACAAATTTGTAATGCATTTAATAACAACTTTGGGTAGACCACTGGACACAAGTGTTCCTTTTCAGGAGCAACCCAGGAGTATTGTCTGGTGAAAAAACATGGCAGAGTCACACAGAAGACAAATTAAGGCTGAGGGAATCAAACCATGTACTACAGGAATCAGCTTATTAGCAGTTCATAGCCTTAGTCATCTGGACTAGGTGCTAGACAAACTGTTCTAACTCAAACAATGTACAAGGTACACCTGTGTGCCTGCAAAAAAAAAAAAAAAAAAAAAAGAATCTAAATTAAAAATGCATTCATAGTTAAAATATTAACATTAAACTCATAGGCTTTATGCTGTCCCATTTATTTGAAGCTAATAAAAACACTGTCAGTATTAAACAAATTGTTCATTACTTGTATCATTATGCATTTTGGTACTGTCAGTCATAGGATCATAGGAGGTTACTAGACTAGTGGCCCTGGTACCCTTACAAGCCTGGCTAAGAGTTTATCCCCAAAAAAGAAACCTCAGTCAGCACTGTCGCCCCTGTCAATGAGGGTCAAAGGTGGAACCCCTGGGACAAATTTATGGTTTCCCATTCACTCATTAAGGTTGCACTTGATGAGGGTCAGTGAGGTACTCTGTTTGACATGTATGGGGGGGGGGTCTATTCCAGAGAGGGGAGCTTCTGGGAGACAAACCTGTCTCTCCAGCAGATTTTGCTGATGTTGCATATTAGATTTAGGCCTTTTGAGTGGGTAATGTGTGAGGAGTTAGGCTTACAGATATGGAGCCTCTTTAGTAGGGCTGGGTCTGATACTGCCTTGTAGGCGAGACACAGATCACCTCTGAGCAATTTGTATGATACTGAGTATAGCGATAGTGATTTGAGCCTGTCTGCATTGGACAGGTGTTGGAGGCCATGCATTCTCTTTGTGAGGTATTTCTGTGGCCTTTCTGGTTGGTGCAGATGTTTGGACAGGTACATACCAAATGAGGTGTTATACTCAATTATAGGCCTAATGAGGGAGGAGTACAGAGAGGTAATAACCTCCTTTTTTCTGGATGCAATCCCTTTACCTATGAGATGAACGAAGTAAAAGGCTTTTCAGACCACTGTCACTACATGATGGTTGAATGTGAGATTGTTGTCAACCTGAATACCCAGGTCTCTCACAGCAGGTTGTGTGCTTAGGGGGTTGCTGTTGATGTAGTAATTAGTTGGGGCTGTGTTTTTGCCAAATGGTATAATACTTTTTTTGCATTTAACTTGAGGCCATAACTTTGGCAGCAGTCATTTGTTGCTGTGAGACCCTCTTGCAGTATGTTAACATCATTTGGGAAGTCAAAGACAGCACCCAACTTACAGTAATCCGCAAACTTAGTCAGCCACAGGATCTTTGTCTTTGCCTGGACCTCTAAGAAATAGATGCCACACAGTAGTGGTCCCAGGACAGATCCCCTGGGGAACACGACTAGTGACAGGCCTGCTGTCAGAGGTGGTGGCATCTATTTTGACCTTGTGGGTCCTATTGGTGAGACAGTTGGTCACCCACCTGATGAGATAGGGATTTACTCAAAGTTGTGTTAACGTTTTGATGATGCTGAGTGGGGAATTGTGTCAAAGGCCTTGGCCAAGTCAAGGTAAACTGGATATACTGACTTTCCCTCATCCAGGGCCTTGGTGACAGTCAACCAGGTGCAACAGGAAAGCTCTATCCCTGACAAATCAGAATTGGGTGAGGTAAAGTGCTTGGAGATTGCCTATGTCCTTGTTTATGAGAAACATAATAATACGCTCCATGGTTTTACAGATCAGACTTGTCAAACTAATGGGATGATAGTTTCCCGGGTCAGTAGTGGCACCACCTTTGTGCAATAGGATGACAATGGCAGTTCTCCACTGTACTGGAATGAAGCCTATAATTAGGCTGTGGTTGAATAGGGTGCTCTATGGTGAAGCTAGTTCTTGCTGGAGATGGTGCAGAATATAGCCTGGAGTCAGAAAGTGTGGAATGAGGTATAGCCTGCTAAGGCAGGGGTGCTGTCTGCAGCTCTGAAACAAGTTTCTTTGACCGCACAGACACTGGCATGTTTCATTGTGAGGACAGCCTTCAGTGAGTGCATTTTCAGGTTAAGGCTCCTAGCATTAAGTAGCACAACCTTCAATTTGCTTTTTGACAGATCTTTTATGTTGGAAGATTTGTCTTTGGGACATAGCCTAAAAAAGGCACAATGGGGGGGCAAGAGCATTGGTCAGGATCTAGAATCCCAAGGGTGACAGGTGGAGGCCATCTCTTGCAAAGCATCAAGGCCTGTCAGCCATGTCATCTTAGGCAGACAGATACCGGAACCCCTTGGAAAGACACCAGAAACTAAGCCAATTGTTGAAGTCAATTATTTTTTGTTGGTATTGTGGTATAATTCTTGGTGAAGGTAGCATGCAGCTTAGGGCTAGGGTCATACCTGCCTGGGACACAAACTCTGAGAGCTCAATCATGTCTCTCTTCATATAATCCAGGGAGTTATGTCTCATGTCATCCACACCAACATGGACAATGACAGAGTCATACTTGTACCTGTTGCGGAGAGACTTAAGTGTGTGTATGATGTGGTGGATTCTAGCACCTGACAGACAGCTGACTGTGACCTTCTCCTTGTTGAGCCTGGTGAGGGGGATATCAGTGTGTCCCACTATTGAGTCGCCAATGACTAGTATGTTTGGTTTATTGTTATGCCTTATGGGCTGCATTGGTTTATTGTTATGCCTAATGGGCTGTTTTTGTGGGACACTGGTGTGAAGGTAGGATGCTGCTTAGGGGTAGGATTTTACCTGCCTGGGACACATACTCTGAGAGCTCAATCATGTCTCTCTTCATATAATCTAGGGAGTTATGTCTCAAGTCATCCACACCAACATAAACAATGACAGAGTCATACTTGTACCTGTTGTGGAGAGACTTAAGTGCATGGGTGGTGTGGCAGATTCTGGCACCTGAAAGACAACTGACCGTGACCTTCTCCTTATCGAGCCCAGTGAGGGGGACATCAATGTGTCTCACTACTAAGTCGCCAATGACTAGTATGTTTGGTTTATTGTTATGCCTTATGGACTGCATTGGTTTATTGTTATGCCAAATGGGCTTTGTTTGTGAGACACTGGTGTGTTGTTATTAAAGAAAAAAAGGATTGCATCAAAGGAACATGGCTCATATGATAATGCTCCTGTTTACTACAATCAAGTACTCTGGTTCATTAGTATTTACTAGGCTTGCAGTCCAGGGGACCACTGAAGAACCTAGCCTAAATTACAAGTTGCCTGATACCACTGTCTGGTTAAGTGACTTGCTCAAGAACATGGTAAAAATCAGATATGTTCTACAAAACTGGAGATTACTCTAAATCTCTCAAAAGTTAACAGAACAACAGGTTTTGCATCAACATGTATTTTGTGCGCCACAAAAACTGTGAAACTCTAGTGACTAATATTGACTGACTGTAATCCTGAGTGATTTATCAAAGTTAACATAGGCCAGGCAGTTGTGGAGGATTAACGCTCTTGCTTTCTGTACCTAAGGTACAGGGCTTGATTCTATGCGACTCTGACCAAATCACCTAACTAGGCAGTGCTCTGTATCTGGGGCATGATTGCACAGAGGCACGTGCACAATGTTGCAAGGATCATACTTCTACTTTTAATCTACCTGCCTGTTATATCACCTCACCTCTCCTCTCCCCTCTTGTTTGGCTTGCTGTTAATGACGCAGCAAAAATGTATATCTGTACTCCTGTTCACCTTTAAAAAGAAACATCAACCTCCATCTCTGCAAAAAGAAAAATTCCATCTTGTGTTTGCTATTAAATACTTACTTTTAGTCATGTGTAAATTCCTATAAATTTCTCATTTGTTCTATGTGGCAGCTCCAGTCTTATTGGCTGAAGCATGAAGCATCTACAAATGAAAGAAGATGGAGCTGGCATGCAGAGAAGAAATCTTTTTTAAGATCATGAAATCAAGTAGTAGTATATTTCCCCCTTTTTTTTTTTAATTACTGTTGTAGGAAATTTTTCTTTCTTTTTTTAATTAATGCTATATGGCTGACCCCCAAGCCAGCACCAGGCTATAGGCAGCTGCCTAGTTCACCTTGTGCAAGAGCCACCCTGGGGATATTTGCATACCCCCTTATTTATTTTATTTATTTATTCCATTTGTTGACTGAGAGAGTCCACTGGGCCATGTCAGCCCGTTTTCAGTGGAGGCTTGGGGAGAAAAGCTCCAAAAGAAAATGACATTGCATTACATTAATATCAATAGTGACAAAGATATTTGGTAATAGACAATATTCAGAGTCAGAAGCATTAAGTAGCATTTAAGTAATTACATGAGAAATATGAATTACAAATGAAAAATGAGGAATAATAAGAGAGGTTATGTGTTTACAGCAGTATTTAGTATAAAAATATTATAGTATGCTATAGGTTTTCATGAGAAACATTCACTGCAAAAGTAAGGGAGGTTTAGTAGAATAGTGAATCAATTTATACACATTTAAACAAATCTGTCATTAATAAACCTGGCATTGATAAACATCAGCAGTGTGCTGCTCTAGCAGCCATTTTCTCCCTTTTTTATGCACACAGACCTGTTTCTTTCTTGCAAGAGTAGTTTATGAATCTCAGACAGCTGATGTTGCTATAGAGATAGATAAAACTGGATTAAAAGGTGTATGAAAGTGACTAAGTCCTTTATTAATATTGTTATTGCTTTAGAAAGTCATCATTTTATTACAACTTTGTTATAACACAGAAAAGAAAATGGAAAATCCAAAGTTCTGTTAAACTAGATATTCTTTTCAGTTTCTTTGAACTAATAAAATTAGAAGTTAGACGTTAATCTAAATTTGACACATATATGATAAACAAACAAACAAAACATTACAATCCTCCCTTGACAAAGGTATGTAAATTATTAAGACGTACAAGTGCTCCAGCACACTGGCTTTGTAATAGTCAGCGATCTACAAATATTTATTAATACAGTCAGGTGAGTATGTCAGACTCAAATAATCATAGCTGTATGTCTCATCCTACGTAAGTGGAAAGGCTAGCCATGCTTGGAATCCCCTTGAATTAATAAAACCTGATATTGTACTAATGATCCCCAAAAAAGGGTGGCAAATGTGAGAAATATGAGTGTGTGTATGTATGTGTGTGTGTGTGTGTGTGTGTGTGTGTGTGTGTGTGTGTGTGTGTGTGTGTGTGTGTGAGTGCGTGTGTGTGTGTGTGAGTGCGTGTGTGTGTGTGTGTGTGTGTGTGTGTGTGTGTGTGTGTGTGTGTGTGTGTGTGTGTGTGTGTGTGTGTGTGTGTGCGCGCACGCGCACGCGCGCATGTGTATATGACTGTATATTTATATCTGAGAAAAACGATGAGAGCGAGACAGATATATTCCAAAAAAGAAAGAAAACAAAAAGCAGTTTATCAAAAATAAATGCAAAAATGAACAGGTTATATGGCCAGTGGCGGCTAGTGACTTCAAATCAAAGTGGGGCTGCAAAAGATAGTTGAATGGGTGTGGACAATGGAAAGGGGTGTGGTCAGCTAGAAAGGGGTGGGTCTATGCTCAAAACCACAAAAACTGGGACTTTAATAAAATACGCCGCCCGGGGTCTAAACTCATTATGAGAGTCCAATCAAGACAAAATAAGTGTAGAAGAAAAAAATATTTCAATGCATTGTCTACATGACAGCTTACTTAATATCTAGATGGAAACAAAAAGGTTGTGAGGCATGAAAAAATAAATTACTTTTTAAATACATTACTGGAATGCCAGTCAAAATCAAGTATAAAAAAACAAGCAGCACTCAACTCAAACCACGTCTCCTTGCACTGTAGTTCTAATTATAATTTATATTCAGCTTTATAAAAGTACCAAGTAACATGCTGAAAGTAGAAATCTCTGTGATACCCCCAATTGTAAAAATATTTCTTATCCAGAAAGACCTGCTGCCTGACAACAACTATCTACTTGATTCATGGGGAAAACAGGATCAAAGTAAAAAATGGACAGCAAACAAGAAACAAGTTCAGGATAAATTGCTTAACAGATTACTGCACAGGTTATGGACCACACATGATAGATTGCCATTTCGAGTAAAGCCTGCAAAGATGACTGCAAGTCTCCAACAAATGTAATGAGGTTCTGAAAATACTGTAATCCTGTCCTTTACTACAAATACTGTCATATGCAAGTCAATACCTAAAGCGTATACGTTATCTAGTTATGTAAATATTCTCTGCATGGCAACAACAAAAAGGCTTTCAATATTGATAATTCTTTAACAGTATGCTTACAATCTCAGACAAGCTTACCTGATGGTCATTAAACCATTGCTACTTAAACACAGAGCAACAGACACTGCAACAACATGCATTTTCTGAATAATAAGAAGCATAAATCAAAAGTATAAAAATATGACAGAAAACCAGAACATTCTGCAAAATCAAGGACAGATGAAAAGCCTCTGTAGTTCTTGTGTCTTTCTTGGATGGGGGGATACGCTGCACACTTACACTGCATAACTGCTCCTTGCCTTGCTTGGACACATCCAGAGTCACTACATGGGGGAGTGGGGTTAGAAATGTCTCTGGCTGACGGTGATGGCCCTGACACATTTGTCATACCTCTCAACCTCAGAGCAAGAAATCTGGACAAAGCCATAAACAAAAATGGTACAAAGGCCCAAAAATAAGGATAATTTTTAAATATTGCTCTTATAAACTTAGAAAGATAATAAAATAGTAGGTCTTGCATTGGTATGAATTTTTGGAAGGGTATGAAATCTGAAACTCAAATGTCTGTCATTATTTTCTAACTTCAGTCTTTAATGGTTTGCCACTAATTTCCCAGAAAAACACAATTTTATGAAAAACAGACCAGAAGTATGAGGCAAAAATCTGGACAGTCTGCGAAAATTTGCACAGTTGAGAAGTATGGTGCTGAAGAACAGTGCAGCTAGAGTCTCAATAAAAATAGTTGAGAAGGGTTATGATAAGTTCAGGGAATGGATCCTAAAATTCCATGATGGTCAGGTATCAAGGACATGGTGAGAGATAATAGAAGCATTCATCAGGGTGATAGAAAAGTTAAGAAGAGAATATCAGACACTGTGGTTAGCACCTATAAAAGTAACATTAGTGATGCATGATGGAGTGGTGCATTTGGTGGCCTGGCTACAAGGACATCCATAGTTTGTTTTCTGGTATCAATTAAAAATAGGAAGCCTTTATTATTTTTTTAAGTAACTCAATAGATTGTCAGTTTGGGGGAATTACCTGCTTGGAGCCAACCTTGAACAGAAACAGACCAAGTAGATTAGTCTTGAATAAGGAAGATTTATAAGTTATTGCATGGAATGAGAGAGGCAGTGAAAGTAATGTTTGAGGGAAGATGGACAAAGCTGTTAGGGAAAACATTAGTGGCCTTGAGGTGCACCCAGGTGACCCCTGTTTGATTAGTGTCATGAGTGTTGGAGAGGCCATGGGAAGAGGATGGAAGTGAGTCACTGATGTCTGCTTGTCAAGTCTGGGGAAAGTGAAGCAGCTTATGCTTACTGCAATAAAGCAGCATTACAAGTCTGGTGAGCTCCATGCTACACAGGTGGTGCGATGCACCTCCCAAGAACAGTACCTGTGGAGCTCACAAAGCTTCCATGGGGTATTGGGAGTTAGAGCACATTCTTGCACAGAAGTACGATGCTGTACTAGCATTTTCTGATCTCCTTACCAACCTCTGGCATTGATCAGTTAAGCCTGGGGAGGCTAAGGTGACTCTGGAAGACCCGGTAATGAATGAGAGGACCTCATGGCAGCTGATCAGCTGCATGGATGGTAAAAAGCTGTAGGGAAAATACTGACAGGCAGTAAAGCTGGATTTACTTGGCTCCTACATGCACCACAACATCTAGAAAACATTGGGTATTTATGTGGAAATGCCATTACAAGTTTTTTTTATATGCCATGTAGATTGCAGAAAATTTACATAGATCCCCCTGGATGGTGTAAGAAATGTGGAGGAAGGGTTATGTAGCACATGGGTGCATATCTGTACTTGACTGCAAAGTTATAAATATTTTTATGTCATCTCTGTTAATTGAGGAACTGTGGCCCAGAAAAGATAAGCTTTCCACTTTGACTTTTTTTAGGGATTCCAGAAGAGGCAGAAGAGGAAAACTGGACATAGCATGAGAGGGCTTTGTTAGTGGTGATATTATTATTGCCATAAAGACAGTTAAATAGAGAAGGAAGAAGGAGAATTCTCCAAAACTAGCAGAAGCCTTGCTTGTGGGGAGGGAGAGAGGAGGAGTGAGAAAGAGAGAGAGCGAGAGAGCATCAGTGGTTTGTTAATGAATGCTTCCCTCGGTTACAAATTCAATGATTAGAGATATAAGAAGGAAGATGCAGAAGCCAGCGTGTTACTATTCAGAATGTGTTATGAAGTTTTATGAAGGAGAGTTTCCCCACATCGATTACTAACAAAACTCCCTATCAGAGTATTGGCTATGAAATAAGAAAATTGAAATTTTGTTGAAAACAGGAGATTTATTTGTAATAAATTAATGGAAATGAAGGTTTGAGTGGGTAAATCTGGTATAGAAGGTCTTTCTGAAGGTAACCAGAAGCCTTTTTTAATTTACAGGGAAACACTGCGTACTAAGAGTGCATACCTAAATGGGAAATGTAGAAAGAGGGGAAATGATAAATAATTGTCATTTAAGTACACCTCCCATATTAGGATTTAGTTGTGTACTGTTAACCTGAATGCTGATTATATTCCTGTATTTTTTTTATTCTGTTTCGTGAGGTTTTCTGTTTCCTTTTCTGTTGAACTCTTTGAAATGTTGTTGATATTGTAATAAAGTTTGCTTTTTAAAAATAGCAGGCCATATCATTTGAGTAAAGGTCCTAGGGTTACCACCTGTCCCACTTTGTGAGGGACAGTCCCTCTTTGGGCAGTTGTGTCCTGCAAACAATTTGTAAAAATGGCAAATGTCCTGAGATTTTAGGACAAAATTATTTCCTATAGTTTATGTAATAGTTGCATAAAACAGTTATTCTGTATCTGAACCACCTAAATGTTATAAGAAACAGAATAAGCAACTAAAACATTACAAGAATAAGCTTTTATCTAGGCAAAAAAGTGAAGTTCTGTTCTTCGTACTGGCCGGGTGTATGTGTCGGCCTGCAAAAATCTGTCATATGTCCCACTTTGGTCATTTGAAAAGGTGGCAACCCTAAAAGGTCCTCATGTGTAAATTTACTATAGAAAGATGAAACATCTGTGGAAACAATAATTTATAGATAACACAAGTTTTCAGAGCTGGATGATACATGTCAGAGTTGAGGCTTCAGTATTCATAACTATCTTTACAGACAATGACTGTGTCACTGAGATAATTCAGTAAGGTAGTTCTTCATTGCAAGACTTGTTTAAGTGTGATTCTGAAGTGTGCCCCAGATGTGCAGATCCCAAAACAAGACTTTATTAAAGCAGCTTTTGAAAACATGCATATTCAAATTCAAGTTTATTTAGGTACTTACAAGCTAAGAACCATTACTATAAAAAAGTATAATTACGGCACCAGAGCATAAAACTGCAGTAATAGCTGGAAAAGATCGTAGGCCAGCATGAGTAGGTAAGTATTAAAACTGGCTAGCATAAGGGAACTCTCCCCGACTGTGGAAGAAGGTTCCCAAATTGAGAGGTATTACAGCAAAATGTAACTGACACCCAGGGTTATTAAATGTACTCTAGAAACCTTCAGTAACATTTGAACAGAGGAATGGAAATCTCAAACAGGGTTGTGTGACATCAAAAGGTCTTTCAGATAAAGGTAATACATATCATGCATGGCCAATAACATTGAAAGGAAAACCTGACCAGTGCCACCTCTGCAGAACTACAGTAATTTGTTGGCATTTAAACCAGTGATTACTGATCAGGCTAGATAAGGGGATATGTTTAATATTGTTGACTTGTGCTTATGTGAAGTCTGGGTCTGAGTGTCGTGTGTGGTGTTAGTGTTGAGGAAAGGGTTTTCATTAAATAATGCACATGACTGAGGTTAGGGATGGCAGTAGGGCTATGGTTACTGTTATCACACATGAGTATGGTGGACCTGGGGGGTGGGGTGAAGCAACCTCTAACCATGTCACCTAAATTCAGTACTCTATCAATCCCGTATTAGATGTATACAATGCAGTGTACTGTTGTTGACAAGTGAAGCTTCTATATATGAACGATACTCTAAATTATTTGCATATATTATCTATGTCTCTAATGTTACTCTCACAAGCTTGCACATATTCTTTTCATAGATAAATTCTGTACTTTTTGCTGTTAGTACCTAACAAAACGAAGACAGGTTTCCATACACATGCTGCTTGCAAAATGAACAGCACCCATACACCCATTCAAACAGACACACAGATGCACGCTTGTGCATGCGCACACACACACACACACACACACACACACACACACACACACACACACACACACACACACACACGCACACACACACACACACACACACACACACACACACACACACACACACACACACACACACACACACACACACACACACACACACCATACTTCCAATCACTGTGCTCAAATACAATATTACTGATACATATTCACCACATTCTTTGAACTACATAGTCCAACACACAAATTTGCATAACACCATGGTGTCTTACTTGCAATGCCATCAATTAAAAGACATCCATACAGTTAAGCAGTCACTCATAAAACATTTCTTACACCAGTACTACAAACATTTAACCACACACCATATCTGCACACTCGCATCCAAAAATAGCCACGATACAAACTCACTGCCACACACATACACACAAATATACCACTATAGTAGAGTAGACCATGGATCTCGATATGTAGTAAGAAACACTTGTTATATAAGAAAGAAGCCAGAGCTAGCATGCATGCACACTCTTGGTAACTGGCTGGGACAATAAAAAATATATACATACCACCAAGAAGAAAACAACTGTAGTGTACTCTACTCTTTTCTTCTTCTTCTTCTTCTAACTTCTTCTTCTTCTTCTAACTTATTCTTCTACTTCTTTCTTCACTTTTCTTCTTCTTCAGCACAGCAAAATAAATATAGGCTGCCCAAAAAATAAAATATAAAAAATACTGGTAAATCCTTATCCTTCCCTGATTGACTCACGAATCAGATTAAGTCCACAATGGAAAACTGCTTGATTCTCGCTCTTTTCCCAGCACATAAAGCCCGGGAAGAGAGCGGCAACCAATCAGCAGCATTTAGCCCAAGCACGTCATGTATGTGCCTGCGGATGTCGCAGTCCGAACCCCTTCCAATTCTATGCAGTTTGGAACCGCATAGACTGCTGGGCATCACACCGATGCCTTCATTAGCTCATCGGGCTGCAACAAAAACAAAAAAAAAAGTATTTATTTAAAACCGCCGCAACCTGAGGCGGTTAAAGTGCACATGCGCGTACTTGCCGAGGCAGGAAGGAATCGCGGAGACAGAGAGAGTAAACAAAAAAATATAATACTGAATGTCACACTACGAAAAAGGTACTTTTTCTTTTTTTTGCTGAGGGGGTTGCAGTCCGGCAGTCCGATGCCACAAGCCGCCCCTGTAGATGGCACAAGCCAAAAGAAACTAGAATATGGTTTCATCTTTTTTTTTAAGATATTAAATGATTCCTTCTCACATTCCAAAATATGACTCTGAAAAAGTGTAAAGACCCAGCAGATCAACTGCATGTTATGTATAGATCCAGAGCTATTATGTTAGAGACCTAGCAAAACACACCAAAATATCTCACAATACCACAGTAAAAGGCTTGTAGTACAGAAATACATCATGCTTTAGAATCTGAAATGGATTCATATTTTTCACCTTTACACTGCGTTTGTTTTCTTTGACTCGTGATTTATGTTTTAAAGTTGATTTGTTGAAAGAATGAGTGATAAAAAGCAGTAATGTATTGAGAAGTCTTTTTAAAAGGCACTTTGTAAGTATAACTTGATGAAAGGGTACTTGTAGGTTAAAACATTTTCATACCCTGTATTAAATCCAGAGCACAGCAAGCACACTAGTTTGCAAACCTTCTTTATGAGATTTTTTATTTGTTGCTTTATTTAGCTTGACATTTGAATAGTCAGCATTAAAACAAAATACACTAGTTGCATCCACTAAATTAGAACATGGCATTTTGATAATTTTTTGCAGATGAGTCAACTTCCGTCACTGCACAGCATGCATATTAGGCCCAAGTTAAAGATAAGGCTTGGGTTTAATTAGCTGACACAGTTACTTACAAGGGATGAAATAACTGTCCAACCCACTAAATGAAAGATCAGCTGTGAAGATTGGATATCACTGCTAAATCAAAAATGGAAACCGTGTAATATAATACTGCTCTTATTACTGCATCACTGCTGTCATTTGGCATACAGATGATGTCTTAAAAAACAGTCTTCATTTCTGAGCTGTGCATTGTTAAGAAGAATTATCACAGCTGTGAAGACCAAGGACTGAATCTAAATGTTAATTATATATGCCTTGCACCACCTCCCCACAGTATAAATGTTTGTTTATATACGTTTTGCACCACCTCCCAAAGTGTAAATGTTAGATTATCTATGTCTTGCCCCACCTCCCCACAATTTAAATATTAGATTATATATGCCTTCTATCACCTCCACAGTGTGTAAATGTTAGATTATATATTATATAGGTCTTGTACTATCTCCCCCCAGTGTGTAAATGTTAGATTATATATGCCTTGTACCACCTCAGCACAGTATAAATGTTAGATTATATATGCCTTGTACCACCTCCACAGTATATAAAATGTTAGATTATATATGCCTTGTACCATCTGCACAGCGTGTAAATATTAGATTATATATGTCTTGTACCACCTCTACAGTGCATAAATGTTACATTATATATGCCTTGTGCCACCTCGCAAGTGTGAATGTTAGATTAGTGTTGTCTTGTGACACCTTCCCACAGTGTAAATGTTAGATTATCAACATCTTGCAAAACATTTCCACTGTGTAAATGTAGGATTATCTATGCCCTGCACAACCTCCCTACAGTGTAAATGTTTGATTATCTATGCCTTGCACCACCTCTCACTAGTCTAAATGTCAGATTATATATGTCTTGCACAATCTTCCCAATATAAATTTTAGATTATGTTATGGATGCCTTACATCACCTCCACAGTGTTAATGTTTGATTACATATACCTTGCACCAACTTTCCTGACATATATGTGTGCTGATATGGAGAAGGCCTGAGCTTGTAGGAACAAATAAAAGCTGATTTTGGACATGAAAACCATAGAGTAACAATGAGTGGACTAGACATGGCAGATAAAAAAAAAATAAATTATGATTTTTTGCCACATTATAGTTGTCCTGTAGGTACAAGTATATTGTGTGGGTCACGGATAAGGAATAAAAATCTATAGCTATTCCATTGTCATATGTAATAATAGCAGCACATAGGTGGGAAGGTTACTACAGAAGGAAAATAAAGACCAATATGTGAAATATTTGCATTTAAACTACAAGTGGAGAGTGGTCAGACTAGGCAGTGATCTTGGAGAAAACGACCTGCCATGTCTACCTCCATCTACATGTGGTAAGTAAATGTAAGGGAGTGTGATAAGGCGAGAAAGAAAATGGTAAATGAAAATATGAGAATATTTTGTCTAACGGTTGCAGTCTGTATGAGTAAACCTTTTCAGCAGAGTCTATGAATTTGTCCTTACTCCAGTTGTGTGCAGTGTCAAAGATTTTATATATATATAATTTGCGTGGTGTATGGGGGTGCAAGAGGGCTTGCTGTCCTGCAATTTTTTTTTGTCTTTTTTTTCTTTCAGTCTGTTTAGATTTACTGTAGAAAGGTTGCTCTTTTTGTATTTTCTCAAATGACAGTTCACTCTCTGATGAGACTGGGAAAACAAAAGCTTTTTATCAGGTCCTGATGCTAAAAGTGTGGGTGGACACGTACACAGAATGTGGATTATTCTTTATCAGGACAGGAATCTGATGAAAATCTGATCATCTATTATTGTGTATAATTCATAAAGGACATGTCCATGTTAATAGCAGGGAAGATAATGATTACTATACACAAAAGGATGTAAGGAATAAGAGAGAGGGAGAGAGAGAGAGAGAGAGAGAGAGAGAGACAGACAGAGAGAGAGAGAGAGAGAGAGAGAGAGAGAGAGAGGGAGGAGGGAGGGAGAGAGAGAGAGAGGGAGGGAGGGAGAGAGAGAGAGAGAGAGAGAGAGAGAGAGAGAGAGAGAGAGAGAGGAAAGTTAGGGTAAAATCCATTTTGATATATTTACAAGATACTGAAAAAGTGGACAAAATGCCAACCAGTTGCTTTGGGATGAAACCTCCAAGTAATGCTTCTTTCATTCTCCAGTAATGTTTAAACCACAAAGACAGTTAATAAGCAAAAATAAGCATACCTCTCAACCTCTTAATGCAAGAAATCTGAACAAAGCCTGACATAATTGGGGGACAAAGGCCCAAAAATAGGGACAGATTTTAAATATTGCTCTTATAAACTTAGAAATTTGCTAAAGTAACAGGATTTATGATATCATACATTTTCTGATGGATTTGAAGTCTGAAACTCAAATACATGTCACTATTTGCTGACTTCAGTCCTCAGATCATTCCAGTAATTTGACAGAAAGACACAAATTGCATGAGGAACAGACCAAAAATATGAGGCAAAAATCTGGACATAGATCTGGAGAGTTGAGAGGTATATTGACATATTTTGTTAAACTAACTGTTTTGTTGGCCTTATGCTTTAATGCTTACTGGCATGATGTTAGCATACTGACTGTTATGTTATTTACTATTGTGTTACACATAATATGCATTAATATGTATTTGAATTAATTAAAATGATTTTCCATTCTGTTAATGCTAACAATGGTTTGGTTATTACTAACCTTAACTTATTGCTATACCTCATTTACCACAGCACATCAAGGTAGGCCGGTTCTGGTTGTTCCTCCTACCTTGCCTCAAACAGTCGTGGCACTGGGTCCCAGCACATCTGGGACCCAGAATGGGTGTCCCCACTGCTACCCCTGCATTACCTGTGGCATCGGGTAGTACTGCCCCATGGGATGTGGATGGGCCCACCTCTGGGAGCGGTGGTGGAGTTCTTACCCAGGCTGAGCTGCTGGTCCTGGTGCGCAGGATAGTCTACTGTGGGTTTGACCACCACCTGCACCGGATTGAGGGCATGCTGGCTGACCTGGTGGTACAGCCTTGCCCCGGTGCCCAGCCTACAGGACTGCCCCCCCGGGCAGTGAAGGAGCAGTGCCAATAGTCCCATAGGTGGGGATGTGAGTCATGCTGCTGCCTTGTGTAGGCACATGGGACTTGGAGTCCACAACACCCACCATATCCAAGGTGTTCACCCCCCTCATGTGTCACACACTGTCTCTGTCTTCTGTCTCATCTGTTTTTTCTGTCTGCAAATGCATCCTCACCTACCTAACTTACCTCCCCCATATGCACCTATATCCCTTGCTTAACATTCCACTCTCACCTTAAAAAAAAAAAATGGGCACCTTTCCCAAAAAAAAAAAAAAAAAAAAAAAATATCGTCCCATACTTATGGTGCAGCGGTAGCATTGTTGCCTCACAGCAAGAGGTTCTCCTGTTCAATTCCTGGTTGGAGTGCCTTCTGTGTGGAGTCTGCATGTCCTCCATTTGGTCGAGTGGCATTCGAAAGATATGCGTAAATGGACGTGCCTTCACTGAAGGTTGGGCATTGGGCTGGCAACTCGGCACCATAAAAAAATCTACTGCCAATCATTAGCAGATCGGAGTTCTGCTGCGGCGACCCCTAACCGGGAAAATACAAACAAACAAACTTAGCTCTCCATTTTGCTCATGTGTCCATTGGACAGACGTAATTTGGTCTAATTGGATTGACAGTGCAGTTATGTTGTCCTTATCCCTTTCTTTGGAGTTGAGAGTTCAAAGTCATGTATAAATTGTGAAAAGTGCAGAGTTGTTTCTGTACAAGAAATGCATAGCTATGGTTCTTTCCTACACCTTTCCTGCACATCCCTACCTGCCTTTCACTATTTTTTCCCGTGCTTGCACCCCATTTTACCACTTTCCTATCTCCCCATTTTTCTTTTCTTTATAATTTTTAGGGCTTTGCTGAATAGAGCAATATTGACTATATGTGTTTTTAAACTTGCAATAAACACTTAGAAAATAAGCACTTGTCCCATGTTTCGAACTGAGACCATCTCACCTGCAGATAACTCCATTAACTCCATTAACCTGCCATACCACAAAATCTTAACTAAAAACTAAAATGGTTTAAACAAAGCATAGTAATTGTCAGTTACAGTCATTAAGTGTGTTTCAGTGGAGCTGCACGATGAGGCACGCAAACTTGATTACAAAGTAATGGAAACAATGGGAGTGTACCCTGGACTCTGGTGCAATAGTACACCACTAGACAGCCAAAGACATGATAACGGATGTAAGTGAGGCCTGTGATAGCAGGTAAATGTGCCCCTTTATCAGCAACACATAGAAAGACACCTGCTAAGGCATTACTGGCAAAATACATGTTCAGCTGGGACCCTGGTGCACACATACATCTATATAAAGCCACGCACACACTGATGGATGTAGAAAATGTAGGTCACAGCCTGTAGATGGGCACACATACCTTGCAAATACAGCTGCTGTAGCAGTGCCACAGTAACTCAGTCTGTCAATTGCCTTGCAAGCAGTCCATTTTGCCACACACAGTCCTGCTTTCAATTCCGGTGGTGTGTAGAAGTCAATTTACAGTATTGTGAAGGCAGCAGTTAAAGACTGAGTCATGCATTCTTTATCCATACAATGCAATTCAAATGACATATCTGCTTTTCACTGATGGAAGTCACAGGCCTACAGGTAGGAATACACTTCACATATCCCTATATCAAAACTATATGTGCATAAAGTGTCACATTATACATTAATATACATTCACTGAAAATGCCAATGCAGGTACCGCAAATGAGGGACACTAATATCAGAGTGCACCATGCAGTCCTTCCAAAGCCACTGTGCAGATTAGCAGAGCTGCACAGCTAACATACATATTGGAAGTCCATGCTTGTAACAAGGCCTGCCCTCATACATGCTGCAAATTACTACCAGATTGTAACACATGGTCTGGCAGTTGCCTAAACGGTGGACATAATCTTATATTTATACCCATCTTACCCAAGGACACACCAAATATGTTGCCTAGTACTCTGTTAGTGATACCGCTGCCTAACATACTTACCTTAAATACATACCTTATTTGGAGTGGAAAGGGTAGCCTCACTCTGGCCCTGCCTCTACAACAAGGCTGACACAGCTCCCACAGTTACTCCTACAACCTGTTTTCCTCCAAAGTTTTCAGACTCTCTGCCTATGTATATTACCTGCAGCAGCTGCAGTGTGTAGCACACACATCTTTATGCAAAGTTTTCTGCTACAGACCTACCCTCTGTGATGATGTAGTCTCCTCACCCCAGTAATGTCCAGCACAACATATCAGAAAGGTGTCCTAATCTACATGAAGGCCTTATGTATTGTACAGTGGTTGCATGTCATTGGCTGATGATAGTGCAAATCAGCTGTATTGGTTGCAATAAGCATTTCAGACCCACAGATTGGTTTAGAGGCAGTCACCTGCGGCTTTTGAGAAGCATGTTTAAAAGGCAAGCAGGTGGTTATGGGAAACCATTCTGTATGAGACTTTCCTCCTTTGTGAAAACTTTACTATCACCAAATATCAACAGAGGAGTACTGCACTCCATCAGGTATGTAACTGATTTTATGTACAACAGGATGCAGATGGGTGAACAGACTTACAGAAAATAGTGGTTACTGACGTACAATACATCAAGGGTGCATTGTTTTTTGTCATTGGTCTAGTTGGACTGTACCTTTATAGTGGTTGTAATAGCACACTACTATTTGTGTGGCACTGTTTTTGTGTCATATTATTGGGGGGTTGCCCATGGGGGACACACCACAGTAGACTCCAGTATTGTGTATATGATCATACAGCAGTATCTGTTATGGCACACATGGGAATACCTGACTATTGCTACTGTCTCAGTTGTATCCACGCACTTAGTAAGTTTGCACACTATGGAGTATGACATGTGTGAGCAAGCAGTGGATAGTGCAAGCCATTTTGTCCTTGCTGTATCTCTACATAGTGTACTTCCACTTATGTGATCCTGTAATGTTTCCCCTTTTGTTGTCTTTCAGGAATCATTTACCCTAGATGCCATGCACCCTTCTCAGATGCGAAAATGAAATTATACTGGAAGGACTAAGGCAACATCATCACATCCTACTGTCCAGGAAGAGACAAAACAGGGAACAGTGGGCTGCATTGTGGGCAGACCTTGTCTGTAATGTGAATGGCATGGGCCATCAGGGCAGGACATATGAGCCGGTTCCACAACATGCAACAGACATTATCAATGCTGCATGACAAAGGGTTGCAGATGTAGCCAGGGATGGTGCCATCACCGGTGGAGACCCTGCAGTGGAACAGCCAATCATGGCCACTGAGGAATTCCTAGTAAACCTAGGTACATATGACAGCTCCCTGGCATCCATCACACCATACATCATGGAGGTGGGTGCCAAATTTCCCACAGCAGAGGAGCATGCAGGAAGGCTTAGTGTGATCAGCATTGTATTACTGTAGCAGTCAGTGTGTCAGGCTGCACATTCTTTTATGTGGGTGTCAGATCTTTGATCTTTGTGGGGAAAGGGTTTAACCTCAGTTATACTCTCATACTCAGAATGTGACCAATATAACAAGTAACAGAGTAGCTACTGTAAATGTGAGATATATGGATGTATTACCTTGTTGTGCTGTAACATGCATTGGTACTGAAATTACCCCACCCTCAACTTTTCACAGGTCCGTCAGGTATTGGCCAAGGCCATGGTCCTGCTCCTGGTAAGCATGACACTGTTTTGTTAAGGAACATTTATATTCTATTAATGTTAAGGGCCAGAATAATGCCCTATTTAAACATACTTTCATGTGTAAACAGAGTAGAATGTTTTTATTTTCCATTCTGGAACAGGTAGCTAAGGATGTTAGAGGGGGCAATCACAGGAGTGTAGCTGAACAAAAAGAAACACTTTGGCAGTGACAGTTAAGAGCAGATAAGCCCCCTAGTTTAAATGAGGCAATTATTCTAAAATACCTTTTAAAAAACAAAAAGTTGAAAGGAAACAAAATTAAACAGTGAAACGTGTATTCCAACATATTTGTTAAGATATGTGTACTTGTTTTTATGTGTTGTTTTATCAAGTATAGTTTCATATTGATTAATTAAAAGGTAAATTTTACTGGTCAAGTTTTACTTGATTTACTTGAAGTGATTGTTATAAAGGTCTTGAGTTGAATGTGCATTTTGTTCTGGGGAAGTCTTTTTGGATGAGTGGAGAAGAAAAAAGTTTGACCGCTAATCCAATTGTGGATCTTTGTTATTATGAGTATTGGTGGATTTTTCATACACAATAGTGCAGGTATTCATGTACCACTTTTTGCTCTCTTATCACAGGTGACCAGGAGGGGGGGGTGTTGGTGTCTGTCCCCTAAACAACCTGATGTCAGTGTCTCTTCAGACTCTGATGATGACGGTGGCCACAGTGAGGCACAGGTGGGGGAGTTGGGGGTTGAATCTGTCCCAGAGGTAGACATCCCTCTTCTGCCTCCATTGTCCCCTACACACAGTCTGTATACCTACACATACCCAGTGCCTGGAGGCCACAAATATTGGACAGTCAGAGGGTTTAGACATTGAACAGGGAAGTGTGGAAACTATGGCTACAATGTGTTCAGACACTAATTATGGCCAGAGAGCTGGCCAGGTCCCACACAGGCTCATTGACAGGGGTGCTTGTAGGAGGCCTGCTGGCAATCCACCACCTTTTACAGGTGTCACATCACAGGTCATTTGGCACATGTTTTGGGCCAACATGGAGGCACAGGCACGTTCTAAAGGTAACACCAGTCGTATGCTTAGGGTTATGGATGCAGCACAGTCTGACATCCGTGACTGCCTCCACCACATTGGGGACACCCAGGATTGACTAACTGATGTAGTGGGCAGAAAATGGTCTGAGACATTTGATCCATGGATGTAGGTGAGCAACCCCATATGCTGAGGGTCCACATGTGCGTGCAAAATTATGCTCCTGTAATGGCAGTACATCCATCGCTACAGAGGGGAGTGTGCTGTCCCCATCACAACATGGCAGGCTGTGGGCTCATGGTTCTGGGTGGTCCCATGGGGGACATGGTCACAGCAGACAGCAGTCACCATCAGGTACTAGCACTGCTTCTGATCTTGGGCATAGAGGTGTCAGTGCAACCACTGGCAGACCCAGTTCCTGTTTTCAGGGCTTGAGACAGTGAACTGTCAACTCTACCATTTATGGTCTAAAGCTGTTCAACATACACATGTGTAGGGCTAGCACTGAGCTTGACTTTGTGCATGCACACACTTACACACCATTGTCAAATGCAGATTACCTACAGACACACATGGCGCCTCTCCATGGTCCATCTTACATACTTTCCTTCCTGACTGACACACATACCATCAACTGTTTAGGTCAGCCTAGGCCTCCTGCACCCCCACACAACACCCTGTGCAAGTAATGATACCTGTGTCACATCCCTGTCATCCTCGCCATCAATGCAGGGAAACAACACTATGCGTCTGATGCACAGGGTGACTATATTAGTTAACATGTACTTGTGTAATACAGTGTTGTTTTGCCATGCCACTTGCAGTGGTTACCAATAGATACTGTATGCTGGCATTTGTCATGAGTACGCAACATACTTTTGTGTACCTTATGTTGTACGATGTTGTACTGGTTGTATAGTTACACAATGACATGTGTGTCATGGACCTGTTTATGTTTCTGTTTCAGGAATCTGTGGGGATAACCTATGGATACACCGTTGCAATAAAGCAGCATAGGATGGCATGTTAGCATGGCAGAAATATGTCTTCAGCAAGGCACAACAGTATAAGTGCATGACTCCATAGGTTCATATGTGTATGACAGGCTAACAAGCCCTGTCACCAAAACCCTGGTGACACTTATCAAGGATAGCAGACCTTATCACAGATTAAGGATGCATGGGTACTCTATATCCTTGATAAGTGTCACCAGGGTTTTGGGAATTAACACATCTACAAGATGTGGTGATGGAAATGACCCATCTACAAATATCCTTTTTCCAGTACAGACAGTTGCCTGACACCAGTTATGATTGTCATGTTCTGCATCCCATTGTGTAACCTGCACATGATGTATGTCACAGCAGATGTGTTCTTCACATGCATGGTGGACCTGTTTCATGGAGGGTGTACTGTCTGTGTTACATACCTGTCTTTCCAGCTTGTACTATGTATACCACAATGATGTTGTAGGTGTGTAGAACAGGTGAGACATGTGTTAGTCCTGTCATGAATACATGGAAGGTACACAGTGGGACCTGTCACCCCCCCTGTATGGAGCCATACATATCCCCTTCAAAGCATTTAGGAGTCAGAACACAAATGTTTGGTTGTGATACAAACTCCATAGGAAAAGTTATCTACACTGTGCATTGGTGTACCATGGAACCTGTGTGGCTGCTACAGTCATACAATATGCCTGTGTAGTGACATGGCAAGGGTGCCTTTGCACACAGTGATAAGTGTAATGACTGCCATATTCAGTATAGCAGTGACAGTCTGAGATTTACTTCCCAAACCTGTCGATAGAGGTTGTACAACAGTGAATGCATCCCCACATCTTACCGATCAGTGAAAGTCAAAGGCTACATTACTCTCTGTGTCCATGCCTTCATGTGTAATGGCTCAACTGTGCGCAGTGTGCGGACACTATAATATTTTGCAGGGGTGAATGATGTCCCACAGGATAGTATTGTGCAGTCGTTGGCATCTAATCTTTGTCAGTGGCTCAGACAACAACTGACTGTGTCTTAGGCCATCCTGGATAGCTGTGTGTTCTGTGTGGGATTCTGTGATGGCTGCTAATATGCAATCACCTGCTAATGTACTCAGAGGTCACTGACAGTGGCTGTGACTGCAGAGTGGGAATAGCTAGAAGGGGTATGCCAATAATGGAGGATGGAGAACTCCACTCATTACTGGTGACATTGCAGCATAGGTCTCCCAATACTATGTTCCCAGAGTATGACTCACAGACACTTACCTATCCAACAGCTGACATAACACTTTGTACATTATGTACACAGTTTCCAGCATGGTCTGCTGGCCTAATATTGTCATACACCTTGTCAGGCCATGGTTGGTGGAGTGAGAATGATGTCCAACATCCATTGCATAGTGTAACAGTCAATGGACTCCGCCAGTCACAGTTGGTAAGCATGGTCTGGCCTTGTGCAAAAGTAACAGTGTTTGATCCAGTGTCAGTAGGTGTACGACAGTGTTAGCGCCTGTATCCCAGCTAATCTCTATCATGGCATTTCAGGTGACATGACTCAGAGATATGGGACACTGCTTGGCACTACATGCTAGTTGTCCTCTGTACAAGTAAGTATTGCAGTTACATCCAACATGTTGCAGGAAGAGAGTTATGCAAGGTGTTTGTACAGAGCACAGACATAGACATTAGGGAAGTGTAATATGTACTCACTGTGTTGCCCAAAGGATGGTCTATGTCCTTACCTACCATGCCCTGAAGCAGTCCCTTGACATCCTCACATGGGGGAACCATCATATTACATCATGTGTCTACCAATATGTGTGGCCCCTAAAGCTCCCCCAATTTGAGGTCCTCCCTGGTGGGATCTGGCCACAGATCAGTCTCCTTAGAATGACCAGCACATATCCCCCCTTGCAGACAATACAGACATATATGTGAAGAAAGCCATTTATTATGTCCTGTGGGATGGTTAACATAGTGTGGCTGCACCCCCCCCCCTTCGGATTCACTTTAGAACATTGAAATCCCATAATATTGAAATTCAAAACATTGAGACCAAAATCTTGAAAATTCAAAACATTGAAAACTCAAAACATTGAATCCCATGACATTGAAAAAACATAGCAAACCAACATTTACTATATTCCAGCACAATTACATACAGAAACAAATAAAAGACAAACAATATTACTCTCCACTAAATATAAGGGGGGGGGCAAGCACACACACACACACACACACACACACACACACACACACACACACACACACACACACACACACACACACACACACCAAGTAGCCTGGAATGAGATTAGAACCCCTACCTACTCTTATCCACTGTAGATCACAGTATTTATCGCACATGCCATAGCTTAAGTTTTAATACTACACTGTCAGCTGATAGTCTTAAGGTGGATGATGTCATCAGGCCTTGTAGAAGAGGGCAGTGTGGAAAACAGCAGCAATTTACAGGGCCAAAAAGTGGATAAACATTGCTGGTGGATAGCTCATAAGGGCAAAGTCTTTATCACAAAGTCAAATGATAAAAAGTGAATGCTCTTATATTGAACACTAAACCTGAAAGCAGTAAATGTCGAACACATGAAACAGCAATTTTTTTCCCAGGAAAAAAAAATCGCTGGTCTGAATAAAAAAAACAAAAAATCCAAATCCAAAGACAAAATAAACCGGGTTGCTTCGCCACCCACACCCCCACAAACCCCTACTTAAATATACCAACTCCGAGATTGCACCACAGTGGAGGAAATGGCAAAGTCCCAAAAAACGCCCAGTGATTTTTTTTTCCCTGGGAAAAAAAAATCGCTGTTCTATGTGTTTTATATTCAGCGTTTTTGATTTTTAGTGTTTGATATAAGAGCATTCACTCTTTTTATCATTCAACTTTGTGATGTAGACCCTAAGTGCATGGCAGTTGTTTTTCAGGGGTATACACACACATGCATGTGCACCAAATAGCCTGGAGTGAGACTAGAACCCCCTACCTATCTAGTTTTATTCACTATAGTTCACAGTAATTATTACACGCGCCACAAGTTGAGTCTGTTGTATATGTGATTACAGGCAAAATACTTGTGCATTACACAAACTAAGCTTGTGTTGAACAGCATCTGTGGTCTGTGGTGATATTGCTTCATGCTGTTGTCTGCATCTAGTATCCTAGCAGTGGGATAACTGTTATTATCCTAGCTATGTGTGTACATTTACCAGTATGGCCATATGTGGCTGCTTGTAACTAGATGGGCAAACCTGTGGGCAGGAACAATGTTCCCTGTCCATGCGTGCATTGACAACATTATACATTACACCATCTGCTCAACTGCATCTCTCTACATGATATCATCCATCAGGCACAGGGGTCTGTAAGTAATTGGATTATGTATTGTTGCACCCTTAGTTTTTATCCTTTGAACAACAGTATGGATGTGTGATAGTGCAGATTTACTCACCATTATTAGGGTATGTAGGACAATACAGACATCCACACACATATTTATGTAATTAACAGAGATGTATATATATATAAATGTAGCTGGGTGTATGTATGATATGTATGATATGTATATGTGTTATGTAGATATATGGGGAGAATCTATGTATCAATGTGATCTATATAGCTATATATATCGGTATATATCTATTTGACACTGCATAGCAATAGATATACTATGTATGTGAGAGAGAGATAGTGACAGACAGATATGTTTACGTAAATGTCTGTATGTATAGACACATCTATACTTAACAGGTCTATACATAACAGGTCAGTCTGATGATGGGGCAACAGAATTGCACTCATTTTAACTAAGTGTTTGGGCATGCCCAGTGTGACTGTCAGTTCTTATAAAGTGAATCCAGGCCACACCTGCCTGTACGCCAGTCTGGGATTTTGTGTGTTACAGACTATACCTCTCAGAGTTTTTCAGAATATCCAGAGTTTTGGCTCATAGTTTTGGTCTGTTCCCCATAAAATTATGATTTTCTGGCAATCACTTGGATGAACTTAGGACTGAAGTCACTAAATAGTGACAGACATTTGAGTGTCTGACTTCAAATCTTTCAGATAATTGTCTGTTGAAACAAACTCTGTTATTTTAGCAACGTTTTACATTTATGAGAGTAGTATTTAACATATGCCCATATTTGTAGGCCTTTGTCCCCTCATTTTGTTGGGTACTAAGAGGTTGAGAAGTATGCTACAGACATTGGCATCTGTCCCTGTTTCTGCAGTACTGCACGTCACTCAAAATGTCCACACAATTCCCCAGTGGTGTGCTGTACTTAATATGTGACTGAGGTTGGTAATGTTACACCACCGACAGACTGACAGTCTGCATACCTTTCAACTGTCCTGATTTTCATAGAATGTCCAGAGATTTGCCTTATATGTTTGGTTTATTCCTTATACATCTGTGGTCTTCTTGTGAATTATTGAATATTGACATCACTACATTATATTAAATACAGACAAATATTTGTGTTTTAGATTTTATATCCTTCAGGAAATATGTAATAATGCAGCACCTTTATTTCCAGCAACTTTCTAGGTTTATGGGAAGAATATTTAAACTATGTCCCTATGTTTGGGCCTTTGTCCCCCCAATCTTTCTGGCTTTGTCCGGATTTCTTGCACTAGGAGGTTGAGAGGTATGACAGTCTGTGAAAACACCAACACAGTAATACTTAATATGCAAAAGGTGTAAGTAATTTCTAATTAGAACCATCAGCACCATCACCCATGCTAGCTTCCCTAGTCCACTGAGCCAAACAGGTCACCAGACAGACAGGAGTCATTCATCACACAATCAACAGCATAAATATGTACATTGTTATCCTTCATGAAGAGATACATACAATGTCTGAGCGATATCTATGTTACAGCCCTGAAATGCCTTGGTCCACTGATATACCATAGCTGATTTTCTGTTAAAGCAGTTATATGGGTATACTGCTGTGCTGGGGGTGGGAGAACAACAGCACATGATCAGCATGGGTAGACAGTAGTCCAAATATCATGTGTGCCCACTGTTTAACATCTCCCTTGCCTGATGTTGTGAATATTCCAACCGCGAGGCCTAGTGGATATTAAGGAACGCATACTATTGGACTGGGTGTATGTAGTCCCATGTGGATGTTACATCTGTCCTAACAGCTCACTATATTTTCTTGCATAACAGCAGCAGATGCATACATATGATACCATACATTTTCCGGAAGAAAAACTGTCAGAAGCTTCAAATGAAAATTTGTGTTCATTAATACAGCAGATTTGTGAAAAACAGTATATAGATCAAGAAACCTTGATCTATATGGAAAAAGAAGCATCTGAGGAAGTGCAAAAATGTAAACAACAAAACCAAGAGGTATTTGAAAAGTATAAAAAAGAAATATGGACATGGGAAAGAAAGAGATATTTGATATGGTGCAATATTTATGCAAAGGAGAAAGCCAAATTAATCAGTGTAAAGAAAGCATCCCCAAAGATATTCAAAGAGAAATACAGGCAACGGCATCCGGATATGGAAACATTCACAATAAAATAAATATCACAAAGATGGAACATAGAAAAGAAGATTAGTATAGTAGAAGTTAAAAAAATAGAAGTTTAAGTTATGGAGAGCCTGTGAGTGAAGGATTTGGTGTAGACGGTCTAACACATTTAAATCACAGCAGGATGGAGTGAGCCCCCAAAGTAGGGAGAAACAGGAAGATCAGGAAACATCTGAAGAAGAAATATGGACATGGAAAAGAAAAAGAGATTTAATATGGTGTAATATCTATGCAAAGGAGAAAGCAAAACTAACCAATACAAAAAGAGTAGCACTAAAGATATTTGAAGAGAAATACAGGCAAAGGAATCTGGACATGGAATACTTTACGATACAAAAAATAAGAAGACAAAGAGGAAAAGTAGAAAAGAAGATGAATAATGGAGAAGTTAAAGAAATACAAACTGAGGTTACAGAGTACCTGCAAAGTGAAGGATTCAATGTAGAAAATCTAATTCAGAAAGCACCATAACAGGATAGAGTAATGGATATCCAAATTATGGAGAAACCAGTGAAACAGGAAGCAATTGGTCAGATGCCATATGAAGATAATTTGGAGCCTTCCACAGGAAACCAGTATAAACATTAATTTGAAGCTAGACAGCAAGGGAAGAAATAGGAAACTGTAGAAACTCTGATGCAGTCAATGTTGAGGAGTGAAAGGCCACTGAGTTGCCATATGATAGAGCAATGGATGGCACAGGATGAAATTGAAGAGAATGTGCCACAGGAATATGCTATAGAATCATCTACAGAATGCCTGCAGGAATTGGAAAATAAGGGATGTGCCCTCGGTTTGAAGAAAATGAGCTAAGAGAAGAGTTGCTTGATTTAATAGATATAGACAGATATATCAAGATCAATGAAAAAAATAGACTGCAGAAGGCTAATTAGACCAAAAACATCAGAAGTCTGATAAAACAAATGAACACAGTAATTAGGACTGTTCATAGAGATCCATGCGATATAACAGAAGTAAACACGATATATTACTGTGCAGCTAAATTAATAACTGATAAAGTTCTACCACAAGAACACAGGGTAGTGAGGGAAAGGAAGGGGAGAAATTGAATACCATCATGGAAATATCGAATAGTGAAAACTATAAAGCAGTTTATACAAGAAGTGTCATTGTTAGAAGACTATAGAAGAGGGAACAGATCAACAAAAATACTAAGAAAGATAGATGTGATAAAATCAATGCGCAGTATTAGAACAGACCAGGATCTAACATGTACTATCGCAAATAACAAACTAAAAATTTCAGCACAGGTGGAAAAACGTAGAAAATACCAAGACAAATATAAAGGAAAAGTACAAAATAAGCAATTTATTGATGACCCAAAAAGTTTTATAGAGAATTGGGAAATAAGGTAAAAGGATTTGAAAGACTGCCAAAAAAAGAAGAAATAGATGCATTTTGGAGAGGTATATATGAAGATATTGGGGAACATAACAAAGATGTTAAATGGATAGAAAAAGTTAAAGAAAGAATAATAATTTTAAAGGTACAGGATATGAAATGGGATGAAGTGACAACCAGAGAGATTGAAACAAAGTTAAGAAAAGCCTCTAAATGGAAAACCCCAGGCCCAGATGCATTACCTAAGTTTTGGCTGAAAGTATTGGCATCTTTGCACAAAGATTTAGCCATGAGTAAGAACTATTTATATGCGCACCCTGAACAGACACCAGCCTGGTTAACAACAGGAAAAATAATGCTCCTATTTAAGAGTGAACCTGTAAGCTACCCTAAAAATTATACACCAGTTTAGAAGAAAACTCAATTATGGCAGTAGAACAAAAGGGCAATAATAGAAAGTCATATTGAACAAAAGATCATTTGTTGTTAAATAAAGTCATAGTGGAGAACTGTAAAAAGGGGAAGAATCTACATATGGCATGGACTGACTACAAAAAAGCTTTTGATAATATCCCACATTCAGGGATAAAAGAGAGCTTAAAATGTATAAGATGCACTCTACACTAATCAACTACATTACAGTGACCGTGAAACAGTGGCAGACCACTTTGCAATTAAGCCATGATAAAGGACAAATTATTATCCCAGGGATAAAAAATCAAAGGGGGATATTCCAGAGTGACTCTGTCACCACTGTTGTTCTGCCTTGCCCTTAACCCATTAAGATGTCTACTTAACAGCTGAGGCCATGGCTATAATCTTGCTCCTAGAAAACAACAAAGTGTAAAGACTTCTCATCTTCTCTTTGTCGATGATTTAAAACTGTATAGCTCATCAGTCGAGGAACTGAAAGCATAACTGCAAGCTGTCAAAAACTTTTTCAGATAATATAAGAATGCCATTTGGTCTTGATAAATGTGCGAAAGCAACCTTTAAAGCAAAAAAATTGCAATACCAGGAAAATGTCAGTTTGGGACAAGCATGTAATATAAAAGAACTTGAGCAAGGAGTGTAGAAATATTTGGGAATTGATGAAGGATCATAAATAAAACACAAGCAAATACGAATAAAACTTAGTAAGGAATACTTCAGAAGACTTAAACTAATCCTGAAAATAGCACTGACATCTAGGAACAAAATCCAAGCTATAAACCAATTTGCTCTTCCTGTCATAACTTAGTTTTGGAGTGACTGAGTAGCCCCAAAATGTGTTGGATAGACTAGATAGGAAAACAAGAAGGAAGCTTCATGCTCACCAAATGATTTATTAAAAACAGTGCATACCAAGATTATATATTCCCCGTTCCGAAGGAGGGATGGGTCTTCTTGAAACTGATTATATGTATAGATCTGCAATCGTGGGACTCCACACATATCTGCTAACCTCACAAGACCCAAATGTAGTGAAAGTTTTGAAACCTGAGGAGAATAAATTTAAGATGACTTCTCTGCTTAATCCAACAGAAGCATATCGGTGTCAAGCAGGAATGGAAATCAAACCAGAAGTAGATAAAAATCAGGCAGCAACTGAATGTGCCCAAAAAAAAAAAAGAAAGAATATAAGGTGAAAGATCAGATGAGAAGGCAAGAAATGTGGAAAATGCATAAATATAGTTACAAGTGAAGAAAACTTCTGGAAGAACTTCATGTTGATCAGAAATGAATGCAGGAATGGTTAAGGAGAGGCGAATTCAAACCAAGAGTTGAAAGGTTAGTATTGGCATCCCAACATAGTGGGCTGCACACACGTTAGTTTACAAAGTCCATTGAATATGTGGGTGAAACAGACAAATGCAGGTTTTTGTAAAACCAAATTGGAGATGGTTGCACACCTTATTGCTGGTTGCGACATACTAATGACAGTGGGCCTGTATACTGAAAGGCATAATAATGTGGCAAGACTGTTGCACTGGGGATTGTGCAAACATTATTGTATTGAAGTGGCTGAAAAAACACTGGAAACATGAGCCACAAAGCATCATAGAAAATGAAGTTTACATCACATGGGATCATCCATTCAGACAGTTCAAAAGAGAGATACTAGAAAACCGGATATAGTAGTCCAAGAAAAGAAGACAAAAGTAGCATTGATCATTGAAATCGCCACACCCAGTGACTACAGTGTCCTGCAAACAGAAAGACACAAAGTCATAAAATATCAGGATTTATAGGTAGAAATGAGAGCAATGTGGAAGAAAGATACCCAGACAGTTCCAATAGTAGTAGGAGCAACAGGTCTTATAAAGAAGAGTCTACAATTGTATTTAGATATGCTACCAATACATTGTAACTCTGTATGAATTGCAGAAGGAGCTATTACTGGGCACATTGTGGGTGCTGCAAAGAGCACTGCTGTCTGACATCAAAGAGAGAAACAATACTAATTTCATGAACTTTAATCTTAGGACTTAGGAATGTGGCCCATTCCCATCATGGTATTACAAACCCAAAAGACTTGGAGAAATTAAAAGCATGATACCATATTATAGTAATCCTTACAATCAGTGTATAGGTTAGAGACTTACCTTGCAAATGCAGCAGGTGACCTGTAAGGTCAGTGCTGACTGCATGTGATGCAAGCAGTACACAGCCAATACATGGATAGGTACAGGTTGTGTGGCTTGCCTGGCATCAGCTATTTTAATAGATGTATGTGAGTAGGAGTAAGGTGTCAGTCCCTAGGGCCCTAGGTTGTCAGTGAATGTGCTATGCATTGTCTCTTAGCCAATGCCAGGGAATACTGGACACACCTACATCTGCCTACAGAGACATCATCAAGGGGCTCCTTCTCCGAGTCCTCCTGTGAATGTGGCTATGGTGACCTAGGTACTGGTGGAGTGGGAAGTGTATCTCTTCCCTATGCTGATCCTGCTGCAGCTGTTTCTGCAAGATTGTATTGTGTAGCATGGCACATACTGTGAACATATGTTCACATGTAGCTGGAGAGTATTGCAGGCCTTCACCAGATATATCGAGGCACTGGAACCGTGACTTCAGTAGCCCAAACACATGATCTGTGATGTTTCTAGTTTGTGCGTGTGCCTCATTATGGTGTTCTCTGGTGGGTATGTGTGCATTTCTCATGGGTGTCATCATCCATGGCTCCAGTGCGTAGCCAGCATCCACCTGTAAATGACATGTGGAATGTCCCCCTTAGCAAACATTTGGTACAGCTGTGACGCATGCCAGATATGGGAGTTATGATAACTGTCAGTTCTGCCAGCACACGCATTCATGATAATGCCCTGGGCATTGCACATGACCTGGCAGTTGATGGAGTGGTATCCATTGGGGTTGATGTACATTCTACCCTCCTTACAGGGTGGTGACCTGATGTGTACATGAGTGCAGTCTATGGCACCCAGTATGTCAGGGTAGTGTGCTACATGGTAGAAGTGTTGCATATTGTTAGACCTCACCTGAGGGGTGAGAGGAAAATAAATGTGCTCACTGGCATGTGGTAGCATGGCATACAGAAACTGCTGGAGTACCCTGGGTGCTGAACCTTGTGAGACCCTCATCATGTGCCCAGTTGATCTTTGGAAGGTACCTGTGGCTATTATCCTAAGGGATACACATACCTTTGTTTCCACTGGGATGGGTTCCCCTCTGTTGGCTCTGGGTCTGAGTTGAGGGTGGCACAGCTCAGTGAGTTCTTGTAATATGTCCCTGTCCACCTGTAGTGCTCTACAATCTTCAGCTTTTGTAGCTCCTGGATACCCTGGGCCTGAACACTCTTCTCCCTCTCTGCCTAGGTCTATTGTCAGCAGCAGCAGCAGCACTGACTTCAGCATCTAGCACATACAGATGTAGCAGACCTGCAGCAGTTCAGTTAAAATTCCCAGGTCTGTACTTCAATGGTGCACAGTATGGGGGAAAAATCAGATTGTATGGTGTATGCATACTTTGTAGTGCTGTACTGTAGATGTTGCCTGCGTGATTCGCTACCCATGATGCATTGCACCTGCCTAGTATATCATTAACATCATTTAATGGTCCCAGTTTAAGTTAAACAAGGGTCAAAACAAATTAATACATTATTGCCTTTTAGATACTCTCAGCAATGTGGCATGCCAAGCAAACACATTCCCCATATGTAAACAAAGCTTAGCAGTTAGTGGACACCCCCCCAGACTTCCATGCTCAGGACAGAGGCGCACCATGCTCACAACCTGGAAACTACACACTTCCAAGCTCTACCATGTTAGCAACAGCACCAATGCACCATTGTAGATACTCCACGCAGGGTCCTGTAATACATTTCTGTCACATAATATTAATTTTTGTCTTTTCCACATGTTTTTAAAAAAATTTTATAAGGTATATTTGGGAACTGCAGCGAGCTGTGTAAACATGCCAAGATTAGTAAAAACAATTTATTTTAACATATTTCCTGTAACTTTTGAGACACACAGAGGATAGTTTTGCTCATATCTATGTGTGGTATGCCATTTCTGTCCATCTATCTTAATTTTTACAGTCCCATTTGTCTGTCTATATTCCTATACATGGAATTTTTCCATGTGCACTACAGATACTGACACAGGGTCTGCAGAGGATTGCTCTACCTGCCACATTTGCATGAGATTCACCTGCTTATGAGGTGATTTGTACGCCATGAAACTTCCTGTGTTGGCTTGTGCACATGCGCTGACCAGCAGTGTTTACTGGATCATAAACTTGCTTATTTTCATGTAGGTAGTGTGGCACGATGCCTACATGGTAAAAAAGACTGTGTAGGCTTTATTAAATACCCCCCCAATGTTCAATAAAGGATGAATATACCTAAAAGTTATAACATGTATATAGTATGAAAGTTGCTATTTTTGTAAACAGAATCAAGTAGGCCTTATTTATGAATGAGTTATTTAATAAAATCAACATGTTTTAACTTTGAAGCTATTCTAAATAGTTTTAATTTAAATAGAGAATGTCTGCCTGATGTGTAACATTTGAGAAGCTTTTTAATTCAAAGATTATCACAACAGAAAACAATTACCTCAGATGTATATTGTTTATAAATTCACTATTAAATAAGAATAATGTAAGTACATTTTATCTCTCAGCACCTCATATATATTTTTAACATAAAACCATTACTATTCCCTTGTGGAATTTTGTGATTAATTATCCTTTCCAAGGCTTGAGCCAGATTCAAAAACAAATTGCATTGCTATCTTCTGCTATTGTGACTTCTTCATTATTTTGAAATATATTTTAAATTTTTTTTTACAATCACCTTTTCTTACTGCATACAATGCTAATATTTTAAATATAATAATGCATCTGAAAGATGTCAAAGTAATTTGAAAGCTGATTGAGAATTATTTTCTCTTCTAAATGAATGACTAATTTTGACTGGATTTCTAAGATTTTGCCAAGCTCTTTGATATGACTATTTTGGATGATCCAAATTCTCAGTTTATTTAATGTTGCTATACCATTTTTTGTAGTTACTATAGCAAGAAAAATATCATAAATGACTATAAGAAACATAATCTACCTCTTTTTAGAGTTCATTAATCTTTTATCAGCAGTATGTGACATTACACAGAAATATTTAGAGTAAGAATGTTTTCTAAAGTGACACATTGGTATAAAGTAGGTCATTTTACTGAAAAAAATATAATAGCAACATTTTAAAAATGTATTGCTCTGCCTTTTAATATGTGAATATACAGCTTAGATAAAATGATCATGTACATGCATATCTTTTAAAATATTTTATTTATAAATGATTTCATGTTCTTAGAGTGTGCTTGTATATACTTGTTTTTAAGTTTTGATGATTTGTTTACCTTTTCTCTTAGTAAATATTTTTTTTATTTCCTTTTTTATAATAAATAGCTATTTGGGTTTGAAAGAAGAGAGTTCAATATAATTTTGTAAACATAAATATTTTGCTGTAATAATCTATTACAGTTTATACATTTCAATAAAAACTTTTAAGCTGACAAACACCTAAAGAGATGCCAAAAGAACTTAATATGTATACCCTGTAAAAATGTATAAAGGAGACATGATAGAAATATTTACATAGAATAGAGGAATTAATGCTACAATCGTAACCTGCCATACAGATATGTGTGTGTATGCAGAAGGTCAATGCAGCATATTTGAAGGCAGATGAGCATGCCATAGAGGTAATGTGAAGATTTTTTTTTCAGGAAAAAGTCTGAAGGTATACAGTATGGTCTCTCATAGCAAATTGCAAAATCACAACGGGTAGATCCCAAGCAATTCTACTTTGATGTAAGAAGTAGAATATTTATTAATAATGATTTACTTTACTATCATTTGATAGAACATTACTTGACTGAAAGGTCAAATGTTTGAAAGAATTTTGAAGACCCAATTGACTGAAAACCCACTTGACTAAAACCCATTTCACTGAATCACGAATCATACAAAATATTCAGCATAAGAAAATACAACATAAATAGTGTTTTTGCAGAGGTGCAAGCCCCACCCCACATCCCCACATCCCCTTAATTCTATATACTAACTCCACAGCCACACAACCACTTGAGAAATTTAAAAACGCCATACACATTGAATCAGTGTTGGTGCACAAGGTCTATATGGTGTTTTTTTTCTTTTCTCAAGAGGTTGTGCAGCTGTGCAGTTAGTATATATAATTAAGGTGGTAGTGGTGGGTAAAGTCCTCCACAATATGGGGTGCAGACTGTTTTATGTTGTATTTTCTTATGTTGGATATCTTCAGTGATTTGTGACTCAGTCGAGTGGCTTTTCATTCAAATGGGTTTTAAGTCAAATTCTTTTCAACATTTAACTCTTCAGTCAAGTAATGTTCAAATCAATGTAAACTACTTGACTCTTGTCCCTTAGGTAGGGAAATTGATAGATCAGACTATATATATATATATATATATATATATATATATATATGTGTGTGTGTGTGTGTGTGTGTGTGTGTGTGTGTGTGTGTGTGTGTGTGTGTGTGTGTGTGTAACATGAATGTCACTCATTTTCCATTAGATGTTCATAGGTTCATAGGTTCATAGGTTGGTACTAGGCTATCGGCCCTAGGGCCTATGCAAACCTAGCCATAACAATTCCCTGGATATTTCTTCCCACAATATTTACTTCTCTGGACCCCTGTCTAGCAGGGTGACTGACATGATCCCCGGGGTGAATTTCCTATCTCCCATACAGTCATCAAGGTTCCCTTTGAAGAGGGCCAATGAGGCGCTCTGCTTGACATGTATGGGCAGTCTATTCCAGAGTATGGGGAGTCTCTGGGTCAGGAACCTAACCCAACAGCATGTTTTGTTCATTGTGATGACAAGGTTTAGATCCTTTGAGCATGTGGCTCTGAGGGATTGGGATTTCTTTAAGTGGAGCATGTCCAACAGCTCAGGGATTGACATGGCCTTGTATGTTAAGCAGAGATCGCCTCTGAGTAGACAATATGCCACAGAGTATAGCTGGAGTTTTTTTAGATGGTCAGCATATGGCATCTGCTTTAGGCCTGTGATTCTTTTAGTGAGGTATTTCTGTGGCCTTTCTAGCTGTTGCAGATGTCTTGTGAGATACATACCAAACAGGGCATTATACTCTATAATGGGTCTAATGAGGGATGAGTACAGTGGGACAATGACCTCCTTTTTTCTGGATGAAAAGCCCTTAGTGATGAGGTGTGCCACATAGAAGGATTTCCTGACTGTTGTGGCAATGTGGTTATCAAAAGTGAGACCACTGTCCACCTGTGTCCCTAAGTCTCTCATCACACTTTTGATGTTTAGTGTCCTGCCACCTATGTGGTAATTCATGGGTACATGTATTTTTCTAAAGGGGATAACTATACAATTCTTGGCATTAAGCTTGAGCCCATGGCTCTGGCACTGGGCATCTGTTTCTGTAAGGCCCTTTTGTAGAATATCCACATAATTTGGGGATTCAATAATGGCTCCCAGTTTGCAGTCATCTGCGAGCGTTGTTAGCCAGAGTCCTTTAGTGTTGGCCTATACTTCAGAGAAGTAGATGCCAAACAAGAGTGGTCCCAGGACTGAACCCTGAGGTACTCCACTTGTCACTTGTCTGAAGCTGGATTTGGAGTCGGCTACTTTTACAGTCTGGGTTCTGTCAGTAAGCCAGTTGGCAACCCATCGAGTGATGTAAGGATTTATGCCCAGCTTAGTAAGTTTATCTATGATTCCAGAGTGGGGGATGGTGTCAAAGGGCTTGGCGAGGTCCAGATAGGCTGTGTGGGCCACCTTACTCTCATCCACAACTCTGGAGACTGATTCAAAGAAGTCAATCAGATTCAGGGGACAAGATCAGCCTTTCACAAACCCAAACTGGGTGGGGTCCAGTGTTTGAAGGTTGCCAATGTCTTTATTTATAAGTTCCATGATAATGCATTCCATGCCCTTGCAGATCAGGCTTGTCAGACTGATGGGACGGTAGTTCCCAGGATCCAAGGTGAATCTTCCCTTGTGGAGTGGGATAACTGTAGCTGTGTGGTACTCAGTAGGCACAAAGCCTGAGGTGAAGCCATGATTAAACATGACACTTAGGTGAGGTGCCAGTTCATTTTGTAGTTCATGTAGTACACAGCCTAGGATGTCATCTAGTCCCATGGATGCTGTATTCTTAGCTTTGGAGAGTGCGGTTTCTACCTGTGTGGCTGTGATTACCGGAATTTGGAAATCTTTTGGTATTGAGATGGGCCCTTTAGGGGGTGAGAGGGTGGTGAAGTTGGCACTAAATCGATCTGCCAGGATATTGGCAATATCCTTGGAATCAGTATATTTAATGCCATTCTGTTGTCGCTCAGAACAGATCTGAACATTGCCATTTAGATTCTTGACATAACTATAGAATGCCTTGTGGTTGTCTTTGGATTCTTTGGCAATTTTATTTTTGTAACTAGCTTTTGAGGATTTTATGAGGGATCTCAGCTTCTTACTGCGGCTGGTGATGGAGTTTTTTGCATCCTGGGATTTTTCTCTTTTCTGCAACAGTTTCTTCCTTCTGTTGTATAGTTTGTTTATAGCAGGGGACCACCAGATTGGCTTCCTTTTTTTGGAGAAGAGCATCTTGGTTCTATTTGGGATGGCACGATTCATGCACGAGTGGATGTGCTCGTACAGTGCCTTAGTGTAGGATTCTGCAGTCGAACTTCCAGATCCCGTCTGCATGGGTGTCGTGAAGTTTGTCACTTCTGACTTCAGTAGCATGAAGTTGGCTTTGGAGAAGTTTTTTAAGGAGGTTTCCTTACTGGGAGTTGGGGGCTAAATGTGGATGTCAGGGGTGATTTGCTTATGGTCAGACCTGACCAATGAGGGGGGGGACCACTGGTGTGGAGCATCTATCTCCTATGTTGGTAATGACCAGGTCTAGGATATTGGAGCCCCTGGTGGGACAATGGATTAGCTGATCCAGGACGTTGGAATTTATGAATTCCAAGAACCGTTGGGAAAAGGAGTTGGTACCCGAGTAGTTTTCCCAGTTAATGGCAGGGTAGTTGAAATCATCCAGTATTAGGGTGTTTGGTTGTATCTTAATATTTTCCAGTATGTTTAGAAAGGTGTGGTGAGAATCATGGGGCATGGTGGGGGATCTGTAGCAAGCTACAATTTGGATTGCAGTCTTACCTAGTGTTAGTTGCACCTGGAGAATTTCAGATGCATTGTGTTGGGCAACTAGCCTGGAGGTATGAATATCCTTGGTGAATAGGGACACTCCACCACCTTTAGTGCTTCAGTCTTGGTTTTGTGGCCGAAAAGTGTGGTAAGAGTTGTAGCTTGGTATTGCAGGGTGCTCTCTGGAGCCTTGAACCAGGTCTCAGTTACTGCACAGATATCAATGTTCTCCATTTTTAGAAGTGCCTCGAGAGAAGTTTGTTGTTCCTGCTCATTTTGAGAGAATGGGAGTGAGGCGTTATGAATTTTTAATGTTTATATTCTGTTTTGAATAGCTACAACTGAATAAGCGAATTGGATCAACAAATGACGAAAACCAGTTGACAGCACTTCCAAAACGCCAAACTGCTGCCACTCACAGTATTAGGTCAGCCCAAGATGGAAAATGACCGCACCACTTAATAAAAACAAGTGTCTTTATTAACTGAAACAGTTAAGCGCTTTCACTCGTGTAGCGAGCTTCATCAGAACAGTTACTCTACTGATAACACTCCAGTTAAATTTCAAATTTGGCGCCAAACCCAGCGCATTAATTTAAAGTTACACTAACATTAAAATCAAAATGAATACTTTATAAAAAGACTTTTTTTTTTAAATTAATGAACATGTTTCCCAATTAATTCCCATTTAAGAGAAGTAAGGGTTTAATAGAAAAATAGTCATTTATCCCAGGAGATGTGGTTGCATCGGTAAATACCTGCCACCATAATTCCCTATACGCTAAATAGTTCTTATAATTCCCTCCTCTAGGATTTCTTTTTACGTTCTCTAAAATAGCAAATTTGAAAACATGGTCTGTTCCTTTTTCTAAAATATGCTTAGACAAAGCATTTTTGGGGTCTTTCTTTTTAATACAATATAAATGTGAATAAATCCGCTGCCTAAATTGTCTTTCTGTCTTTCCTATATAATAGGAAGGACAGACCGAACAAAGGGCCACATTAATAAAGACACTTGTTTTTACTAAGTGGTGCGGTCATTTTCCATCTTGGGCTGACCTAATACTGTGAGTGGCAGCAGTTTGGCGTTTTGGAAGTGCTGTCAACTGTTTTGAATAGCTGGTACAGTTCAACTGTATTTTTTCCACAGCCAGTTGCTGCGATGTGGGAGCATGTATAATTTTTGAAATGACTGGTATTTATCCTTTCTCCACAGATGTGTGAATTGAGTCGTACAGGAGGAGCCCACTAACTAAGTTTAAAGCCCTTGATGAACAACTAAGAACTAACAAGGGAAAAAGGATTTTTCACAAAGATGACCCCTGTAAGGAATCAGTTGTATAGGAGTGGTATGCTGCACACTGTAATAAGAAAAAGGATTTTCTCTATAAGTAAAGCTAGGATTTTTCCTAAGTAAGAGTACATTGCTAGTTGGATTAACTCAAAGGTAAGTATTTTATCCATCCCAATAAGTAAACATGCTAATATTAGTCACTAACACCTATATTCCAAGCCCCTCTGCATTTTCTAGTCACAGTTATGATTTTTGTGGTGATCAGCTGACCCTTGCTTGTTTACGGGTTTCCAGAAGCTGCATCATTTCCCTTCAGCTTTGTAGGGCCCTGGGCCCCTAGTGTGGGCTTAAAATTTTTCCAGTGGAGTACAGTTAACTGTAAAGAAAAACAAGTAATTATTTAAATTACTCCCATGTGTCCCTTGAGTACAAATATATGGTATATGACTTCTTATCAAAATGTTCAGCCAGTACAATATCACACATTATACTAGCCCTATTAAATCAGTATTAATATTGATATACCTGTAACTACTGCACTGCAAATATAACATCTACTATTAAAATGTTCAAATGAATGCTTTCTCAGTATGCTAAGAACTGCAATATCATTTTATGTTCTGTCAACAGTGAATCAGTGTTAAAATTGCTCTATATTGTTGTATCATCACTGCTTGCTTCCCAAGTCATAGCTGGAAAGGGCCCATGGACTAGATGGCATATCTGGCAAACAAATTTAAATGGATAAAATACATGATGTGACAAGTATTAAAGGTTAAGTCATGCCAGCTGATACCAGCGTGCTTACATCAGCAAAAACAGGCTTTTTTTGCAGTGGCAAGGAGAGATATTCTAAAGTTTGTAAAATGATGATGTCCCTATACTGCCAGTGGCGAAAAACTGTCTGTTCTACAATAACCTATAAGGGATACTGTGTAACAAAAGTGAACAGTGATAACACTGCATATTGGGCTGGATTACTTAAAAAGGATGCTATGATATCGAATGGGATACACAGAAGTTAACATAGCTCGCAGGTTGCCTTGTATATGGTATGTTGAAACTGTGGTGTAGAAATTTAAACAGTGGTAACGTTACAGGTGTTTATTTAAATACTGTTAAAAGACACAGGACATTCTGCTACAAATATTTAAGATATAGAAACTTGGGAACTCATATTGTGAATTTAATAGGTGTTTATTTTAGCAGCAAAGTTGTTATGTGAAAATCAAATTTTTTTCAACAACTAAATTGCCAAAGAAGCAATAGCAGTAACTAAATGTAAAAAACATCACATGCTGTTAGTTTTCCTGTATTTGCTTGTCTCATGAGGTTAGACTTTTTAAGACGCCAATGTAAAATAAAATGAAAATATTATATAAAATAGTTTAAATGGACCTGAGCTTTTGCTGGCTCAAATTAATTTATAACAGAAGGGCGGGCCATACTATGATTATTGTTTAAAAAAAAAAAGTTAGATCAAGCTTTTATTTTAAGTGCCTGTCAGACATATTGTGCTCTTAAAATGAGACCAGAACATATTCAGGAAGATACAAATGGATTTTCTAATATACGGTAAAGAAAGGTAGTCGCCAAATATAAGTAATGGTCGTGTTTTCCTTTATTTTACATGATTACGAATATTATTTGGGGGAGCATTTCTATGTAGATGTAGGAGAAGGACAGGTTCTAGTAAAACTAAATAAGCATTAGGAAAGACAACATTCCATTTTTGATCCACAAATACAGGAACATGATGTGTTTGCATAAGTGAAGATCATCACATTCATTTTAATGCTGTGACAGGATGCCATTGTTTCTATGGCAGAATTTGAAGTGGGTTGAATTTTTTGTTAAACTGCCATAGTATCTTGGCTTTTACAGTTGGAGATCACTGGATTCAGCTTAATACTATCACAGGAAACTCTAGTTTCCCATTCCTGTATTTGTAGTGAACTGAATTCAGTTTAGCACCATCATAAGATGCTTTCCTTTACACCCCTGACCCATGGATTCAGCTTAAAACTGCTAGAAGATACAATGGACTGTATGGCTGAATCGGCAGTATACTGCATTCAGTTTAAAACTGACAATGGATGATATAGTCTGTGCAGCTGGAACAGCAGTGACTAAAACAAATGAAATAATTTAGTATAAGTCTAATAGTTTTATTTTGTAACTCATAGTGCTTAACATGAAAACTAAGTAAATAAAAAAAAACATAAATAAATATCAAAGTTTGCACAGAAAATTACCAACAAAGGACAGATTGAATAAGCCTTACTAAAAAAAAGATGGCAAAGGTAAAATGGGTTACCTGCTGAAACATAAATGATTTACAGTGCACTGGTTTCAAAGACAGGATGGTGTTGGGACCCCTCCTTTTTGGCATTTAGTTTTTTTATTTCAAGATTGTAAGCCAGGAACACTGAGCAAGCATGTGAATGACTACAAACTATGAGCTATTGTTAAGTCCCCTTCTGATACCTTAACCTTAAAGCAAGAACTTCAAGACATAAAAGACTGGTGTACTAAAATGCAAAAATGTGCTATACTGTCACATTTGGTAGACTGCCTCTCCTCATAACATACAGCATAGACAATATCCTGCCCTAATGTAAAAATGTTCCTCAGGAACTTGGATCATGTGTTAATAATTCCCTCTCTTTTGATCATCATGTGACAAAATTAGTTGGAAATTCTTTTTACTTAGTGCAGCTAATTCCCAATGGAAAACCATCTAGTTCTAGAGATGTCATTGTTCCCTTACATTCAACATTGATAAGACCAGTTATTCAGTAGAATGTCCATTGTGTGATGTATATCACAAGGTATATGAAATAAGAATGACTCCAGAGTTTACTGCCTAGAAATATCATGGCCTTAAAGATCCAGTGCAAATAAGAGAGACCAGAAGCACTGCTCCTTTATTTAATATCTTACAGACTCTTGAGGGGGATTTGTGTCATACCTTCCATGACATTATAAACCAAGTTATCCTGGATCTCTTGTATCTCTGCAAGTCTAATGTCTTCACAAAAAATGTATTCACCAGCAGATAAATAAAGCATGTTAGAGAGACAGTTTCACCCTGTAGTGCCTTCCCCACCTCTCAAACAGGGTGCCTCAGCAGATTAAGCAGTGAGATATGCTATCATCTTTCAGATAGGATCTAGATGACTGGATGGGCACCTACAAATTCACCAAGGCTTGAGTGATCAAGCCCTTCTTTGGAAGGAGGGTACAGCCTAAGGGTGGGTACTGGCAAAGTGCAAAAAGTCACACTCATTTGACTTAAAAATCTTATGAATCCTTTGAATCTTAATGAAGCCTAAACTAAATATTGTTAGTGTTTCCATTCTTCCTTTAGGGTACATTATCTTTCATAACATATATAGCAGGAGCATCACCCAACTCCTACATAAATTTGATTCCAGTGTTGTTCTAGTTACAGTTAAAAATCAATAAATTTAAATTCATTGCATAGGCTTGCATATCTCCCAGTAAAATTCTGCCACAAATAGCCAAGGATCCCTAGTTTTAGCTCACAAAACAAATGAAAGTCAAGGTGATAATACATGGTGTAATCAGTATTGGCTGTCATTCTGTCATGCACTCCTTCATGCACCTAGATAGAAAGCAATTTATTTGACCTTTCCCAGGTCATCATTGACACTATGAGAACTGATAAAGCTACTGGCAGAAAGAGTAGACTTGATTGGATCCTACATTCCAACCCAATTCACGTCAGTAAGTTAGGCATTTTGACAGAATAAGTGACCACTGTTCCAGTTTTTGCTATATGAGCACATACTAAAATTCTGTAACAATTCTGAATGACCTGGACATACAACATCACATCCACATATTTCTGGTGCTCTTTAAAAGTTATAATTTGTCCCCAAAAATGTCAAAAGAGTATTGGCTGCCCCAAACTGAGCTTTAAAATCATACTTTATTTCAAAATAAAAAATAAAATTAGTGTCTCAGCATAGACTTTCAATGGTTGCTAACTGTGTGATTAAAAAAAAAAAGAACAGAAGTTATGTATAGTATCAGGTCACCTTATGCCTTATGGATCACACCCTGTATTATTACATCCTGATTCTATCTGCTCCCCAAATTACTATATATGCATACTATGTTTATTAATATGCAACTAATCATGTGGTCTAAAACATCAGAATCACATACAAAGTTTACATTTGCTGCCAATCTTTAAAGCAAAAGTCTTCAGTGTAAAATCCTGACCAAAAGTCATAGTCCAGAGCCTGCACATTACCTTACTTCTCACCAACTCACAAGTTTTCCAAATAGTACCCTCACCAAGCAACTCCTCTGCCTTATCCTGCTTGATGTCATAGTATACAGTGGCATGTACTGTTAGATCGGAGTTTCATCATCTAGCTTAAGACTGCAAATGAAAGAACTGCCAGAGTGATTCACATTTCTTGGTGGAAGTAGCTAAACCCTGGAGAAAAAACTGCCAGTTATGAAAGTACACAATGACACATGCTCTTAGAACTCAGTCACAGCATCTAGCTAAAGTCTTTAAACAGAAATCTGTCATGGTGACACACTTTTCTCAGTGGCAATGGCTAAGCTCAGGAACAACTTTCCCCAAAGAAATCAGGGAAAATTCAAAAGCTGAATTGTTTCAGCAGAACCGTGTATTACACGTACACCAAAAGTGCACTTGTAACTCTACAAAGTACTACAAATCTTTTCTTACACCCCCATTTCTTAACTTTCTGTAGTCCTTTCTATTAATACTCACTTCATCCTCGCCACCTTTACAGCTCTCTGTACTGTCCTGGAGGGCTGCCATCAACAGCAAATTATCTTATTTTGATATGTTGTTAGTTTGTCAAGCCAACAAAAGCTAGCATACTAATCGTGTGTACTTAATAAACCAGATGGTTATAATAACAGTGTTTTATCAAGTAACAGGCTCCACAATTTCATTAAATGCTTTACCACTGACATAGGGCTCCCTGACTTAGTAAAATTCTTCTAGTGGGCATTCTCTACTTTAAAACTAAAACCATAACCAGCTTTAGGCACCTTCAGTACCCAAGGCTACAGGGGCCCCCTAATGATCCTTGACTATGGGGGCCCTGCAAAAGTTGCTGCTTGTTGTGGGTAAATAAGGAGAAAAAATATTATTAATTTTCCAGTAACAAGCTTTGTATGAATCAGGGTTCTGACTCTGTTAGGACAAGGCTGATAATCAAAAAATGAACATAAGCGAGGAAAGTGCTAGAAATCAGCACCCTAGAGTGACCCAATCTAGGTTGTTACCTGGGATAATAAGAGGAGATGCTCTCAATCTTCAGGGGTGGTTTTCTCTTTTATTGTATTTTATAAATATTAGCAGGACAAGAGATATTGTAATGCTTAAACTTCTTTATTCATAAATTTAGGGAAAAGCCAAAAATACTAGCAGAATAAAAACTCAAAATTAGGAACAGTTTTTAAATATTACTCTAGTTTACTTAAAAAGTTAATAGAATAACACATTTTGCATCAACATACTTTCTTATGGACAATAAGAAGTATGGAACTCTGGATTTAGGGACTGCATGTAATCCTGAATGATTTACCAGCAGCACAGCAAAATTATTAGATAAAATCACAGACATTCTGACAAATCAGGGACAATGACAGGTATGCATTACTCCTTGTTGAGTTAAATGAAAGTGACTTACCTATGCTGATGTCTGATGACTGCTAGACAACAGTCACTGATCTGGTGTGGCAGTACTACTGCTGTACAATGTATTGCTATTTGCTGAAATCAATCTAAAACAAGTATTGCTATTGCTTATGGGTGTGTGTGTTTAATAATGTAACAAACTGGCAATAATTTGTTTCACTTCCTAGTACAAACATCATCGGCACTGCTATTATGCTTGTGTATGTGTGTGGGGGGGCATGACTGGTGTGCATTTAAGAGTAAAAAGCTGGCCATAATTTTCTTTCACTTAACATCACAGATATAGACATTACACATGATTGGTGGTTGCCTTTTGTGGTTTGGCAGGAAGAGGATGTGTGAAAGCAACTGTTTATTGCCAATGTGGTGCAGTGAGTAGCACTGCCTTTTCATGGTGTTTTAATCTGGCTGTGTTTTTGGCTATGCTGTTTATATGTAGTGTCTGCAAACCCTTTCTATGTAGTCTGCATGCCCTCCCTATCTGAGTATGCATCAATCCATCTGCTCTGATTGTGGGAGCCTCTGCCTCAGCTCCACCAATTCTAAAACCAGCCCTGCCCAGATGTTTGTGCAAAAGACTGCTGTAGGTTGTGTGGTGGGCTGGGGATGATGTGGTTATTACTTTAATTTTCATCATAATGAAACCTTAGAGGTGTACACAGGAGATCTTTATAGCTTGTGTTGGGGCTGGGGACAGTGTGGTCATTGTTTTTTTTTTTTTTTACTTTTCACACAGACCATAGAGTAGGGTTGCCACCTATCCATTTTTTTTCAGACTATCTGGAAAGCAAATTGATTCTCCAGTAATCTGGAAAATGCTGTACAAATTCTGGTATTCTGTTTAAAAAAAAAAAAAAAAAACAGACTGTGAGATTTTGTTAAATCGGCTGATTTACTATGCTTTTTTACAGAAAAGCATAGTAAATCGGCTGAAAGAAGGCATCAGAAATGGAAAAAGAGTGTGTTCCCATCACAGTGATGTCACAAAATGGGTGGAATGTGGGCAGGAAAGGAGCGAGAGTGGGTGGGGTTATGAGTGATGTGAGGGGTGTGGCCTTACTCCTATTTTAGCCACAATGAAAGGTGGCAACACTACCATAGAGTTCTGCAAAGAAAGTTACTATAGCTTGTGTAGGGGCAGTGTAGTGACAAGGAGCAACAAAGTGGAATACATTACTGTAGATATTTTTTTTTCAATTTCCTCACAATCAGATATCATTCAAGTAAATAGGTGGCTGCTTTAGGGGTAGTAGTGAAACGTGAGGAGGCATGCTGTATATATGTACAACAGCAGTCACATGAAATACATAACTGTGACTATTTAAACCTCTGCACAGACAGTGACTGTCTTTTTTTTTTGCAAGAGGGAGGTAGGATTCATTCACATAAAATATTTATTTATTCTAAAAACAATTGCCTTGTGAGCTACTATTTTGTCAGCTTTGAACATTAAGCCTAGGTAAAAGTTATGCCTTCCTTGAAAAAAAAACACTGATATTCTTTTCTTAGTTCAGGCCACCAGTGGATTAAAAGGTTGGGATAATGCTCTAAAATGCACCTCAGAGCATTTATAACCCTATGGTTTATGGGGCCCTGGCTTAAACGAATTATTTCTTAAATGGTTATTAGTATGCTGTCTTGGCCAAGTGAAGTGTGCTAAAAGGATGCAAGGAAAACTGAAGTTAAACAACAAAAATAAATTCCTTTCCATAATCAGATTTTCTTTCCAAGCCATCACTAAATGAAATTGTTGTGTAAAAAGAAAAAGAAAAAAAAAACACTTTAAAATGGCTTCAGAGCATATAGAAAGTACTAGTTTCATAGAAATGCAGAAGAGTAAAGCAAAATGTGAGAAAAGGGAAAAAAAATAGCAATGTGCACTAGAGGATGTGTGTGTGTGTGTGTGTGTGTGTGTGTGTGTGTGTGTGTGTGTGTGTGTGTGTGTGTGTGTGTGTGTGTGTGTGTGTGTGTGTGTGTGTGTGTGTGAGTGTGTGTGTGTGTGTGTGTGTGTGTGTGTGTGTGTGTGTGTGTGTGTGTGTGTGTGTGTGTGTATATGTGTGTGTGTGAGTGTGTGTGTGTGTGTGTGTGTGTGTGTGTGTGTGTGTGTGTGTGTGTGTGTGTGTGTGTGTGTGTGTGTGTGTGTGTGTGTGTGTGTGTGTGTGTGTGTGTGTGTGTGTGTGTGTGTGTGTGTGTGTGTGTGTGTGTGTGTGTGTGTGTGTGTGTGTGTGTGTGTGTGTGTGTGTGTGTGAGGGTCAAACTTTAAGCAGTGCCTAGGCACCATTCAGTCAAGCTAAGCCCTGTACATAGAGCTGTTGTAATGTATCATAGTTGCAATTAAATGCTCAGTCCCTCTGAGTGTCCTCCTGTGAGATGGGCCAACATAGTGTGACACATAAGCCTGTTGCAATGTGAAAGCATTGAATCTACAGGTCAGTCTGTGCAGACTACACCTACAAAACTCTGCAGTACGAATTTACAGGTTCTTTGGGAAAGATGGCAGTGACTGGGTGATACTTAGATTGGAAGTGTCCAGGGTGCCTCCAACTTGACATTTGCTGGAGGGGGGGTCCCTAAAATGCTAACACCTGTCCTGTGGTACATCAATGCACCATAAATCCAATGATTATCAAAATATACATTTTTTATTTTATGGCAAATAAGTCAGTAGTGCAGATTTTTTCTTACACAGCCAAATGCACCTACACCAAAATAACATTCTGAGTAAAATGAAAACAAGAACATGCAGAATATATTTTTTTCAGCAGCCCCAGTTACAACCAGCACAATAGTTACTTCTAGAACAATTCAATAATTTATTTCTGCATTGGCAAGAAGCATAAAATAAGTCCATAGCATGCAGATGTTCTCCTTTACAGTATGTCCACCCTGTATTAATTCAAAGGAAAATGTCTAGGTCTTCCCAGTATAATCAATTGTAATTCTTCCTTACTGCAGCATAACACTAAGATTTGATGTTCCAGGCAACCATTCACCCTTCCAGATTGGCCAACATCACTGGTTTTGTAGAGTACAGCCCTCACTATTTAATTGCATAATTGGTTCTATTGCACTTCCTCTGGGTAAGCTATCTCCACTCTGCTCACTCTGTTATATTCTATTTTATTCTCTCCTTGCTCTCATCCCTGGGCAATCCCACAAAAAAAAAAAATAAATAAATAAAAATATTTTTTTTACTATGTAATCTGAACTTGATATTTCATATTTTTTCATATTTGTACCATGTTTTATTTTTTCATCAATGTTTATTCAGTTGTTTGTAACTTTACTCAATTGTACAAAGTGTATACTTTTTTTTTGTTTTTTATCTTGATTTTTCATAATCATTTCTTGGGACCTTTTCTCCCCGGGTCTCCACTGAAAACAGGCTTCTTGCCCAGACAGACATTACCTAGTTAACAAATGTAAAATAAATAAATAAAAATAAATATTAACCAACTGGTTTACATAAGAGTTGTAAAAACATGTTATTTCATCTTTTTTCAAAAATAAATACAAAAAATGGTGAGTCAAACAGTCTAGCAAAACATCCAAAAATCATTTTTGCAGGAAGCAAGCCCCACTTGCACCTTCATTTATTGGGGGTCCACCTCCACTCCTCTAAATTATATATATCAACACCACCATTGCACCAAGCTGGAGAAAGAAACCAATATTTTGAAAAGTGCACCACTGGCTTGCACTACACACACATTTCTGGGGTTTCATAAATGACATGTCCAAGATCACAGCCAAATATACATTTTTTTTACATTTTGTACATGATGAGCAGCAATGATAATCAGATAAGCATGCAGCCAGGCCGGTGAACACAATGAGGAACCTCTTGTCATGGCCAAACATCATGGTAAACCACCCAATGGCAATAAAAAGTATAAGCAGCTGAAGGTAACGATGTCAGTATATGAACACCCACAGCCATGAACAAGTGAGCATGTGTGCAGTTATATAATGTTGATGTAATCAGCATCAGTATATGAACACCCACAGCCATGAACAAGCGATCATGTGTGCAGTTATATAACGTTGATGTAATCAGCATCAGTATATGAACACCCACAGCCATGAACAAGTGATCATGTGTGCAGTTATATAATGTTGATGTAATCAGCATCAGTATATGAACACCCCCAGCCATGAACAAGCGAGCATGTGTGCAGTTATATAACGTTGATGTAATCAGCATCAGTATATGAACACCCCCAGCCATGAACAAGCGAGCATGTGTGCAGTTATATAATGTTGATGTAATCAGCATCAGTATATGAACACCCACAGCCATGAACAAGCGATCATGTGTGCAGTTATATAACGTTGATGTAATCAGCATCAGTATATGAACACCCCCAGCCATGAACAAGCGAGCATGTGTGCAGTTATATAATGTTGATGTAATCAGCATCAGTATATGAACATCCCCAGCCATGAACAAGCGAGCATGTGTGCAGTTATATAATGTTGATGTAATCAGCATCAAAAAATATGCAGAGAGAGAGGTGTACAATAAAAAGGAAAGTACCACGGATGGCAGAGGGTGGAGTCAAGCTTGCACTGAGAAATGGAATCCACAAAAATGGACAAAATAAGGTGCTAACAGAGCTGCTTAACAAAACATTTGTTGGAAAAGTGGAGCAAATAAGGTGCTATGACAATACATCTGTTTTTAGGAATGTGAAAAATGCACAGGAGAGGTTGGATACAATGAAGTAACATGATGTACTAACGTGCAATAGTCCTGACAACATCAGAGTGTCAGTAGTGGACATATACAACACCATGTCAGTCATTAACAAAAGGAATTTATGTTAACTCAAGTGGAGTCAGTCCAGCAATTTAATCCATCTGCCAGTATATCCAGAGTTTACTTGTAATGAGATCCCTATCAGCAGTCAGAGTGCAAGGGGGTCATAAAATGCATATATCTAGGAACAGACTGCCTCTGTCCATTAGAGGCATAGGTGCCAAACCAGGGATGATTTTCCTGTTCCCAATCCTATTGTACAAGTTACACTTGAATTGTCTTAGGGAGGAACTCTGCTTTACTGGGAAAGGGGAGTCTGTTCCAGAAAAGGGGTAGTCTCAGGGATACATACCTATATCTCCAACATGCCCTTTTTATGTAATTTGCAAGGTTTAAGTCTCTGGAATGGGTAATTCATGTGCTGCTTGTTTTGTGGATATGCAGAAGGCCAATCAGAGTGGGGTTCTATGATGCCTTGTATGACGGGTGTAGATCTCCCCTCAACAGCCTGTAGGAGATAGAAAACAGGGATAGGACTTTGCCACAGCCTGCATAGGACATGTTATTTATTTCCTGTATTCTTTTAGTGAGGAACCTAATGGACTTTCCATTTCCAGGATGTGCCTGGTTAGCTACATACCAAAAGGAGCATTGTACTCAATGATAGGTCTGATGAATATTGAATACAGTGGAGCAATGACCATCTTGGACCTAGACGCCATACCCCTGTTTATAAGTTGAACAGCAGAGAATGATTTCTTCACAACCATAGACACGTGATGGTTAGAGGCTAGATTACTGTCTATGTGTTTTCTCAGCTCTCTGACTACTGAGTCAGCTATTAAGGGTATGCTGTCAGTATGATAGTAACCAGACTGCCAGACTGGCCAAGGGATACTACTATACATTTCTTGACATTTAGTTTTAGTCCATGACTCTGAGACCAGTTATTTGTCTGTGTCTGTCCTTCTTGGAGAACATTTGTGTGGATGAGGGATTCTATGACTGTTTCTAATTTGCAATCATCAAACAATTTTGTTCAGATAGAGGCCTTAATGTTGGCCTTGACGTCAGAAATGTAGATTCCAAAAAGGAGTGGTCCCAGCAGTGGTCCCAAGACCAATCCTAGAGGGACTCTATTGGCCTCTTTATAGAGGCAAACACCCCAGTTCTTACTTCCTGGGTCCTGTCTGTGAGCCAGCTGGATATCCACTGGGACATAAGAGTTTACACCTAACCTCTTGAGTTTTTCAGCAATGCCTTAGTGGGGTATTGGGTCAAATGCCTTGGTCATATCAAGGTAGGCAGTGTGAACAATTTTGCCCTCATCCATTGCTTTGGTGATTTTCTCAAATAAGTCCACCAGGTTGAGTAGGCGTGACCTGCCCTTGACAAAACTAAACTGGGTTATGACTAGTGTCTGTAGGTTTTCTATACCATTATTGCTCATTTCTATGATAATTCTTTCAATGGCTTTGCATATGAGACTAGTGAGACTTATGGATCTCTATTTCCCAGGGTATGTAAATGGCCCGCCTTTGTGCATAATGGTCATTGTTCTCTTATTGTAAGGCACAAATCCTCTTTGGAGATTATGCTTAAATAGTGATTCCAGATATGCTATTTAGAAGGCAGCCTGGGATATTGTCATGACTATGACTGAGTCATACTGGTACTTGTGGTCCAATCACCTGAGTGCTTGCATAGTGTGACAGATCCTGGCCCCAGATAAGCAACTGACCATGCCTTGCTTTGTACTCAGCCTCTCTGCCTGGTGAGTTAGACATGGGAGGGTCTCACATTGGAGTCTCCATTGACCAAAATGTTGTGTTGTGCTCTTGGCCTTTGAGGACCTGTTCCCTAGTGACAGCAGGGGGAGTTATATTTAATGGTATTTCCAGATGGGAGGCCGGGGGGAGAGAGGAGTAAAGTTAGAGATTAATTAGCCTGCCAGTAGGTGTGCTATATCATCTGGCTCAGTATAGATGGCTCCATTAACAACGAGCTCTGCACATAATTGTATAATGCCTTTGAGGTTGCAGACATAGCTAAAGAATATCTTGTGGTTGTTCTTGATCTTGGAGGCGAAAATTACCTCAGATTTGGCTTTGGTAGATTTATCTGTCCTCTGAGTTGTTACTTTAGTTTGATGAGAGTGCTTTTATCCTGCTGTGTGCTTCACCTCCCAATAATTGTCATGATTTTCTTCTTTTGGTTATGCAGCCTACTGATGTTTTGTTTCCACCAGGGGGCTTGTTTTTTGGGTTATTTCTGTATTTATTCCTAGTGGGTACAGCTGCTTCCATTGAGCTATTAACATGCTTTCACAGGGAGTTTGCAAACAGTTTTGCATAGGCAGCAGTGTTCTCATGTTTTAAGGGGCTTGAAAGTTTGCCAGGCTATCACTTAATAGAAGGAAGTTAGCTTTAGAGAAGATCCTGAACATTCCTGTGTTAGCTGGGGTTCCGTGTTTTATCTTGACTTTAAAGGAGGCTGTTTTGTGGTCTGACCACACCAGGGAGAAAATTACACTATGGAATGTGTAGCGCTCTCACATATTAATGAGGACAAGATCCAATATATTTGCACCCCTTGTCAGGATACTGGCAAACTGGTCCAGGACGTTTGTGTTTACAAAATCCAGGAATCTCTGTGCTTGCATGTGTGGTGTCATATATGATTCCCAGTTAAATGTGGGGTAATTAAAATCATCCATGAAAATGGTATTGGGTTGGATGATGAGAGTTCCCAGTAAGATTAAATACATGTTATAGATTTCCTGGGTTAAAGAAAGGCACCTATATTTTGCAAGAAGGTGGTACGGTATTTTGCTTAAGGTGATTTTTAACATGGAGAAGCTTAAGTGCATTATTCTGTTTGACCAGGCTTGAGGTATATTTATTTTTGACGTAAATTGAGACACCTCCACTTTTAGTCCCTGCCTGTGTCGTAGCTGGTCTAAATGTGTGGAAGCCATTAGCCTTGCACTGCCACGGTGCTCTCAACAGCTTTTAACCATGTCTCAGTGACTGAACAGATGTCAGCATTCACTAGGGTGAGGAGAGCTTGTAGGGAGTGGGGTTTCTTGTTTAGACTGCAAGCACCAAGCAGTAACACCCTCAGATTTTCTTGGTTTTGATTTGATATGTTAAAAGTATTTTCAGTTTGTCATTTCACAAAAAAAAAGTATTTTGGGGAATGCAATGTTTTAACTAATATTCAAAAGCCTAGAAGGCTGAGGTGCAGACCATCACTGGCAAATCACTGTGGTCTGTTGACCATTTCCTTCAGTGCTGACAAATATTGCACCCCCTTAGAATGACCCCAGAAACTAAGTCAATTATTAAAGTCAGTCATCTTCTGTTCATTTTGTGACATCATCCTTGTAGAAGGTAGAATGTTGCTCATACCAGCCTTGGACACATATTCTGAGAACTCCATCTCAGGTCATATATACCTACATGGATTATGACTGAGTCGTACTGGTACTTGTGGTCCAGTGACCTGAGTGCATGCATAGTGTGGCAGATCCTGGCCCCTGATAAGCAACTGACCATGCCTTTCTTCATACTCAGCCTCTCTGCCTGGTGAGTTAGACATGAGTGTGTCTCATACTGGAGTCTCCATTGTCCAGAATGTTGTGTTGTGGATTGTTTTATGGATGTAGGAGTAGAGATGTGGCTGTATATGTTGATGTGGCTCTTGTTTTGAAAGAGTGCATTTCTTATGTGTGCTTCATCTAAGAGGTCTTGGATTTTAGGAAGGTTACACTTAAGTGCTTCAGCATATGTTGCTCTTTGTTTCTGCTGCGTGTGATGGCTGTAGCTTATGTACAACTGACAAACTCAATTGACATTAGTAGAGTTTTTATGTGAGAGCTTTACCTCTGATGACATCGTGTAAATACATGTCTCACATACCTTATCAGTTTGTTTGAGAATAAGCTGGTTATCAGTAAACATGAGGCAATTTCTACATTACCTCAGGATGCCCATATACACTTAGCTGGTGACAGAGATAGTGGGAAAGTTCACAGCCATGGCAACAGACCCTTTTTTCATTCATTAAATGGTTGCAGTGAGAATATAGAGTAAAGTCAGGAATATCAGGTTTACAGCACTGGGAGCAGTACTTGTCACTGTGCAAACTAGCTGACCTGTATGTAACTAGGCATTTCTGAAATTTCATGGGTACTTTTTACAAGAAAAATGTCAACTCAAGGTGCCTGAGTTTAAACAGGGCACTGCCAAATATCTGAGGGGAAACTGCTAAATTAGACAGTTTATGGTTGAAGTATTTAAGGAAATATTCTAAGTTAGGTTAGACAGCTGCCAATCATGCAGCACTTAATGAAAAGGAAGAATTAGCTTTGACAAGATTGTTAAAAAGTTGGGATTCACTTAACTGGCTACTATTAATGCTAGTCTCACCACACACTGCTGGGATATAATGCCCCTTTGCTTCTTCTGTTACCAGAAGCAAAACAGCAGCACCAATCATAAGATGAGAAGCAGGACACAGGCTCTTTGGTAATCAACAGTCTTGTCCCAGATGAGGCAGGGGTCTTTAGGCTTGTTGTAGGCTTTTCCTGATATATGCCATGAATAACAACCAGACCAATGAGTGGAAGGGGTTCATAAAGCACATATATCTTAAAAAAATGTATTACATGTGAAGACTACTCAGAAATGTTTTAAAACAACATACAACCCACAGGGAATTTGAAACCCCAAACCAGTGTAGAGACACAGTAAGAAAGATTGCATAAGTACACCAAGCCATCAAGTAATAACGGTAATAGCAGTACCTGATTTCAGACTGGTGTGTGCAGTGAGGCTTACCTCGTTTGCATGACTGATTAGCATGTGCTAGGGATTTTCCTTCATTTTGCCATATGATGGGGCATGCCAATTCTCTTTGATTACTAGTGGCCATTCACAGTGCTCTCTGACAACTGTAAGAAAACACATTTTAAGGGAATGTTTGAACTCTTTGAAAGACTAAAAAATTTACATTTATAAACATCGTACAACAGTCTAGGAATCACAATATTCCTCCTAATCTATTGACAATGTACATTTAATGTTATGACTAAAAAGAAACATGGAAGTTGTTACAATGCAGCTGTTAATGGCACCTTATATTAATATTGCCTGGTATTGCGAATCAACAATAAGTTCAGTTGCATAATGGATGGCAAGCTCCTAGCATACTCCGACATTTTTCTCAGTTTTTGCCATGGGACAAAAAGGTGCTATTACTCATTGCTCAAATATGGGCAGCAAAGTTGCACTCTGACACTTGTCACATAATGTGTACTTCAGATAGATAACTTTTCTTGTTTTATAATCCCTTTTTGGCCATGTGTCATAGGATCGTAGGATAATAGGAGGCTACTAGGCTAATGGCTCTGGGGCCCTTACAAGCTTAGCCAAGAGTTTATCCCCAAAAAAAGAAACCTCAGTAAAAACCTGTCACCCCTGTCAATGAGGGACACAGGTGGAACCCCTGGGACAGATAAGTGGTTTCCCATCCACTCATCAGGGTTGTGCCTGAATAGGGTCAGTGAGGTACTCTGTTTGACATGTATGGGAAGTCTATTCCAAAGACACAGCAGCTTCCGGGAGACAAACCTGTCTCTCTAGCAGGTTTTGTTGATGTTGCATATTATATTTAGGCCTTTCAAGTGGGTAATGCGTGAGGAGTTAGACTTATGGATATGGAGTATCTGCGATATTGCATTGTAGGTAAGACACAAATCACCTCTGAGCAATGTGTACAATACCGAGAAGAGTGATAGTGATTTGAGCCTGTCCACATAGGACTGGTGTTGGAGGACATGGATTCTCTTTGTGAGGTATTTTTGTGGCCTTTTCAGTCAGTCAGGTATTTGGAGAGGTACATATCAAGCAGGTCATTATATTCAATTATTGGCCTAACGATGGAGGAGTACAGAGAGGTAATAACCTCCTTTTTTCTGGATGCAGTCCCTTTACTTATGAAATGAACCAAATAAAAGGCTTTTCTGACCACTGCAGCTATTTGATGGTCAAATGTGAGACTGTTGTCAACCTGAGTACCCAGATCTTTCACCACAGGTTGTGTGCTTAGAGGGTTGCCGTTGATGTGGTAATCAGTAGGGGCCATGATTTTTCCAAATGATATGATAATGCTTTTTTTGCATTTAACTTAAGGCCATGACTTTGGTACCAGTCATTTGTTGCTGTGAGACCCTCTTGCAGTATGCTAACATCAGTTGGGCAGTCAGTGACAGCACCTAGCTTACAGTCATCTGCAAACTTGGTCAACCACAGGCCTTTTGTCTTTGCCTGGACCTCTGAGAAGTAGATGCCAAACAGTAGGGGTCCCAAGAAAGATCTCTGGGGAACACCACTATTGACATATGTGCTGTTGGAGGTGCAGACACCTATTTTGACTTTCTGAGTCCTATCGGTGAGCCAGTTGGCCACCCACCCGAAGAGATAGGGATATACGCCAAGTTGTGTCAGATTTTCGATGATGTCTGAGTGGAGGATTGTGTCAAAGGCCTTGGCCAAGTCAAGATAAGCTGTATGTACTGACTTGCCCTCATCCAGGGCATTGGTGACAGTCTCAAAGAAGTCAACTAGGTTCAACAGGCAAGATCTGCCCTTGACAAATCTGAGCTGGGTGGGGTCAAGTGCTTGGAGGCTGCCTATGTCCTTGTTTATGAGATCCATAATAATACGCTCCATGGCTTTACAGATCAGACTTGTTAAGCTAATGGGGCAATAGTTTCCCGAGTCAGTAGTGGCACCACCTTTGTGTGAGGGGATGACAATGACAGTTCTCCACTTTGCTGGAATGAAGCCTGTACTTAGGCTGTGGTTGAATAGGGTGCTCAATGGCAAAGCTAGTTCTTGCTGGAGATGGTGCAGAATACAGCCCGGGATACTATCAGGTCCCATAGAAGCTGTGTTCTTTGCCTTGGATAGGGCCATTAACACTTGATCTATGGAGATGTGAGGTGCAGGACAAGTATTGGGGATGTTGAAAGGGACTTTGGGAGGGATAGGGGGTGAAGTTTGCACTGAACCAATCTGCTAGCAGGTTGGTCAACAGGATCAGTGAAAGTGGTACAATTAAGTACTAATTTGGAACAAACCTGGGCTTTGCCATGGAGGTTCCTGACATAACTGAAGAAGGCTTTGTGGCTTTCCTTTGTTTCAGAGGCTAGTTTCAATTCATAATTAACTTTGGAGGTTTTCACTAGTGATCTAATTTGCTTGTTGAGGCTGAGGAGGGAGTTTTTTCCAATTTGGAATTTGTTCCTTTTTACCCTTGGAGAACAGTTTCTTCCTTTTGTTGTAAAGCCTGTTGATAGAGGATGTCCACCAGACAGGTTTGTGTTTCGTTGAGGAGCAGGTTTTAGTTCTGATGGGTATGGCTGAGTCCATGCAGTTGTACAGGTGCTTGTACTGGCATAATATTCAGCATAGTTGTCTCCATCCTCTGAGGGGGGGGCGGTGGTGTGAAGCTACTGATACCCTCCCTTAGAAGGTTGTAGTCAGCTTTTGAGAAGCTTTTTAGCCTGGTTACAGCTGGGGGGAGGGGTTGGGTGGGATAGAAACTTCAAATGAGACAGACTGATGATCTGATCTTATCAGGGAAGAACATACTATGGGAGTGGTGCAGCAGTCACCCATGTTGGTGAGAACCAATTCCAGAATGTTATCTCCCATTGTGGGGGATCAGACAAGCTGGTCTACTGCATTAGAACTGATGAAGTCAAGGAATCATTGGGTGAGTGCATTAGTGCAGGAATAGTTCACCAAGTCTATGGTGGGGTAGTTGAAGTCACCAAGGATCAGGGTGTTAAGGGGTACCTTGATGGAGTCAAGTAGGCCTAGGTAGGAGGAGTGGGTGTCCTGAGTCATGGAGGGGGGGTCTATAGCTGGCTATAACTTGGATGGGTGTCTTACCAACTGTCAGTTGCACCTGGAGTAATTCCAGTGCATCATGCTGGCAAACCAGTCTGGAGGTGTGCCTGTCCTTAATGAAGATAGAGACTCCACCCCCCTTAGTCTTCCCAACCTCATTTTGGGGTCAGAATGTGTGGAATGAGGTATAGCCTGGTAAGGCAGGGGTGCTCTATGCAGTGCTGAACCAAGTTTCCATGACTGCACAGACATAGGCATCTTCCAATGCAAGGTGAGCCTCCAGTGAGTGCATTTTCAGGTTAAGGCTCCTAGCATTAAGCAGTACAACCTTCAATTTGCTTTTTGACAGATCTTTTATGTTGGAAGATTTGCATGAAGTGGTGGATTCTGGTACCTGACAATGAACTGACCGTAACCTTCTCCTTGTTGAGCCTGGTGAGGGGGACATCAGTGTATCTCACAATTGAGTTGCCAATGACCAGCATGTTTGGTTTATTTTTATGCCTTATGGGCTGTGTTGGTTTATTGTTATGCCTTATTGCTGAGTTTGTGAGACACTGATGTGTTGTCTGCTGTGTGTGATGTGTTTGGTGTTGTGTGTGGAATGTTTATGAATGTGCTTTGGAGGTCTCTGCTGTTTATGTAAGTTTTTATTGAGGACATCTGCAGAGGTGAATGTGTTATGCTTGGCTATGTGATGTGTGTGGTGTGGTGTTTGTGCTGGCAATCTCCTCTTTGCCAGAAGTGCTGACTGTGTGTGACAGAGCATGGATTTCAGGTAACTGACGTAGATGCATTTCTCACAAGTAGAACAATTATGTGCTAGGACAAGAAGGCTGTCAGTGAACATGAGACAGTTGCTACACTGTCTCATTATGTCCATGTCAACCAGGCTGGCAGGAGAAACTGATGGGAATTGTCCAGACATAGTGTTCTGAATACTTTGGCGGACTTATGGAGAGAGAGTTTCGATAAGGGTTTGCCCACAAGAGTGTAGACCACAAAAATCTTCCTAAATGTAAAATAACTGGCCTGAGGCACAAGTGCTAAAACCAAAACTAAGATGCCTAGAATAGCAGATAAATTTAATCAGGATACCAACAAGCAGTAATAAATGCAGCAGAATAAGAGTACTTAAACATTAAGAGTAAGTAGCAAAAATAAGGTAATAAAGTAGGAAGAACACAATTAAAGTAAAAGCAGCTGAATAAAGTATAATTTGTTTTTGTTAAGTGGAGAGGGAGGAAACAGAAGATAATTCAAGATTAAGAAACTAAGGGGGTTGGACTTCTCATATGCTCTCTCTGTACACACTAGACAGAGCAGATGAGATGGGACTACTGATAGGTGTTTCTGAAATCAAAGAAGCAAGGGGGTAGTCCTTCCCAAATGTTCTCACTCTACTCATTTGAGTGCGCAAATGAGATGGGGCTGGGAGGAGTCTCCAAAGACAAATTTACAGCCGAGGCAGGCAATTCCAAAGCCACCAAGTATAAGAATATAACAACACTTGGGTGGGAGGGTGGAAAAAACAAAATGCAGAGAGAGAGAGAACACCAATATTCCATCGGTTTTCAATGAAACAAATAAATAAGTGCAGTACAGTTTTGTTAACTATCACTGAAACAGAACAAGTGCAAAAAAGTATACTTACATCAGCTTTGTATATCCAGATAGCTGTAGAATCAGTTACAGGCAGCTAAACAGCTCAGTGGTGTCATTGTGTGTTTCCAATAGCAATTAAGGATGTAAGGTGTACAGGACAGAGAGAAAAAGGGCAGCAAGTACACAGGATGAGAAGAGGTGAAGAGATAAGGATTGAGCAGGGATGGAGGTGGACGAATATTAAAGATAGACATCTATGGCTATGAACTCATGATTTTCATATTGATATGGCACATAGCAATGCATTACTAAGGACAGCCACTGAGTTATATGACTGTTAAAAGTCATTATAAGGATACATATATGTGATATGTAGCACATTTGCAGAACTGATATCAAACGGTACAATAACTGCATTTTGGTTTTGTGTGTGTGTGTGTGTGTGTGTGTGTGTGTGTGTGTGTGTGTGTGTGTGTGTGTGTGTGTGTGTGTGTCTGTGTGTGTATGTTTGTGTGTTGTGCTTGTTTTTGAACCAAGTAGGAGGTTGAAAATGGGAATATGGAAAATAAATTTCAAGAGAAAGGAAACAGGGTAGCACACCAGGTGAGCTAAGAAAGATTTATCTGGATGGATGTAGGTTAGGAGCATTGTCTGTCAACTTTTTAACTCAACAATGATGGATGACTCCATACTTATGGTTTAGTTCAACACTGCCAAGCTCTTTATCAGAATGTGCACACTAATAATAGGCATTTTTCAGTTTAGGGAAAGGCATACATGATTATAAGACAAGATAATTACATCTGCATGGCTTTGAAATCAAGAAAGACTTTAAAAAAATAAATAAAACATTTCACAAGAATAGCATAGAGTTGTATGCTGACACCATTATATTGTATGGAAACGTCCTACCCTCAGGAAATTATAACCCTGCAACCCTGAGGACAGGCTCATCACATCATTTATTTATTAGTTGTTGATTGAGAAAAGTCTGACTGGGTTAAATTAATTTGCAGTGAAGGCCCAGGGAGAAAAGCTCCACATTTAAGTTACATATGCTGCACAGTTATAATTGCAGGGTAAAACATGATTTACTATCAAAATATTGATGTTCACATACATGAACGGTCGATATTCCGAAAATGACATCATCCGGTTTGCATAATAATGAGTTACAAGGTCGATGCTAATGATCGATGTCAGCAGAGGTGACATTAACATCAACATTCAAATGTAATGGCAGTGTAGGTACAAACGTACGTTAAACAATAACTGTGCCCCCCCCACAACCACCGCAAATTAAATATTCTAACTCCAAGATCGCACTACAGTGAGGAAAGGGATACATTTCCCAATTCGCACTGTACCATGACTCTACTCAGAATGTCAAGTTCATATCAGTGAATGCACACTTACATTCGCTGATATATAAACTCAATATCCTAATGGTCGACAACATGGAAGTCAACAAACTAATGCTTGACTTTCCACGTTCGACTAACCAATCTTCAACATTTTGATAGTAAACCGTAAAACATCTGTCCATGAGCTTATTTACAGGATTTTTAAATAATTTGTTAAATGAACATAGCATTTTAACACAAAAAAGAGAAACATTTACATGTATCGGCTAATTATTGAATCAAAAAATTAAATACAATAAATAATGTATTTATAGCATGATTGCTGCAGGAAAAAGATCAAAGTGGGGTGTTTTTGAGGTTAGTAATAATTCACAGACAGACCAGTAGTAATGTAGCTTAAAAACTGATGATGAGTGATATGAATGGAAAAATTATGGAAATGATGCACAGAGGAAGAATTGTAGTTAGTGGTGGGGTGTGATAGAAGGGGGGAGACGAAGAGTTTAGGAAATTTGTGCAGTATGAGGAGGAGCATTAAAGTACAAAAGACTGGGAAGCAAAGTAGCTGTAAGGGTTAGAGAACAGTAATCATAGTAAAAATAGCAAATTGAGCAGGAAGAACAAAGCTATTTTTGTCATAGGTGCTGTTCAAGCAAAAGTTTGAAACTATTTAAGTTTTCCATCTGTTTTTACTGTGTGGGGATTTCATTCCAGAGCTTTGACACATAATGAAAGTAGAAAGTCCGCAGCAGTGTTGAATGTCTTACTGACACACAATAAAGTTTTATTGCTAGAGAGAAGGTCTCTAGTGGGTGAATAGTACAGTAGAGTATTTTGTAATGCTGGATAGTTGTCTGGAGAGTACAATAAGTTGTGGGCAATGATTAGTTGTGAGTATGTCAACTGGTATGGGCGTTCAAGACAGTTTAATTGTTTTAATGCAAGGCAGTGGTGTGTTTTATAAGTTTGGTTGGTTGCAAATTGCATGAGAGTGGCACGTGTTAAGTATGAAGTTTATTTATGAAAATATTAAATAGAAGGGGGCCAACTATTGACCTTTTGGAAACAACAGCAGAGATTGGTTGAAGTGCTGAAAGGTTTTGTTGCCATTTAGTTGCCTGCTGATGACTGCATAAAAAACTGTAAAACCAGGATACGTAGGGGATAGTGAGACCTATTGTTGCAAATTCAGAAATGAGCTTTTGGTGAAACTCTGTGTCAAATGCTTTGGAAAGGTCAGGGAAAAGTGAAGAAACAAGATTGCCCTCATTTCTGTATTGATTTACGATGTTGGAGAAGTTGAGGAGGACAGAAGTAGTACTATAGGTGGCCTGAAACTATATTAAGTGTTGGAAGGGAGGCAGTGTTTGGTTATAAGTTTGATAAGCTGGGTTAATACATTTCTCAAGGATTTTTGGGAGGAGTGATAGGATAGCAATAGGTCTATAGTTTGTTAGCTCTATTGAGGTACCTCCTTTGTGAAGGAAAATAATAATGGAATTTTTCCAGATGGATGGGATGTAGTTTTCAGTTCTTGACCAATTGATCAGAATGGAGACAGGGAAGGCTAGTACTTCTACACCTATTTTGAGGAATTCAGTGGGAAGGTTATTGGCAACTGAGCTTGTTGCTTTTAATTTGGCTAGTCATTTTTTTATGGTTGGTGTTGGGATGGGCTGAAAACTAAAAGACACTGTGTAGCTTTTGGGAATAGATGGAAGCTGAAGGAGTGAAATGAGTGTCAAACTGTGTGGCAATAGACACCTTGTTATTTGAAGTAGAAGGACAGGGTGTAGTGGTATGGTCAGATTGCAATAGTTTATTTAGAGAAGACCAAAAAAGCTTGGGGCTATTTTGGTGCTTTTGTTGTATGATTTCTTGTCAAATTTAGCAAGAACCTTGATACAGTTTCTAAGGTATCTAAAATGTTGGTAGGCATCTTGGGATTTAGTCTTTATCTCTGAGCATGAACTGTTTGACCTCTTTTATAATCCATGATGCTGTGTTAGTTTGCATCCTTCTTGTCCTAACTGGTGAAAAATCACTTGGTATTCTTACAAAGGTGTAATTGAAGTGAGTGCTTTATCTCATGGTATTAGTCTTAATACATTCGAGATGTAGTTGGTCAAGACTATAATAAGTATGTCTTTGCCCAATTTGGTTGAATTGTATACTTGTTTGTAGATGATTTGTTTGGGTGAACTATACTCTTGTCTTATTACATAGGTTGGGAGGTGGTCACTTATAGCATTTGGTAAGCAACCAGAAAATTTTATATTATGGGGTTTGTTTGTCAATATCCAATCCAGTATGCTTTTTTTGATTCTGGTGATGGGCTTATTAGATGGGTGAAGCCAAATAAGTGAACAGAGTCCTTGGGGCTGCTGCTGTTTACAGATTACCAGCCTATATTTAGGTCACCTAAGATGACGGTTTCCTGTGGGATGTTGTCAGATATCCAGTATAGGCTATTTTAAGCTGTGGTAAAGTTGCTGCCTAGTGGGATGTCTTCTGATGAGATACATATAGATTTATTTTGGCAGTTTTTTTGGTATGCAATCCAAAGTTCAACATCATTAAGTTTTTGGATGTTTAAATGGGCTGGAGTTATTTCTAAGTTGTTTTTATAAAATAATTAGCAATACCACCTGCTCTTTTAATTTTCCAGTCCATTCTGAATATGTTGAAACCTGGGGGGGGGGGGAATAATTTCTTGTTTTAGCCAAGTTTTAGTGGTGATTAGAATATCTGGGGAGTAAAAATCTAGACATGCATGGATATCATGAATTTTGTTGCCAAATACTTCTGAATGTTAATATTGAAAAGAATGAGGTTAGATTAATTACCTTGATGGGAAAATTGTGTTGGGAGTATTGGAAAGTAATGGGTTGGCTGTGGTGGGTAGCTGATATGTAGGTACATGATTAGGGTGAATATCTCTACTATGTTTCAGGATGGAGGTGGGGTGATTGAGATATGGAGCCATTTGTATTTATATCTGACTTTCAGTACTTATGAAAACTGCTAGTCTAATATATCTATAAGGAAGAGATCTGAGCATGTATTTTGGTACAGAGAAGGACAGATAGGGAGAGAAAGAGAGTTTTGTGATGTAATGTATGTGTATTTGTGATGGAGTTAGGATATGATGTGGGACTATTATGGTAGTTAGTGAAGTGAGCTAGTGTAGTGAGTGTACAAAACAATAGCAATTGACTTACTGTCATTGTGAATTGAGATGGTGAGAATTTAGAAGGCAGGTAGAAGAAGATGGAGGTTTGATAAGATGATGGCTATGTGGTGTAGTAATGAAAGGAGTGTTATGAGACATGGAGAGAAAGAGGTATGGTAAGAGGTGGGGATATGTTTGCAGAGTGATATATAGATAGTTAAGGTAGAGGAGAGTGACTATACTGACTGCAGAAAGCTGTATGGTATGCGTTTGTAGGCAGGGGAATGTGAAGAAGTGAGTAGTGCACAGATGAGGGAGGAGACAAAAAATGTGTATTGATGAGAAGGATAGTAATCCAAAGTAGCAGCTATAAATAGTTATATGGGTATCTAAAAAAATTGCTTTTGTGGTATTGGTATGTATGTGTGTGTGTGTGTGTTGATGTATGTACATGTATACAAATATCTAACTATAATTTATTCTGTTTGTGTGTGTGTGTGTGTGTGTGTGTGTGTGTGTGTGTGTGTGTGTGCATGAATGGATGCATAAAGATGTTGGTAAGTAGGAGTGTGTATGGAAAAAAGTGAGATGGGAATGTTTGTAAAGAAAATTTTAAGTCTGTGGAATGTGGTGCAGCAGGAACTGACAAAAGATAGAAATTAGAAGAGTTTTTTTAATGTATATGTCTTTAAGGGGTGGGTAATATGTACTAAATTGTGGTAGGAGTTAAGAGGAAGTAAATGTGAAGCTCTGGGGGTGACTGGGGAACTGGGAGTGGGAGAGGAGTGAAGCAGGCAAAGATAAACAACCACAGTAGCAGGAAACAGTCACTCTATGGAGGCGTGTTTAACACAAGCAATAGTCAAGAGACCTAATTAAAATGATGTGCATTGCTAATTATGGACTAAAAATACTTAGTTATTAGTTGGGTATATGCAGTATCATTCCTAGCCCAAATCAGCTAGGAATAGATAAACTATTAAAGGGAGACGGGGTGACAGTCACAAACATTTCCTTAGCCTGAACTGATGAAGTTGCTTTTATAAATAATTAACTGAGAAGAAGATGCAAGCCTTGCTAACAAGTAATATAACTGGGACACCAAGCTCAGTCACTAATTAACAATAAAGACATACAGCAGAGATAATTTGAATTTGCTACTATACATGCATTTTGAAAGTTGAAAAGGAAAGTAGAATGTTGTAGTCAGTGTTTTCAGTAGTAGATCTACAATGGCTTTCTGTTTATTACAAAAGAAAAAGCAAGACTGTAGCTCGGTCACCTAAAAGAGCAATGTGGTAAGAAAACATCAATTAAGTTGCTAGTTTTAAAACAGTTAATGAGCTCTATCGTACATTGCCACATACACATTGCCACCTACATGCTGGGAAGGCATACATTACATCTAAATGTAAATATACAATAAAGTATAAGTTCTGTATAACGTTACCTTCACCTATAAATTGTGATATAAGCAACCATGCAGCACTTGCAATGTTACAGCTGACTTCATTCCAACACTCTGATTTAGAGTAGAGAGAGCTAATACAGTAAATACTCAATGTGCCATAACAGCAGCCATCTAATTACTTGACATAATGACCCACAAAATAAAATGAATAAAGATTCACACATATTACATAAAAAATAACAGTATTTGAGGGTGGAAATAGAACAGAGCTAACAATCTAATGGTCGTGAAGAAAAGACACAAGTGACTGCATATAAATAAAGTAGAGATAGAATGTGGTTAAAGGGAATACTTTAATCTCAGGTTACTAGCTCTAGGATATGCAATACATTGGCTAGACCTACCTAGTATTATAAGTAGGGTAAGAAGAAAGTGTTAACATGAGTAGAATTACAGAAAATAATAAGAAAACACTGTAAAGGGCAGGGATAAACAGTCATGGTGGCAGGTAAAAATCACTCTATGCAGGTAACTTTAGCAGAAGTAATGGTAAACAGACCCATTTAAAATCATGTTCATTGCTAATTATGGATTAAAAATGCTTAGTTATTTGTTGGGGACATGCAAAATCATTCCTAGCCCAAATTAAATCAGCTAACAATAGATAAAATATTAAAGTGTGTGGGTAGGGAGTTAGTCACAGATGTTTTCTTAGCCTGAACTGATGCAGTTACTTTTACAAACTATTAACTGAGAAGAAGGTGCAAGTCTTGATAACAAATAATATAACTGGGACTGCAAGCTCAGTTACCAATTAACAATAAAGACATGAAGGAGAATCGCACCCACAGACTCAAAAGACATGTTTATTTCATCTTGGTTTGGTGTTTTCTACGTTTTAACACTACTCTGGGACTATTTACAGGTTTTTAAATATTTTTATATGTAATTTCTGAGTCTGACCACATGGAGTCTGGCGTCTTGAAATAATTCTGATTGTTTAGTCTGCCCCATAATGCAGTGCTTGTCTGTAAAAAATCATGTAGGCCTATTTCTTCCTGAAGCTCCTGTCACTGCAATGATTTTATATGCATACATTGCTGTCTTTCAATCAATTAGTTTTAAGTAACATTTCATGCCATTCAATGACTGCTTAAAACACAAACAGTGCAAATGCCACAGAACAGACTTACTTTATGTGCCTTTTGCAATTTGAAAAAGAAAGCAAAATGTCTTAGTGGTTTTAGAAGCAGATGCGCAATGCCTTGTTTATTGTAAAAGAAAAATCTAAACTGTAGCTTGGTTACCCTTTGCAAGTTGAAAACAAAAGTAGAAACCTGTAGTGAGGGGTTTAGTAGTAGAGGTGCAATGCTCTGTTGTTTATTATAAAAGAAAAGCCCAAATTGTATCTTGAAGTTACTGTCCACAAGCAAAAGATACAAGTGGCTGCCACAAAAATAGAGAGATAATACAGTAAGCTGTAGAGACCTTCACAGGGAAGCCATTAACATTATTTTATTTCACTACTGCTTTAGTGATGTACAGATACACTAAGGTCATTTGTGAGGCCAATGGCAAGATCTTAGCACATCCAAAGGACTGGTCTCAGTTTTTGCTATAGGACAGAAACTGGCATTTCCCTGTGTTTATACATGGTCAAAGATGCTGCTGTTTGCTAAACATCATGTAACATATGGTCACAGAAATTTGACTTAAACATATAATCCCTTTTTGGGTATATGTATGTGGAGGTTTTTATCTATTTTTGACCAGATTAATGGCTGGAAATATGAATATAAGAAAGAAAGGAAAAGGGGAAGCAAACAGAAGGTAGAACACAAGGTGAGCAAATAAGGAATGAACAAAATGGAGGTAGGATAGAAACATACCTCTCAAATTCTTAGTTCAATAGTATTGGTGAAGTACAAGATAGTTATTTACTGACTTACATCCACAATGATTTCTCACATAACTACACTTTTTATGATAAAATAGTGGAACCAATCATTTATACTATAATTAAAGGTCTGTGAATTTGACAGGTATGGATGGCAGCATTTTTGTGGGACAGGTGCCTTTTTATTGTTTTTGAGAGGGAAAAGTATGGGAAAGATGTCAGGAAAGTCAAAGATGAGTAAAAAAGGGAATATCGTAGACTGTAAGGGAAGGCAGACATGACTGACAGGGTGTGAGGTAATACAATGAGAGAGGGAGAACACAATGGTGATGGAGACATCAGACAAGCAGAAGGAACATAATGATAAGGGAAAGACTGCATAACATACAGGGCTGGGTAAACTCATAAAATGGAGATGAATGCTGTGGAAATATGAGTTGGTGTTCAGAGATACAGTCTCTACCTGTTTTGACACTTTGGGAATTTACTCCTCACTCTGAGAGCTGTCACCACTTGGTCCTGCCTCAGGAACTGGAGGTAATTCTGGGCAGAGACATAACTCAAAAAGTCACTGCACAATGTTCTCTATACCTTTGACACATATAATTTCATCCTTAAAAATGGAAAATATAATATTTTCGCAGGGGGGCAAGCCCCCATACACCACCACACTCCTCTAATTATATATACTAACTCTGAGATTTCATAATCCCTGGGGAAATATAATATTCCTCTCCATGGGGTTTATTGATCTCACACCCTTGTCGATCAACTGCCTTAGTTGACTATCTGTACTTGACCAGACAGCTGCTTACCTTAACCAAATTCAATATTTTTGGTACACAGATCTATTTATCTATATATATATATATATATATATGAGAGAGAGAGAGAGACTAAAGTTGTCAAGGGTAACATAGGTGAGACATGCTGTAAACTGTCAGTGTTATGCAGTGTCTTAGTGAAATCAAATACACACAAATGCATTGGTGCATTCTATACATCTCTCAGCTGTTGTACTGTAGAAAATGAAATTTATTCTGCTCAGTAACCCATATCACTAGACACACTCAGCTGTACAAAATGGAAATGAATGGCATCTTAATATATCTGTAATTTGAGCATACCTCTAAATTGTACAAAATTCTTCAGAAGTCCCACTTTTTGCTTTCATACTTTTGGTCTATTCCTTATAAAATTTGTGGCTTTCTGTTTAATCATAGAGAACTGAAATCACTAAATAATGACAGACATTTGCTTTTCAAAGTTCATATTTTTCAGAAAATACATGCTAATGTAAATCTTATTATATTTTCAACTTTCTAACTTTTTAAGAGCAATCTTTAAAAATCTGCCCCTGACTTTGTCTCCCCATTATTTTTATCTTTGTCCAGAATTATTGCCATAAATTGTTGAGATGTATAAGATTTTGTCAGTATTTAGGACATAATTAATTTCACCTGATGGCAATCTAGATTATTTTTGGCTTTAAGGAACCATCTCAAAGGCATGCAGGTAGAATGTAGTCCGGTTTATCATTTGGAATTTAAGTAAGAAAGAAGTCCAATCAAGATGACCCAAATTTCTGGACTTATTAAATAGTTGGTACTTGTACATGGACAAGAAAGTAGCTATAATTGCTGGTCTGGATATGGGTGTGGGGGTGTGGGGGGTCTGTGGAAGAAACATGACTAACTGTTGTCATCTGCTCTGTTTTTATGAGCTCACTTTAAAGGACCAATATGATTTAGATGAACCAAGTTTTATTGTAGGACCTACTGTATGTGTGAAACAAAGTTTAAATACATTTATGTGGCCTTTATTTTATTGCAGTTTTATATTTGAGGTATACACAGTCAGCAAAGTGGTCATAAATGTTGGGGGTGTTGGCTGAGGATGAAAGTAACTTGCCAAAGTTGCCATCTTGTCATTTGTTCTGCTTAATCAGTCTGACTTTACATGGCTAGTGTTCGGGTGTGTGAAATAAGTATGAACACTTTATTCTCTGTCTTCTCTGTGTGTGAAAAATTCATTCATTCATTATTTCTAAAATTTCCATGAATTTGCTTCATAATTCCTTTGTGCTTCATAATGTTTGTAGTTTGCTGGCAAATCTTTGAGGATTGCAATAACTAATAACAGACATTTCTGAGTTTCTGACTTCATATCTCCCAAAAAAAAGGCCTGCTAATGAAAACATGGTTATTCTAGTAGCTAAGTATGGATGAGCAACATTTAAAATGTATCCCTGAGATGGGCCTTTGTTCCTCATTATTTTTGGCTTTGTTTCTGATTCTTGTGCTAAAAGATTGAGAGGTATTATTTTTTATCACAGTCAAATGAGATGTGCACAGCAAAGTGGCAGTGACTGCTTGGGTGTGATGGGGAGTCTATGGATGAAAGTAACATTCCTTCTTGTTATTTGCTCAATTTAAACAGTGTGGCTTTGCAGGAATAGTGTGCATTTGTGTAAAACAGCTGAGAATATTTTACTGTGACTACTGTGTGCTTGCATGAAAAAAAAAACTTGACATACATTACTGGGTTACAGTTTGAAATGATGAGTCTTGCAATGCTGAATCCAGAAATGTGAAGACTGAATGATAAAAATCCAGACTTACACATACTAAGTCTGAAATTTTCATTTTTTAGAATATTCCCTTTTATTCAAGGTATGGCAATCTCAGAGTTGGTATACATACGTATCTGTATGTGTGGGGGGTGGGGGCTTGCCCCCTGCAAAAACAAGAATAAAATAGTAAGACAATGATTCAAAGTTCACTCTTCTCTGGTATTTTTCATTCCTTTTAACATTTTTAGTTCCAACATTTAAATAGGGTATCACATTACTGTGTCCAGACCGCTTTCCTAAATTATTTATTTATTTATTTATTTATTTTACTACAATCAGACATCTGAGGTGTACAGAGTCAACAACGTAACTATATTTGTTGGTTACAGGAGCTGTCAGTGGATGAGAATTACTGACCCTCCTGTCATGATCAATTTAAATAATCATTAGTTTGTATTTGCGGGACTAGTGTGCATTTGTGTGAAACAAACTGCAATGCTTAACTATGGTCTTTGTTATCATATCTGGTTAATTGGTTATAATAAAACCAAAAGTAGTAAAAAGTGTCTCAAATGAAATGTCTAAAACCAAGGAAATTTCAAATCTAAAAGGCACTGTACTCAGCTCTAGAGAGTCATGGCTGAATTTTATTACAAATATATAATTTATAAAAAAAAGCAAACTTTCACATTAGCACTCTTAGTTTGAAAACGTGTTTTGTCATTCATATTATTTGCTTCTATAAAGCATGTAATGTCACATAAAATTAGCATCAAGTCTTTGGAGCTAAGTACAATACTTTTAGCTGTTATTATTGTGTACCAATCCAAAAGAATATGCCCATTTTCTGGGTTAGGTAGACATGCATTAGCAGGCTTATTAAATTCCTAGTTACCCTCCCTGATTGAAAATATATTCTATCAAAAGAGATACCTTTTCCCAATACATCTGTCTCCACAAATACAGACTACATTAACTTTTTTTTTTTTAGTAAGGTTCTTCTTTTTACAAACATATTGTAATTTTATAAGTGTGACTATTCTCCCTGAATATAGTAGTCCCTATAGCTCCCCACCATCATGCATTTATTTATTTTTATTTTAGTTTAGTTTCTCTTTGCTGACTGGGGTAGTCTAACTAAGTCAGTGTCATTTTCAGGGAAGACCAAAGGTAGAATTCCAATTGAATAGGGAAAAGTTGACCAAGACACTAGGGAACATCTTCTACTCTTTTTGGTCTTCTGCTGGCTCAGGCACTTCTATCATGGTGGAGGATAACAGCTATAGAACTGACAATGCTGTAGTGCCTTTGGCTACAGAGTTAGTAGAGGCAATTTTAACCCATTTTGATAGTTAATGCCTTGAAATGTAAGTCTTAATAGATTTAATCCAGGAGGGATAGCTGCAGGAAAAGTAATTTCTGAAAAAGCTGGTAAGAAGCTGTGAGAGAAAGGAGCAAATGCTGGCATTGGTGGTATAAATCTGGATGTTTGTTCAGCTGGTGGTGAAGCCAATTTTAAAGATATGCAAGGGCAACAAAATAAAGTGAAAAGAGCTGATGTAGATGCTCAAAGGAGAACTACAATGACTTGTGATAAAATAGTGAATCAGACAGGAAGAAAAGAAGAAGACGAATAAGAAGAAGAATGTAGGAAGAGAAAAGTGAAGGCCTGCAAAAGCATTGGTATTCATTTACAAGATATAAGACCATTAAGTCACTTAGGTAATTAAGACTTTGTGAAGGGATATTTGAAACATATTTATTAGTAGAACACATTGGGCCAGATTCACAAAGGCTTGCACGGAGTCTAAGAGTAGAGTAAGACTCCATGCAGCCAACATGTCTGCCGAGCGATCCAGGAACAGCCGGCAGGGGCGTGTAAGAGTGCTCCTAAAACTCCTCTTACACGGACAGGGCTAGGATATGCAAATTACCTCATTTGCTGCTGAAAGGTATGAAAATGAGGTAAAATTGTGATTCAGGAAACCCTAACCTGTCCGAGTAAGAGTAGTGTTATTTGCAGAAATGTACTCCGTTGACAACTGAGTACGGTTCTGCAAATAGCAAAACGGAGCTGTGACAGCTCCAAAAAAAGGACGCATCCAGTCGAGGAAGCATGCCAATGGCCAAAAATACGGCCATTGGCAATGTCCACTGATGCAAATTTAAAATAAAATATATATATTTTTTTAATCCCGATCGACGATGTTTAAGAGTAGAGCAGCGCCGCACAAACCCGGTTCACTCTAAAAACCAGAAAGCCAATAATTAAAATACATACATGTGGATTTTACAGCAATCCCTAATATACAATGCAAGGGAATGACAGTCCAAAGACAACATGGCTACCGAGTAGAGGTTGTTAAGGGGGGAAGCTCAGTCTAAGAGATGTAACCAAGCATTAGTAGGCAATCCTATGCAAATGAGGGTAAGGATAGTGAATCACAGGTTTACATAGCAAAAGAGCACAGTCAGTGGAGTGTAAGAGTAGGATAAGGGGTGTAACAGAGTAGAAGATAGGTGACATCATAAGGGGGGTATGTCTGAGAGAAGTGAAGCTCATTTGAGTAGAGTGGAATGTGTCTGCTGTCAGATACTAATCACTGCAGAGGTGTGTCAACAGGTACCCTAGCTAAAGGCAAGAAATTGAAGGTGTATGCCATGAACAACACCAACGTTTCTTGTAGAAATGCCTGCAACGTGTATGCGCGCGTGCGCACTTGTAAAACCGAGTAAGCCTGTGTGCGCGCCTGTGCGCCTGTGTGAGCGCGTTTAAGCCGGAGTAAGCAAGTGTAAGGATGTTGAAACCCGTGTAAGCTCATTTGCGCCTGTGTGCGTGCGTGTTAGCAAGAATAAGCAAGTTGTAGCCCATGTAAGCATGTGTGCGCGTGGGTGAGCTGGTGTGCGCGTGTTTGCGCTTGTGTGCATGGCGCTGCCCCCTTAAGGAAACAGAAAGGGAAAAGGAAGCACAACAAATAGTAGAAAGTTAACCAGGGAGTACTAGCAGAGGTAGCAGGTGAAAACAATCAGAATCAGGCAATTACACAGGCAGTACACTAGCCCAGCCCAGCACTTAAAACTCAGCAAACAACTTTCCACTATGTTTTTCTCAGAGACACTGCAACACTGCAGTAAGCTAATAGAAGTGAAAACTGAAAAAGCTTTACTGAGACAAAGAAATGTTAGAGGCTGCCATTGCTGTCATAAGGCAACATATGCAACATGCTGAGGGTGGTGACAATGCGAATGCTGCTGAGCAACCCACAGTGAGGAGACGGAGAAGAGTGTACAGGCCCAGGGTAACCTACCAGGGGCTACATGAGCTGGAGATAGTGGAGCACTATAGAGTGGACAGAGACCTCATGCAGCAAATAGTTGAGCTGTGCAGGCCACGCCTCACACACAGAACCAACAGAGGGGAACCCATCCCAGTGGAAACCAAGGTATGTGTTGGCCTAAGAATACTAGCAACAGGTACCTTCCAGAGACCAACTGGTGATATGATGGGGATTTCACAGGCATCAGCATCCAGGGTACTGCACCAGTTCCTGAATGCCATGGCAGCACATGTCAGTGATCATGTATATTTCCCCAATTCCCGTGAGGTATAGGCCAGCAATATGTGTCTCTTCCAGCAAATAGCGGAATACCCTGAGGTAGTGGGTGCAATAGACTGCACGCACATTCGCATCAAAGCACCAGCTGGTGAGTGGGGTAGGGTCTACTATAACCACAAGGGTTACCCCTCCATCAACTGCCAGGTTGTGTGTGATGCCCAGGGCATAATAATGAATGTGTGTGCTGGCTGCCCTGGAAGCTACCATGACTCTCATATCTGGCATCTGATACAGCTGTACCAGACATTTGCCAATGGGGGCATCCCTCATGGTCACCTAGTGGGGGATGCTGGATATGCACTTGAGCCGTAGCTGATGACACCCATCAGAAATGCACACACACCTGAACAGGAATGCCATAATGAGGCACACGCACAAACATGAAATGTAATCGAGTGTGTGTTTGGGCTGCTCAAGTCATGGTTCCGGTGCCTGGACACATCTGGTGGAGCCTTGCAGTACTCCTCAACTCCATGTACCCAAATAGTCATGGTATGTGTTATGCTACACAATATGATCCTGCAAAAACAGCTGCAGCAGGAGCAACATAGGGCTGGGCACAACAGCCCCCACCATTGCCAAGGCCATCACAGGCAGAGAGTGACTCAGAGGAGGAACAACCTGAGCCTGCCCCAGTAGGCAGAAGGAGGGATGCCCGGTATGCTTTGGCCTTGGCAAAGAGGCAACGCATAGCATATACACTGGCTCAGTAGGAACCCTGGAAATGATACCTCTCTCCGACTCGCACATATAGTAAAAGGGATGCCTAACTTGACACTACCTGTTAACAAACATGTATAGGGAGTGTAAAATGTCCATCCGACATAGGCAGCCCCGCAGCACCACCTCAGTCATAATTGCTATGTGTTAAGCAATATAAAGCAGTGCTAAACAGCTCTCATCACTATTTAGTATATGTAAACAAAATTGCACACACTAAGTAGCACAACTTCAGGCAATGTTGAGCAATATTGGGCACTGTTCAGCAATGTTGGTTAACATTGAGCAATGTTGTGCAAGTCTGGTCAAATTTGGCCATAGTTCAGCAAATCATGTAAACATGGACATATCTGCTTCACTGTTCCTGAAGCAGTCTGTTCTGCCATGTATGAAAATATGAAGCAGTGACAGTCCTCGAACCCAGGATACAGTGCACTATAGTCATAGTACAGAACCACTAAACCATGACAGTATGTCAATGGTCAGCTTATATGAAGAAATTTTGATAAGTCTATGCAAAGTATCTCATGGAAACCTTGCAGCCATAGCATAATCCCTGTCAAGTTAAGACACAAAGGTGAGGCCTGTAGTAAGAATAGAACCTGATATTCAACACACATATAGTATAAATGTTAATATTGGTAATGTTCACACACATCAACAAATGTAGTGGACCTCAGACAGCAACATACTGCAAGGTCATACTGGGCATGCTCACACACTTGAATATATGAGACAAATGTCAGGCAACCAAACACTGAAAGGCTGAACTGGGCATGCTCACACACTTAGGGCATGTCTGAGTACAGCAGTGGGCCACACATATCCATCAGTTGCATGTGTCAACCCAGGAACCTCGCATTATTCACTAATCTGCCTTGTGCACACAGTTATATGACAACAGCCACATATATAATATAGTGAAACCCTGTCATAATCAAATATGTCATGCAGATACTTAGGTTGTTCATAGAAAATGGGAAAGCAAAGAAGAAACAAAACCTGCAATCAGTACCATCACTGAACAATGTGCATCCCGAACATTATCATAGGTTCAGAGGTTGATACTAGGCTATCTGCCCTAGGGCATGTATAAGCCTAGCCACAGTGTGTTTGGCATTCGCAACCCTGCTAGATTAGTAGACTGTGCCTGTGAATAGTAGGTCACACAAGATATCCCACATATGTTCATTTTATTGTGCCTCTGTCTAGCAGGGACCCAGAACATATCCCAGGGCTAAACATACGATCACCCATCCACTTGTCAAGATGTCACCTGTAGGTGGTCAGTGGGGGTCTCTGCGTATGTGGGAGTGGCATCTCATTCCAGAGGGAGTGCAGCCAGTGTGATGGGAATCTGCCCCTCCAGCATGTCCTATTAATATCAGTGCTGATGTTCCTGTCCCTGGAGCGTGTAGCTGTAAGGGACATTGGTATCCTGAGGTGGAGCCTGTCCATTAATGCTGTGATGGACATGACTTTAAACAACAGGCACAGATCACATCCGAGTAGTCAGTAAGTGACTGAGGAGAGCTAGGGTCACCATAGCCAAACTGCGTATACCATCTGTGTGAATCCCTAGATCCACTTGGCTAGGTACATTTGTGGACATTACAGTTGCTGCAGGTGTTGGGTAAGGTAAATCCGAAATGGGGCATTGTATCCAAGCATGGGCCTGATGAGTATAGGGGCACAATGACCCCACTTGATCTAGATGTAAAACCCTATGGGATAAGGTGGGCTATATAGAAGGTGTGTCCAACAACATTGGCAAAGTGATTGTCAAAGGCAAGAGTACTAACTATTCATGTCCCCAAATCACACACACCGTACATGATGTATCTTCACCTATGTGTTAATGTGTGGGCACGTTGTTATTACCAAACGTGATGACTATGCATCTAATGGAAGGTAGCTGTAGGCCATGGCTCTGGCACCAGTTATCCATCTCTGTGAGACCCTTTTTGAGGATGCTTGTGCCAGCTGTGGAGTCTATTATGGCACACAGTTTGCAGTCATCTGCGAACATGGTCAGCCATATTCCTCCTGTGTTAGCCTGTATGTCTGAGAAATATATACCAAACAAGAGAGGTCCCAGAATTGAGCCCTGTGGGATGCCACGTGTAACTGGTGTATAGTTAGACATGGCACCTGCAATACTGACCATGTGGGTGCTATCCATGATCCAGTTAGCAATCCATCTTGTGACATATGTGTAGATATTGAAGCCGGTGAGCTTATGTATAATGGCCGAGTGGGGTATTGTGTTGAACTGTTGTGCAAGCTCCAGGTAGGCTGTGTGGACAACCCTCTGTATGTCTATGGACCTGTTAACTGTTTAAAGACATCAAAGAGGTTCAAGAGGCAAGATCTGCCCACAACAAAGCCAAATTGTGTAGGATCCAGTGTCTGTAGGTTCACAATGTCTATGTGTATGTGTTCCATGATGATACGCTCCATAGCTTAGCAGACCAGGATAGTTAGGCTTATAGTGCGATATTGTCCAGGGTCCCTTGTGGCACCACCTCTGTGGAGTGGGAACACTATTGCTGTATGCCATTCCTTGGGTACATATCCTGTAGTAAATCTGATATTGAACAGTGACATAATGTGAGTGTTAAGTTCATCATGATGCTCGTGTAAGCCGCAGGCCGGGACACTGTCTGGTCCCATTGATGCTGTGTTGTCTGCTATGGAGAGTGCAGCACTCACCTGTTCATCTGTGATGTCAGGGAGGCTACATCCTGTAGGGATGGACATTTGCACCGTAGAGGGGATGGAGGGGAACATTTCCACTGAACCTGTTTGCCAGGATGTTTGCAATGTCAGTGGGTTCACTGTATGTTTTGTCATTATGCAGTAACTCACAGCATATCTGTGAGTTCCCACCCAGGTCCCTGACATAACTAAAGAAGGCCTTGTGATTGTCCATAGTGTCCATTGCAAGTGTCCGTTAGAAGTGGCCCTTAGATGAATCAACAAGTGATCGTAGCTATTCCATAGTACTGATCAGAGATGCCTTCCTTTTTTTGATTGTGCTCTATCATGTAGTAGCCTCCTCCTGTCATTGTATAGCTTAGTAATGGCGGTGGTACACCAGACAGGTCCCCTGCCTTTGGAGGAGTGAGTCTTGTAGTTATCTGAGATAGCACGATCCATGCATTCCAGTAGTTGTCCATAGAATGGGTTTGTAAAGGATTAAGTGGTCAGATACCACCTCGGTTTGTAGAAGTGTGACGTTTGCTTATGAGAAGTACTTCACTGATATCACATAGGATGTGTGTGTGTATGGGATATGTATGTCCAGTGAGATAAATGTATGGTCTGACCTTAACAATGAAGGGTATACCTCTGGTGTGGAAGATAGAGTCCCCATGTTGGTGATGATCATGTTCCACATTTTTTACCCCCATGTGGTTGTGGTGACCAGTTCTGCCATAGCCTTTGAGTCTATAAATCCTACCAACTGTTGTGCGAGGGTGTTGGTGCTTGAGTTGTATTCCCAGTCAATGTTTGTGTATTTGAAGTCACACAATATAATGGTGTTTGGATAGACCTTCACATTCCCCAGTGTTCCCAGAAATACCGAGTGTTGTTCCCGAGTTTGGGAGTGTGGTCTGTAGCAGTCTACAAACTGAAATGCAGTTTGGCCCGCTGTTAGTTGCACATGTACATTCTCCGATGCTTTGTGCAGTGTTATCAACCCGGAGGTGTGTGTATGTTTGATGTATATGGATACTCCCCCTATTGTTGTTGGCCAGTCCAAGTCTTGTGTTCGAAAAGCATGGTATGAAGTAAAACCTGGTAGTGCTGGTGTGCTTTTGTGAGCCTGAACCAGGTGTCTGTTACTGCACATATATTGACAGTCTCCATACTGAGGTGAGTCCCGAGTGCATGCATTCTGAGGGTTAGACATCTGTTGTTGAGCAGCATTACTCTCTGTTTCCTTTACCCTGTAATGTCTATGGAGGTGGTATTGTCTTCTGAGCCTCACTTCAAACAGCCACTATGGGTGTGGCAAGAGCCTTAGTCAGTCTGTGAAAGCCTAGGGGTGACAGGTGCATGGCGTCCATAGCGAATCTATGTGGCATGTCGAGCATGTAATCCCAGGCTGACAGACACTGGATCCCCTGTGAATGACACCAATATGTTAGCCAACTGTTAAAAGTGATCAGTTTGTCTGTATACTGTGACATCATTCTCAGTGAGGGTAAGATGCTACACAAGGTCAGGGTCATACTGGCCTGGGCTACATGATCAGAGAGCTCCTCAATGTCTCTTGTCATGTAGTCCAGGGAGGAACGTCTGAGGAAAAACACAGCAACGTGAAGAACAAAAATTCAAGTAACACACCAAACAGCCGGTACTTCTCCAATTCTCCTTTAATGTAAACGACCTGGTACCTCGGCAATTCGCCTTCAAGGATCACAACTAATTGCTACGCAGTAGCAGTTTTTATAGTAAATAATTAAACAGTCAATTAATCAATTTACTAATAAATTCCAAAAAAGGAGAAACATATATACTTTTTAAAGTGACCTTATAATAATTTCCTTTTGAGTGAATATTCATCTCAATAAATATGTACATTTTTATATATATTATTATAAATGTATTGTTAATAAATTTATATGTAAAAAATAAATATAAACATAATAAATTACCTTTAAATACTGTCAATAAATAAACTGGTTAAGTTTCATCAAATGCCCAATTCTAAGTTCAAACCAAAAGGTTTCAGAGTATTAAACTTCAAAATCATCCTAGTTTCCAACTCTAATAACCTATCAGAAATATTGTCACCCCTACAAGTAAAAGGCTTACCCAAAACACCATATTTTAAACTTTCAGACTTCCCCTCATGAGCTTCAAAAAAATGTTTAGCAACGGGGCTAGATAGATTTAAATTTCGAATGTCCCTTAAATGTTCTAAGATTCTAACTCTAACCATTCTTTTCGTTTGTCCAATATACCAAATGTTATTACAACTACAAGTAAGTGCATACACAACTCCAGTAGATTTACAATTAAAGTAGTGCCTGGGGGTATGGTTAATGTTATTAATAGACCTGACATTGACTACTCTATCACAAAGACTGCAAGAGCCACATCTAAATGTTCCCACACTAGTGGTATAAGAGGTTTTTTTGAATAAACAGTTATTATTTAATATCTCCCTTAAATTTTTTCCTTTTTTAAATGAAAATGTTATATGGTATGGAAAAAACTCACCTATACATTCATCCTCACTGACCAAGTACCAAAACCTCTTAATTAAGAAAATAAATTTTTCAGAAAAAGTTGTGTACTTGGTCACAAAGAATATGTCTTCCACATCTCTTTCTTTTTTTATTGGATCAAAAACATCCATTTTAAACTTTGTGGAATATTTATTCTTATTCATAACCTTATTCATACCACATAATAACTGCTTTTTTTCATACCCTCTTTCCATTAGTCTCAAATAGACCTCATTTAACTCATAATCCAACTCAGACTCCATACTAGTATGCGAGTATATTCTTTTGAATTCCCCATAAGGCAAAGCTTTCAGGAACGTCTGAGGGTTTACACACCAGCATGGTCAATGATGGAGCCATATTTGTACTTGCTTTGCACTGACCTGAGTGCATGTGTCATGTGGCAGATCCTGGCACTTGACAGACAGCACACAGTGACCTTCTCCTTGTTCAGCCTGGTGAGTGGGATGTCAGTGCAACCGACAATTACAGTCACCTATTACAAGTGTATTAGGTGTGTTGTGTAGACCTAAGGGCAGTGACTGTGTGGCACACTGACTTTGTGAAATATGTGATATGTGTGTATAGTTGTGGGTTAGCAGTTGTTTGGGTGTCTGCTTTGGATGTCTCTGCTGCTTAGGCAGAGTACATTGAGAGACTCCGAGTATGTGTTTGTGTGGTAATGTATTTGGTTTGCTGTCATCATAGATCCATGTGAGACTGGATATGTGGTGTGTGTGGTAACCTTCACCACTTGATAGACTGTGCCAGTCACGGGTTGAGAGAGCTCAGCCTCCTGTTTGTCTATATAGTTGCATCTCTCACATATATCTGAGTTTGTTCGTAGGAGGACAGGGTTCTTTGTGTACATAAGGCAGTTGTAACCATGCGTCAAAATTCTAATATGCACCAGCTGGACTGGAGAATACACACGAAACCGACCTTTGGACATGCCAGGATATTATGATGACATACTGTGTTGACTAATCACAAAGGATCAGTATTGTGTTAAGTGTGTAAAAGAGTATAACAGAGGTTAAGTGTTCAGGTTTGTCATTGCTTTGGAAAGATTATCTGCGAAGGAGTATAGACAGAACCATTACACCTCCTTCAGCTATGTCAGCAATAGCAATGTGCAGTCATATATGTCCTGAGTCAGGGTCAACTGTACCTGACTGACAATGTCGACATCCTGTCAGACAGGCCCATACATACATACCCACCTCCCAGTGACAAAAGGCCCTATCAACATACCAGGAGATATCACATGTAGAATGTGTAAACTGCTCCTCCCAAAGCCGAATGAATGCCATCACATGGATAACATTGTTTCCCCATATGTGTCATAAGTGAACAACAGAACAAACAGACCCTGCACCTGAACTGTCTGTTGAGCCTCACCCTCTCTACAGGATCTTACACTGTTGAATGTGTTACAGCAACATATGGCACATCCCACAAGTGTTGGTGCACAACAGACCATGGGAACTATAGTCCTATAAACCTATGAAGTCTGAACTGATAGGCCATGGAGTCCATCATGATTGCAGTCAGAAACAGAGCTATTGTAATCCAACAAACACACAACCCAAACAACTGTGGTATGTTAATGAGCAGATCATGTTCCCCAAACCTGCGAGATTGTTTTCAAGGCAGCCACCCAGGACATACATCACTGAAAGGAGCAACACACGTCCCACATAGACTTTGAATAGCCCTTTATCAACATCACAGACACATGTTGTATCTACAAAACCAACAATCTGTTTATCAATAAAGGGGTTGGAAGGGTGGCCTAATGGTTAAGGTGTTTGCCTTACAAACACAAGGTGCAGGGTTTGAGCCTTTCAAGGGATAATTGGCTAGGTTTAAAATGGCTCTCAAGAGCAGTTAGCTTAGTATGAACCTATGTATTGCCATATGAAGGAATGGCAATTTGCCCACAGATAGATCACACAAGCAATGAATTGTGGATTCCTGTTCAAGCTGTTCACACCTGCTAACCCACAAGGTTTATTCCTGGGATTGCCTAAAACTAAGTGCACACACATTACCATGTCCAGTCTAATGATGTCAGCATCCTGCAAATATAGCAGGAGAATAGATACCACACAGTAAAGAGTATAGCTCATCGTGTTAATGCATATCTCTCTAGTATCATAACATAGTTAAGTAGGGGTTTGAATCCTGCAATTGCTGTGTGTGTGGGGGTGTATGTGTATGTGATTCCCTTTGGGAGTAGTGGCCTTTTTGTAGACATTGACAACACATTAAAAGAGGTGAACTCCTCTTTGCCAAGTCTGATGATGTCAGTATCCCACAAATACAGCAGTGGAAATGAAAGCACCCAATAAAGCATATAGCGCGGTGTGTTAATGTATATCTCTCTAGTATCATAACATAATTAGGTAGGGTTTGAATCCTACAATTGCTGTGTGTGTGGGGGGGTATATGTGTCTGTATGTATGTGTGTGTGTGATTCCCTTTGGGAGTAGTGGCCTTTTTGTAGACATTGACAACACATTAAAAGAGGTGAACTCCTCTTTGCCAAGTCTGATGATGTCAGTATCCCACAAATACAGCAGTGGAAATGAAAACACCCAATAAAGCATAGAGCACGTTGTGTTAATGTATATCTCTCTAGTATCATAACATAGTTAGGTAGGGGTTTGAATCCTACAACTGCTGTGTGTGTGTGTGTGTGTGTGTGTGTGTGTGGGGGTATATGTGTCTTGTGTATGTATGTGTGTGTGTGATTCCCTTTGGGAGTAGTGGCCTTTTTGTAGACATTGACAAGACATTAAAAGAGGTGAACTCCTCGTTGCCAAGTCTGATGATGTCAGTATCCCACAAATACAGCAGTGGAAACAAATGCTCCTAGTAAAGCATATAGTGCGTCGTGTTAATGCATATCTTCCTAGTGTCATAACATCGTTAGGTAGGAGTTTGAATCCTACAAATGCTGAGTGTGAATGTGTGCGTGTGAGATTCCCTTTGAAAGAAGTGGCCTTTTTGGAGACTGTGAAAACACATTAGAAGAGGTGAATTCCTGTTTGCCAAGTCTGATGATGTCAGTATCCCACAAATACAGCTTTGAAAATAAATGCTCCCAGTAAAGCATATAGTGCATTGTGTTAATGCGTATTTTCCCTAGTGTCATAACATAGTTATGTAGGGGTTTGAATCCTGTGAATGTGTGCATGTGAGATTCCCTTTGAGAGGAGTGGCCTTTTTGGAGACTGTGAAAACACATTAGAAGAGGTGAATTCCTGTTTGCCAAGTCTGATGATGTCAGTATCCCACAAATATAGCTTTGGAAATGAATACTCCCAGTAAAGCATATAGCGCGTCGTGTTAATGCGTATCTTCCCTAGTATCATAACATAGTTAGGTAGGGGTTTGAAATCTGTGAATGTGTGTGTGTGAGATTCCCTTTGAGAGGAGTGGCCTTTTTGGAGACTGTGAAAACACATTAGAAGAGGTGAATTCCTGTTTGCCAAGACTGATGATGTCAGTATCCCACAAATACAGCTTTGGAAATGAATACTCATAGTAAAGCATATTGCATGTCGTGTTAATGTATATCTTCCCGTGTGTCATAACATAGTTAGGTAGAGGTTTGAATCCTGCTGAGTATGAATGTGTGTGTGTGAGATTTCCTTTGAGAGGAGTGGCCTTTTTGGAGACTGTGAAAACACATTAGAAGAGGTGAATTCCTGTTTGCCAAGTCTGGTGATGTCAGTATCCCACAAATACAGCTTTGGAAATACATGCTCCCAGTTAAGCATATAGTGCGTTGTGTTAATGGGTATCGCCCTAGTGTCATAACATAGTTAGATAGGGGTTTGAATCCTGTGAATGTGTCTGTGTGAGATTCCCTTTAAGAGGAGTGGCCTTTTTGGAGACTCTGAAAACACATTAAAAGAGGTAAATTCCTGTTTGCCAAGTCTGATGATGTTAGTATCCCACAAATACAGCTTTGGAAATAAATGCTCCCAGTAAAGCATGTAGTGCATCGTGTTAATGCGTATCTTTCTAGTATTATGACATAGTTAAGTAGGGGTTTGAATCCTGTGAATGTGTGTGTGTGAAATTCCCTTTGAGAGGAATGGCCTTTTTGGAGACTGTGAAAACACATTAGAAGAGGTGAATTCCTGTTTGCCAAGTCTAATGATGTCAGTATCCCACAAATACAGCTTTGAAAATAAATGCTCCCAGTAAAGCATATAGTGCATTGTGTTAATGCGTATTTTCCCTAGTGTCATAACATAGTTAGGTAGGGGTTTGAATCCTGTGAATGTGTGCATGTGAGATTCCCTTTGAGAGGAGTGGCCTTTTTGGAGACTGTGAAAACACATTAGAAGAGGTGAATTCCTGTTTGCCAAGTCTGATGATGTCAGTATCCCACAAATATAGCTTTGGAAATGAATACTCCCAGTAAAGCATATAGTGCGTCGTGTTAATGCGTATCTTCCCTAGTATCATAACATAGTTAGGTAGGGGTTTGAAATCTGTGAATGTGTGTGTGTGAGATTCCCTTTGAGAGGAGTGGCCTTTTTGGAGACTGTGAAAACACATTAGAAGAGGTGAATTCCTGTTTGCCAAGACTGATGATGTCAGTATCCCACAAATACAGCTTTGGAAATGAATACTCATAGTAAAGCATATTGCATGTCGTGTTAATGTATATCTTCCCTTGTGTCATAACATAGTTAGGTAGAGGTTTGAATCCTGCTGAGTATGAATGTGTGTGTGTGAGATTTCCTTTGAGAGGAGTGGCCTTTTTGGAGATGTGAAAACACATTAGAAGAGGTGAATTCCTGTTTGCCAAGTCTGGTGATGTCAGTATCCCACAAATACAGCTTTGGAAATACATGCTCCCAGTTAAGCATATAGTGCGTTGTGTTAATGGGTATCGCCCTAGTGTCATAACATAGTTAGATAGGGGTTTGAATCCTGTGAATGTGTCTGTGTGAGATTCCCTTTAAGAGGAGTGGCCTTTTTGGAGACTCTGAAAACACATTAAAAGAGGTAAATTCCTGTTTGCCAAGTCTGATGATGTTAGTATCCCACAAATACAGCTTTGGAAATAAATGCTCCCAGTAAAGCATGTAGTGCATCGTGTTAATGCGTATCTCTCTAGTATCATAACATAGTTAAGTAGGGGTTTGAATCCTGTAAATGTGTGTGTGTGAAATTCCCTTTGAGAGGAATGGCCTTTTTGGAGACTGTGAAAACACATTAGAAGAGGGGAATTCCTGTTTGCCAAGTCTAATGATGTCAGTATCCCACAAATACAGCTTTGGAAATGAATATTCCCAGTAAAACATATAGCGCGCCATGTTAATGTATATCTCCCTAGAGTCGTTAGGTAGGGGTTTGAATCTTGCAATTGCTGTTTGTGTGTCTAATCCTATGAGAGTAGTGGCCTTTTTGGAGACTGTGAAAACACATTGAAAGAGGTGAATTCCCCTTTTGCCGGTTTGATGATGTCAGTATCCCACAAATACAGCAGTGGAAATGAAAACTCCCACTAAAGCATGTGGCACGTCGTGGTAATGCATATCTGTCTAGTATTATAACATAGGTAGGTAGGGGTTAGAATCCTGCAATTTCTAAGTGTGTGTGTGTGACACTGTTGAGCAATGTGGTGTGGGTTTTGCTTTTACTACTGTATGACATATCAGTAAAACAACAGTATGTGTGTTGCACACTTCAGGTATCTGTGTGGCAAATACACATATGTACATGTGACCTAAATTGGTAACTGTGTGGCCAAGACATATATGTACATGTGACCTCATTCACTTCATATGTGAGAAGCCTGCTTTCAACACGACTACATCTGTTACCATTGACAGTTGTTGCTGCTGCTTCTTGGACCGTAGCTCACATATGTATGTATGTGACAAGTCCAGCCACTGTAGTGAGCTGTGCCCCAGGTCATTTGTGTCACACACACACACACATGACAGTTGCTATAGAAAAGTGTGAGTGTGGGTGTACGCCTGTGGCATATTACAGATATGTTCAAACACAACACAGTCTGTCAATAATGGCCATTCATTGTAGGTATACAACAACTCTGTGGATATGCATGCAGACCCCTTATTGCTTATGTGATACACTGAGGGACATCAACATACCTTTGGGAATGTGGATATCAAAGGACAGATGAAATCACATGTGGCTGTTTGTACATATCGGTACCCCTGCTACATGTTGTGTGCTACTACCAATGTGGTACTATCAGGATACTATGTGTAGTAAATGTGGATGCCTATGCTATTGTTGGCTCACAACATGGGTTTGTCAACAGGTATCTGTCTGTATGATACCCTTGTGGAGGATACGTTTCTAATCCAGGGAATGCATTGTAGGCCACTGTATGCATCACCAGATGTGGATGTACATATCCCTAGAGTGTCTGCTTGTACCTAGGACAGGCACATGCCAAACAGGAGTGGTCACGGGAATGTGTGGTGGTCATTACCACTGATTTAGTACAATACCGGAAATATTCTAACGCTACTGTGTATCCCACAGCTGTGTGTCAGTTGTTAAGACATCATCTAACAATTGGTTAAAATCAGGCTGTTGAGGTTATGTACACTACCAGAATGCTAACCAATGACCGATATCAACAGTATCACTCACAGCATAGTGTCATACCATGTCATACACACATGTGTACCCAAGTTGTGACATATGTGTAGTGACATGCATATTGGACACCAATAGGAAATATGAAGTATTAACACTGTGTAATACAGGGCATGTCACCCTTCCCATGTGCCCACCATGCACATACATGCAAACAGTGCACCTCCACCATGTTCACAAATGTACACCTTGAAATCTGTTCTGCACACATCACACACGTAACATCCACTCAATGACACATGCTGCCAGTACCACACACATCAGCCAACTGGCACATGTGTGGACAATCCATGTTTGGAATTAACACTGGTGTAAACAATACTAAATTGATAATCAGTGCTGTGATACATCATGCCTGCTCAGATACACCTACAAGGATATCATTACACTTTACTGTTCACAACATGCTAACATTGCTACACTACTAGTAGGTCACCCTGTGCATCAGCACCATGTTATCCTGTTCCTGCATCAGTGTCACAGATGACAGGAGGTGGCACAGTTTCATCATATGCAGAGGGTGTGTGATTGCTTTTCCAGAGCCCGACAATGACCCATCCATCCAATCAACATGTATGTGTGTGTGTGTGTGTGTGTGTGTGTGTGTGTGTGTGTGTGTGTGTGTGTGTGTGTGTGTGTGTGTGTGTGAGGGACAACAGTACAGTATGGGTCAGTGTTGATGTGATGTGTGTGTGTGTATGTGTTAGCCCTACATGTTGGTAGTATGTGTGTGTGTGTCTGCATGCACACAGTACCCCCTTGTGGCTGCCAAATATGGGAGTTTGTGGGACAGCCACAGACTGTACCTGCCAGGCTGTACAGATCACTGTCTCCAGCCACGGACACAGTACCTATGCCTGGCAGGGGTGACACGGACAGTATCAGGTACTAAGCCAGACTTACTACTATCGTCAGAGGCAGAGGGATGTTGACTGGACCCATGTCCCTGCTGGGACTGGCCAGAGCCACATTCACGTGGTCATCTCAGATGGTCTACCGACAGCCCAGCCACAACATTGCTGAGACTGGTACTGGCACTACGGGAGCGGCTGGCACTTGGGTGTCATCCTCAACGACTGCCAGCTGATGATGTTGCTGGCATACATCCATGTCGACGGCTCAGCCATCCTGCACTGTCCTGGCACATGGACATAACATTGCGAAGGACATCTAGTGTCTCCCCCCAACGTCTACCAATGACATTGGTGTAATTGTGGATAGCACCGGCAAGGTCACAGATACTGTCATTGATCGTGGTGTTATGAGCCCTCTGCGCCCTTAGTCCCTGCCTGGTGTACCGTTCCATACGTGCCTGTGCTTGCATCACAGCTCAGAACATATCTGAGGTTGTGAGACCTGTGCAGGCACTCTTGCCAGGGGCATTATGACCAGCGGTGCTCCCACGAGAACCCCTGGACATATGCCTATGTGGTACTGTTCCGAGTGTCTGGGCATAGCTGCTGTGGGGGGTTGCATGTGCCATAGATACCACCCTTTCCTGGTCAGTGCCTACCGTATGCTGTTCCTCACCTAAGGCCAATGGTTTTCAGGGATGTAATGGCAGTACGTATGTGCACATAGATGGGGTGGAAAGCTGTGTACTGTCGATTGCTGGACCACCAACAGACCCTGTCAAACATGCCTGTGCCACTACACATGTATCATCATGGTCACTATTTGTGGCAGTGACCTCAGGTTCCCTGCTGCACCCATCCAACAATACCTCAGCACCTGTGAGAGGGAGACAGGAAGCACACTTTACCGTCTGTACAGGATGTTCGCACACATGCACACATGCGCACATGCACACATGAACACATGCACACATACACACATGAACACATGAACACATAAACACATGAACACATGCACACACATGCACACATGCACACATGCACACATGAACACATGCACACATGCACACATGAACACATGCATACATGCACACATGAACACATGAACACATGAACACATGCACACATGCACACTAATACACTACTCATTCAAGCTGACACACACACACACACACCAACAGCAATATGGAACATAGTCGTTAGTGGTTGATGATGGAGTACAGTATCACAAGCCAAAGAGTCCTATCACACGTGTCAGCATGCAGGATGTGTGTTGTTCAACAGCATGCAGTGCGAGTGTAGAGAGGCCTTGTTGATAACAGTATACATGTTATTGATGCATGTGTGTTGTTCAATGATTGGCCTCACCCTGGTACACAATGTGTACATGGACACAACATTGCACTGCAAGTCTGAAACACTTTTCAATGTCCTGTGCACCATCACTCATAGGTATACAAACCATGGCCGGATGCACACAACTGTCAGGTGTATAACAATGAATGCTATGTGTAGTACTGCAGGTACTGTAACTGGATGTAGTGTAGTACCATGAGCCATCATCAGGCAGCATCATGTGGTCACTCAAGGCCACCGATGCATGTCACACTGGCAACTATCTTGCTGTACCTGACCTGCACCACTTAGGCTACATTTAACAGTTAACAGACAGTTGTTACATGGGCATGTCAGGTGTTCAATAGGGAGCATTGCCTAACATGACTGTGTTGTGTGTTGACACGTGTCACACCGCCCCATGATAGGTCTCTACCCCCAGGTATAGTATGTGTGCTGTGTTGATGACATATGGGATACTGGAGTATGACCTTACAGCAGGTGTCTACATACGCCATGTGTATCATATTAACACATACTGCATATGACAAAGTGGTGTATGTTGTGTGCATGTGTATTGACTCTGCCTATACAATGTCCACTACAGTGTACCCCACTTGTTTGTGATGCTCTGTGTGTTGCATGTGTATGAGTCAGCTACTCATGTCACTGGGAAGTGCATAGTCACACAGAGAACATGCAGAGCATGCACTATGTGTAGGTGTTTAACATGTGTATATGGCCTACAACTCTCCTATGACATGCACATATTATATGCTATATTGACTGTAGCCCACTCACCAGCATGGGTCTGCTGTCTTGCTATCACACCAGAGGGACCTGCAAGGATATGAGACAGTATGTCAGTGTCAACAACTATGGCATTGCTGCTGTGAGTCTGCAATTATACAGTAGTACATGGGGTGACAGTCACAGGCATACAGATAATGTCCCGAATTATCAGTATTGCATGACACCAGGCTCCACATATTCTGCATACACAGTACATATCTGATTAATGCATATTATAACACTTGGGATAACAGTGGTCTACAGATATGCCATGTTACCTGCACGCTCGTTATCGCTGTGCTGGGTGACTCCAGCCTCCATGATGACACAGGTGTGTTGTACTGGTTGGCAAGGAGCCACCACACTGAGGAGCAGCTCTTCCACTCTGGTGAGGGGGGGATGTGTAGCAGCACCACCACCTGTGGCAAGCTGTTGTCTGTGGACATCGGAGGCATGCTGCCGGACATGTCTGATTAAATCACTGCAGTGATGGCGTACCTGCTCATAAGTCCAGTTATGCATGCCTACATCATTCACCTGATGGACAACATCCTGCCACAGTGCAGTGTGACCATGCTGGTCCTGGCAGGTACTTGAGAACAGAAGGTTATAATGTTGGATGAGTGCATTTGAGATAACTTCCTCCTCCTCAGGGGAATAGGCTGGCTTTCTGTTGTGTGACATAACCCTGGAAGACAATTAAACCGTAATTGTGAGCACGTCATGTGGCACACTCAACATTCTAATGTACAGACATCAATGAAATGCCATATATAGCAACCTATTGGCTGTCAGTAGATATACACTTTTAATACCACATATGACTGCTAAGCCCACAACTGCCTGACAGTGCCTGGCACATACTATATACCAAACCATGTTCTGCACAGCCACAAAGTGAAACCAGTATGTAAGACTATACAACAGTACATGGCACACTGTATGTGACACAATGCAACACCTAGTCACAGGAGGTGTATATGAATCTAATGCATACAGACATTTGTCATCCATTGAAATTAATGTACAGTACGGTTACAGTACTACCAGTGCATCACACTACTTGTTGATAGCAAACCCCTCAGTAACATATGTGCACATTCATCACTATAGGTGGCATACTGCTGTACTACACTATACATGTTGCTAGATACGCACTTATATCCGTGACACACATACCACCGAGGCCATGTTACAGGCATACCCACACACACATCAGACATACCTACAAGACACAAAGGTATGGCAACCCAGATTACATTTACCTGTGTACCATACATTACTGTGTGTCAGCACCTACATAACCTCATGCCTGAGGTATGTAATGTGTGAGGACTACAGGTAACAAACAAAAGTGTGTTACCAAGCCATGTGGATATAAACCATACTGTGCAGTTGAGGCATACAGCTTCAGGTAGTACTACAGTCCATACCTGACTTGTATTCACTAGTGTTAACAATCAATAAGCATACATGTACTGCTATAGCCTACAATGGCACACTCCAGTTGACACCATGGGACTACGTCACAATGTATGCCATACTGCTTTTCCTGCCTGGCAATAGCATACAGATCTTTTGATGAGATTAGAGCTACAACACTACATACCATGGTATACACAGATTCCCACTAGGCTATCACACATATACACATCATTGACACATTTGCATACACATTCTCCATCACACACAGTCAACCTCACATAGCATGTGATGCAACAGGTACATGCGTGTGTGTATCACGTCCTAGGTAGCTGATAGGCTGTTATCCATAGGGCCTATGGAAGCCTAGATATATGGTACCCTGCACTACAACACCCATGTAATGTAGATTCATGTGCCCCTGTCATGCAGAGCCACAGGGGTGATTACCGGGTTGTGTTTCCTATCTCATATGCAATCATCATGGTTATTCATGGCAACTGCTAATGAGGACCTTCATTTGCTGTTGATAGGTAGTTGGTTCCACAGTATGGTATGTGTCTGTGATGATAATGTGCCAGTCGAGCATGTTCTGCTTTTTACATTACAAGGTGTAGATCAGTAGAGTGTGTATCTTGTCTGGTGTTCCATCTGTTTACATGGAGCACGTTCAACACCTGTGGGTTTGCCATAGCTTTGTATGTTAGGCAGGCGTAGCCTCTGGGTAGGTGGTATGCGACACAGTGTAGCTGTGGTTTTGTAAGACAGTCAGCATAGGGCATCTGTTTGAGTCTGGTAATACTCTTTGTGAGGTATGCGTCTGGCGTCTACTGTTGCTGTGGATGTCTTCTGAGGTACATACCAAAAGGGACATTGTACTCTATGATGGGTGTTATGACTGATGAGTGGAGTGGAACACTGACCTCTGTTTCCATGGATGACACACATTTACTGATGACATGTGGACTGTACTAGGTTTACATGACTAGTGTGGCACAGTGATCATCATTAGGGACACTACTGTCCACCTGTGTCCCGTAGTCTCTTATCACACCTTCGGTGTTGAGTACACTACCACCTATGTGTTAGTTCATGGGTACAGGGCTTTTAACAACAGGGATGGCAATACATGTACAACATTCAGCTGGAGCATACATATGAACATCCACTGGTGTACACATAGATATGCATATCGGCACATATACAGTCCACCTTTCATGGTGGAAATATCAATTATGCAAAGGTTGAGGGGGATACAGTTATGTAATGATATTGCACAGTCTTGTGCAGAATGCATGGAAGGTGTTTTCAGCCCATATATGTTTAGCAGGACCACCTATCTGGAAGACTATATACCTAACAAATCATACCCACGGCGTTTGAACTACACATGTCATATGCCAGTACTCTATGCTGTCTTGTTTGACATACACTACAAACTACATATAAATATGCAGATAACAACCTGCACCAACATATAAATGTCCGCCCTTCACAAACAGTTGCAGTATGTCCCTTGCTCTATGCACATGTTCAGATGCTTATAAATCAGACATACATGACATGTATCTCACCATATGTGTGTGCCATACAGACACAAGGTCCACACTGTTGTAAGTCCAAACACCTCACGGATGACCTGTTGGGCCTTGCTACAACATGGACAGTTGTCACATGTGTGCATACAGTAATAGTACAAGGGTATACATAGCTGCAAATGATACATTACTATACTAGCTTGCTACAGCAGTTGCCAATGCTAAGCTACACATTATGTGACTATCATGCATGTCTTACTCTGTGACATCCAAGTTTATATAGGTGTTTGCAGTACTCCCCCAAACTGCCATTAAACACAGACTGTACAGACCATAGATAGCATGTTCAGATGTTTGACATGTACTGCTGAGCTACAGATGTCACACTTATGTCCCACTGCACACAGCTACAAAACAATTTCTCCATGGCAATACTTATGCATGGCATCAGTGCATACATACCTACTGCTGCCACATATCCATGTTTTAGAGGATCTACAGTACTAATCATAAACATCTAATACTTGCCGGTAACTACAAACCGTTACATACCTGTATGTCCCTTTCAGGTCCATCTGTGTATGCTTTGATGTTTTTGTTTTTATTAAGTACAGAAACATACTGTTGTTTGCTTTGTTTTTTTTTTTTTTTTCTTACGTGCTCGGAGTTGTTCACTATCTGGAACTTGCAATGTAATGATTGCATGTGGGGATAACAAGTACTATCTGCTTTTATAGGTATCTGCACATGTGCGTGTGATGACCTCTGCAGCAATTGTTGCTCAGCATTTGGTAAATGCATACAGCCTGCTGAGTGGTAATTGCAGTACTCACTGTCATAGCAACCCAATGCTATAAATTGCTAAGGTATGTAGGCGTATCCCTTTCAGATTTCCAGAGTGGGGCCCATGCTTGTTTGCTGTGGACACTGTTGTGTAAGTCAGAAGGTTGGTATACGTCTTATAAATGAAGCTAGAGGTGTAGACAGTGATGTACATGTTGTACTCAGACCTGACTGTTGCCACTTCCAGTACTGAGCTATCAGTGTAGAGTTTTACTCACCACTACAAATGCTTACACAACATTTATGTGACTATGTAGTTTATTTTCTACTCATATAATTAACTGCCATACAAAAGTAGTTATTGAGACATATTCTCTTGGCACATGAATGTTTGTGGACTGTTATACTGGGAATATTAATGTACTGACTTCTGCAGGGTTTGTGTTTTTTAGTGTTGACATTAGCACAGGGTTCGCAGGACAACTGGGCAATTCCTGTACTGAGTATGCCTACCTACACACTTGGTAGACCCTAAATGCACAAGTATCTTTTAATTGTGGGGGGGGAATGCTTACATACAGAGAGCATTATGCATTAATGTGTGAATATTATATTACTGGACTTGCAGGATTGGTGTGTACCTGTGAGTTTATCAGGGCAGGTTGTCTGTCTGCATAGTTCCCAACTGTGAACCTACTCAGATGGTAGCCAGAGGTTACACTGTCATTCTTTGTCTGTGCAACTCACAGGTGTTTTCAGCACTGTTACAATGGCATTGTTACAGTCAGTTGCTACCAGTACATGGCTACATCCATTGGTATTTCTGTGTTATACTCCTACATAAGGGTATGCTTGGGGAGGTCCTAACAAAGCTATTTGCAGAGTTTGTAACAGCAGTATAGCCTATATGCCTGTGTGTTTGTGCCTCTGCCAGGCCTATGGAACACTCAGATACATCTTTGCATGGAGTCAGGGATAGGTAGTTGAAAGTGAGGTACACCTTACACATAATAGGGACAGTAGGTGTAGACTTCAGTGAAGCAGTGCATATGGATTAGTACTCCTTTCATGATGTACAAGCGGTGTCTACTGTTATTATTGTCAGTATTCATTGTGTAATAGCCCACCTTTCTGACTGACGTCAGTACTTTTCTGAGGGATTCTGAGGGACACAGCTAAAATATGTTTTACAATCAGGGACATCCCTGGAAAGTTGACAGAGTTAGGAGGTATGGCCTCTGCCCTACTCAGATATGCCAGTGTTTGTCTTGCTATGATACTGTGTGAAGGTTGTAAAGTGCCTCTGTAGCATTATTTTCTGCTTGATTGGCTGCTTCTCACATCACACTCATGTAATGCAATCCCACAACAATTGCTGGTAAAGATCCACAGAACAAGCTTTGTGTTATGGTCTTCCTATTTTTCATTTACATTCACTCATTGTAATGCATGATATATTTTTTTGCAGCACCAAGTTATTATATATCTGTTGTAGCTTAGTGGTACTTCATGCAGTCAAATGTGTCCAAGGTATGGGGTTTGAGACTGACAGAGGTATTTTATTTTGTCGCTGAGCAGAACAAGGGCCCTGACACAGAGTGACTAAGGCACTTTTAAGCAGTTGTAAGAGGGTTTGCGCGGGTTTGCGCAATGCTTAGCTAAGCGCACACATGCGCACACTTGCTTAAACCCGCTTACTACTGCTTAAAAGTGCTTACTTCCGCTAACCCCCACGCTAATTTCTTTGAAAGAAAAGAAAATGGGGAGATAGGAAAGTGGTGAAAAAGGGGTCACAAAGTGGGAAAGACAGTAGGTACACAAGCTCGGGATGTGCAGGATGGGTGTAGGGAAGGTCCATAGCTTCCCATTTCTTTACCAGCAACAGCTGTGCATATGTAGCAAATTTGGAGTGAAATTTGAAACCTTCCAACTCTGAGAGAGGGGTAAGGACAACAAAGTATGTTGTACTGCCAATTATAATTATCAGTTTACATGTCCAGCGGACATGTGTGCAAAATGGGCAGCTATGTATGGGGCGTAATTTTTTTGCGGGTACAGATTGCCCTTTTTTTTTTCAGGGGAGAGTGAAAAGTGAGGTAGAGGAAGTAGGTATATTTGGGGAGGTAGGTTGGGTAGGTAAACAGACAAGACAAACAAGATGCATACAGGGGCAGAGTATGACACATGGGGTGGGTGAACACAATTGACGGGGACGGATGTTTGGTAATCGCAAGCCCATGAGCCCACAGATGGTAACAGTGGGACTGAGATCCCCACCCATTGGCAGTCACCACTGACCCTTCACAGACCCGAGGGTGGCTGTGCTGGGGGCTGTGTAGGAGGGGCAGGCTCACCCGTGAGTTGCGCCACTCTCGCCTCGAGCTGGCGTAGGAGATCAGTGACTAAACACTGGATCTCCCTATGCACCACAACCCAGACCCTTCGGTGGATGACAGGAGGCCCTTCTCCACCCACGCTTGCAGTGGGGACGAGCCCCATCCCCTGCAGTGCTTCCACCCGAAGGTGGCACAGGACCAACGGAGGAGGGTAGCCCGGGCTGGGCACCAGACCTGCTGGTGCCAGGTGCAACTTCCAGCTGAGGATGGACAGGTGGGTCCGCTGGGACCGGCCTTCCCATACGTTCCGTGATTAGGTGTGTTTAATTACAACATAGACAACAGCATTCCAAGTTAGTTGTAACAGCATGCAGTAATATTCCCATTAACCCAACACACCAGGGTTACAACAATTGAACAGCAAGCATAACACATGCATATATTGAATGACAGTGGACATTACAACAGCATGCAGGGATGATTGGTGGCAACAGGCCACCAAGATTGTGGTGTTTTAACAGGGGACATGCATCAAAGTAAATGCAGATTTTATATAACAATGTGACATATGTCCCAACAAATGTTATGAGATTAGACATACCCATTGAGGTGTGGAATTGCATTGTTTATGCACATGGAGTAGGGTGTAAAATGAAACCTCCATTAACATCTTATTAGTACTTTAACTGTACACTAAATTCCTATTGACTGCAGGTGTATATCCCCTACATGTATTATTACACTAGGCAACATGCATTTGATTGCGTTATGGGTTTGGCTACTTCATTATATACCTGACCTATATCTGACATAGTAACTGTCCAAGATGCAGATGTTACTGCTACATACTTGTATTTTATTTATATTTTTATGTATCTGCACATCTGGATGTGTTCACGTGACATTTTCACTTGATTTTCTACACAACCCTACTTTTCAGGTCGCACACTAACATTTCTGGGGAACCCCTTGACAGGCTACTCGTGTTCATAGGTTCATAGGTTCATACTAGGCTATCTGCCCTAGGGCATTTATAAGCCTAGCCAGAATGTGTTTGGCTTTCGCCACCCATTTTAAATTAATTTTGCTATGCCCTTTTTCGAGGTTAGTATACTGTGCCTCTGTTTAACAGTGACACAGAAGTGATACCCGGGTTAAACCTATGATCTCCCATCCACTCATCAAGATTCCTCTTGAAGAGAGTCAATGAGGGACTCTGCCTAACCTGGACTGGGATTTTATTCCAGAGTGAAGGGAGCCTCTGGGTTATGAATCTGTCCCTCCAGCATGTCCTATTTATTTCAGTGCTGAGGTTCAAGTCTCTCGGGCACATAGCTCGATGGGATTTGGATTTTCTGAGGTGCAGCATGTCCATTAATTCCGGGTTGGACATGGCTTTATACGTAAGCACAGATCGCCTCTGAACAGGCGGTATGCCACTGAGTAGAGCTGGAGTTTCTTTAACCGGGCAGCATATGGCATCTGTTTGAGCCTTTGATCCTCTTGGTGAGGTACTTTTGGGGTCTTTCCAGTTGCTGCAGGTGTCTGGTAAGGTACATCCCAAAAGGGGCATTGTACTCAATTATGGGCCTGATGAGGGATGAGTAAAGAGGCACGATGACCTCCCCTGATCCAGATGTGAATCCCTTCATGATTAGGTGGGCTATATAAAATGTTTTTCTAACCACTTTAGCCACGTGGTTGTCAAATGAGAGACTGCTATCAACTTGGGTCCCCAGGTCCCTAATTACTTCTTCTGTACTTAATGGATTACCACCTAAGTGGTAATTTGTGGGCACTTTGTTTTTGCCAAAGGGATGACTATACACTTTTTGGCGTTTAGCTTGAGGCCATGGCTCTGGCACCAGTTGTCTGTTTCTATGAGGCCCTTTTGGAGGATGCTTGTGTCGGCTGGAGAGTCGATTATGGCACCCAGTTTGCAGTCATCTATGACTTGGTCAGCCACAGTCCTTCCATGTTGGCCTGTACCTCCGAGAAATATATACCGAACAAGAGAGGTCCCAGGACTGAGCCTTGTGGGACGCCACTTGTAACTGGTTTGGAGTCTGACATGGCTCCAGTAATTCTAACCATGTGGGTTCTGTCCTTGAGCCAGTTTGCAACCCATCTAGTGACATACGGGTTTATATTTAAGCTGGCGAGCTTATCTATAATGCCCGAGTGGGGTATTGTATCGAAGTCTTTTGCGAGGTCCAGGTAGGCTGTGTGGACCACCTTCCCCTCATCAATGGCCTTGGTGACTGTTTCAAAGAAATGAACCAGGTTTAAGAGGCAAGATCTGCCCTTAACAAAGCCGAACTGGGTAGGATCCAGTGTCTGTAGGTCCCCAATATCTTTATTTATGAGGTCCATGATGATCCTTTCCATAGCTTTGCAGACCAAGCTAGTCAGGCTTATGGGGCAATAGTTTCCAGGATCCGTGAGGCAACACCTTGTGGAGAGGGACCACTGTTGCTGTACACCACTCTTTGGGTACATATCCTGTAGTAAGGCTGAGATTGAACAGTAGTTTTATGTTTGGGTTTAGCTCTTCTTGGAGTTCATGTAGGATGCAGCCTGGGACACCATCTGGTCCCATTGATGCTGTGTTTTTTGCTTTGGAGAGGGCGGCTCTTACCTGAGCATCTGAGATGTCAGGGGGGCAGCACTCTGCTGGGATATATATTTGCCCTTTTAGTGGGGAGGGGTGCTAGATTTACCTATGCATGTCAGCCATTTAACAACTGTTGAGGACTGTTACATGCTTCACAGCTACTGGCACTTCCTTCATCCACTTTATATGGGACTGCACAACTGTGGGTTGTCAGCACTTAATACAACAGTAATATTCCTTTAATGCAAGGGTACAACAACATTTCTGAATAACTGGCACATACACACTGCAAGTATTATACCTTTCTTATTTACATTAAAACTATTTTCTACAGGCTCTCTCCTTTATTTGATATTACACTGCATACAGTAGACCTATTCAGGACATATTATACCTTTATTGATAGGTTACAACACTGTTTTTCAGGCTCACTCACTTATTTTCTATGACAGTGCATGCAGAGATAGTATTCCAGACATATTTTTGCTTTATTCGTGGGTTACTACACTCTATTCCTGGCTATCTGACTTATGATATGTAACAGTACATGCAGAGGATTTATTCAGGGAATAAATGTTTTATGCTTCACAGCTACTGCCACTTCCTTCATCCACTTCTTATGGGACTACACAAATGTAGGTTGACAGCACCTAATACAACAGTACTATTTATTTATTGCAAGGGTACAACAACATTTCAAAGTAAGTGACACAGACACACTCCAAGTTTTATACCTTTATTAATTACACTGAACACTCTTTTCTACAGGCTCTCTCCTTTATTTGATATTACAGTGCATACGTAAGACATATTCAGGACATATTGTACCTTTCTTGATAGGTTACAACACTCTTTTTCAGGCCTGCTCACTTATATGTTATGACAGTACATGCAGAGATAGTTTTTCACACTTATTTTACCTTGATTGCTGGGTTAGTACACTCTATTTCTGGCTCACTGACATTTGTTATGTAACAGTAAATGCAGAGGATTTATTCAGGACATTTTATTGCTGTATTATTAGGCTAAAACACTTTTGTCATGCTCACTCACATATATCATGTAACAATACATGCATAATATTTACTAACCTGCCTGGTAGTGCAGCCTTAGCAGCCTATCTGCATAGCCTTGCTGATTCATAGCATGAACACCTGCAGCTGTGAAGTAAATGAAGGGATATTGAGACATACCTATCCATTATTTAGACTATATTAGCATGTCTTACATACTGCATTCCATGGCTACCTACTTAGTAGTGGGGCATCATGCATATGACGGGCCTCCTGGATCCACTGGTTCAGAAGGTCCTGCTTCTGTCTCTTCAGGTCTGCATGGTGGTGACAGACCTGCTCACCAGTCCAAGGGACGCCTATGGCACTGGTGAGTTCATGAGCCAACTGGTTCCAAGCCTTATACTCTGTTCCTTGGAACTGGCCCTGCAGGAGTCGAGTCTCATGCCGATGGACTAGGAGCCAAACCATGTATCTTGACTCCTTGATGCCCCAGCATTGCAGATTAAAGCGTGTACTCTCTCCATCACCAGACATTCTAACTGCAGATGGGAGCTACAATCAGTTATGGCGAGTATTCCCACCTATGCAGCTTAAATATGCCGCATTTCCCGCACTTTTCTGTGATTGGCCATTTTTGAATATTCTCAGCTGACTGCAGACCTGCTTAGCAATGGTTAATCTAACATTTATTACTATATATATGTTAACAGTGGATGCTTATCCTAAGCTGGCATGGCTTAGTGGTTCAGTACTTTGATTATGGTGCACAGTGTCCTGGGTTCAAGCCTTATCATTGCGTTTTATTGTACTACTGTCCAGACAGGTTCGGGGCGTGGCTGTGTTTAAGCAACTTTGCTCTACATTGATCCACACTGCCCGACGGTGCGCTGGTTGGTGTGGCGCGCACCTCCGCGCAAACCAATTGTGCTGGGTAAAGCTCTATTTAGCTATGGGCAACTAAATTGCCTTATTGTGTCCAGAACTTTTTGGTCTGTCTTCTTTAACTAAGTTACTTAACAGCTAATATTAGGTAGCATTAGAAAGGGCAAGGAGATATTACAAAATTACACAAAATTGTGCTGGGTAAAGCGCAATTTAGCTATGGGCAACTACATTGCGCTGGGTAAAGCGCGATTTAGCTATGGGCATCTACATTGTGCTGGGTTAAGCGCTGCTTAACTGCAGACAATTATATGTCAGGTTCCTTTATAACTTTACATTTTGTTCGCTGATACATAGGCCATTTCAATGCTTTTTAGTAACAGTTTTATCATATCTGTCAGGACTTATTTCATATACTCATTTTGAACATAAAATAGGAAGGGGAGTGGTGGGACTCGAACCATGAATGCCTCCTCTTTGTGCGAACGCTCTACCACTACGCTATTACTATTTGGCGTAATTTGCATACACATTCCTTATTATGCTCTTCCATGTCGAGATTGCTAACTGCAGCTAAGCAATGGGCACACCCGCGCACACACGTGCAAATATGGGCAGCTATATCGGGAATTAGAAAAAAAATTAATGTTTTACTTTTTATAACTGTGCTGGGGGTTTACAGTGTCAGGGAGTGTGGTGTTGGGTACATGGACATTTGAGCGGACTCGCTCTTGTGTGTTGACATTTTGCATTTCACACACTTGCAGGGGCATGGACCTTTACACTGCTCGGCAGTCAGACATGCCCCCTGCTTGCCTGCATGGTCCGTGTTAGACTTGTGGTAGAGTCAGCGTGCCCTCATAAATATTCATGGCACGTTGATGTCATACCGTTCAACTGCAGCCTCCGAGTAAGACTTATTTAGTCTTACACAGAGGATTCATGAATCTGGGGGATTATGATAAAGTAAAGAAAAAGCAAGCTTTCAAGATAGAAAGACAGACTGCTTCAGAATTTATGCATGCAATTAAAATGAAACTTATATTTACTAAGTTCAGAATATTGAAGAATATGAGCTAAGAATGATTTTCTATCTGTTTGTATTAAAGTACGTGATGCTAAGAATGTGCTTGATGAAAAAAGTTTGGACAAGAGAATGGGAATTATGGGTAACACTAAATGTGAATGAAAGCAAAATACAATGCATACTAAATGTAATGCATCATTAGATACTGATGAAAACCTAAAGCTTTTTTTGTGGAGAAACATCATATTTGGTGCAATATTGTAACAAATGAAGATTTGGACAATGTAGGCAAGGGGGGTATACTACCAGGAAATGTAGACCAGTATGTAGAAAATGCAATGAAAGTGGGCATTTCAGGTTGCACTGTAGTTTGTTAAAACATGAAAATGGAAATTAAGAAGAAAATAACTGAGAAGATGGACAATTAGTTGAAAATGTTATTGAAAATATATTTGAATAATAAACTATTATGTGAAAATAAACAAAGAAGAGCTTGTAGAAACTACTGGGAATAATTGGGTAAATAAAGAGGGGGATGATCTGCAGACTGAGTGGTCTCAGATACAAATTAAAATAAGTACACAGTATTAGAAAGGGATGAAGAGGAGAACAGAGTGTAGGTAGGAGACAAAAGAAGATCATGAAAAATGAAAAGTTAATTGTAGGAAGGGTTAGGAGAAGAAATAGAAAAGTAAGAACTGCAAGTAAGTAGGATGCTAAAAAAGGAAAAGGTGATGTAGGAATATTGGAATTAAATTTATATAGTATACAAAATGATACCAGGAGCTTGTTAGTGACTGAATGGAGCAAGAAACTAACTCAGTCAAGCCTAAAATACTTTTTTCTATTTTCCAGTTCACACCCATACTGCCTTATTGTGTCCAGAACTTTTTTTTGTCTGTCTTCTTTAACTAAGTTACTTAACAGCTAATATTAGGTAGCATTAGAAAGGGCAAGGAGATATTAACAAAATTACACAAAAAGTGTTAATCTAAGATGTCCTTCAGTAGAGAAATTACAGTTTGTTTACCACTTATTATTCATATTTTCAAATTTGTGTTAATATTTTTATAACAGAGAGACCTGCATGTTATTGATGTCTGTGGTGTGAAACAATACGGGAGACAGAACAATTCACTGTCGATGCTGGTTTATATCACAATATGGGAGACAGGACAATTCACTGTCAATGCTGGTTTATATCACACTATACTGGAAATATTGATTTTTTTGCTAGTAATTATGAAAAATAAGTAATATTTCCATATGTACTTAATACTTCAAAAAACAAGTCTTAGAAAATGTTGTATGACATTAAATGAAACCTTAGATGTTGAAGAAAACTGTCTTTGATATTTGCACTGTAAGGTACACATCTTGAGAGATAGCCGTTACTGTTTTGCAAATTATACAATTAATCATATGCTTTCATATTGCTGTAAAAACCTCAATAAACATGTACTTACAGAGTAATTTCTTATTGTCATATGATAACTTATATCTAGTTTACCAAAATGTTCAAAAACATATGTCTAGGCTGTACAGTTTTCAAAATATGAACAACTGTAAAAGTTTACAAAAATATAATGTTTTCCCCCCACATTATAATATATTACAATATTTATGGAAAGAACTATGGATTCCCAGACTATTATCACTGTAAAAAATGTATTCTTACTGATATTATTATTTGTATACTAGATAATTTCTAAGGTCACTTTATCAAAGCTCATCAAAGATAATGTACAATACAGTATAAATCTAAATTTTTATTATTAATAATAATACAGCTGATATTATGAGAGCTCATGGATGAGGCTTATTACATTTGTTTAAAGATGTTTCTATCATTTTGAATGATATTGCTGGAAAAATTTCATAAACCTCTATATCCTGTTGATGCTGTTTGATAGTTGGTATTTCCAAAATGTCTATTAAATACTGTTGCAAGCATTCTAGTACACTGTATTACTGCGTCATTAATGTTTATAGAACTCATGCAAGAGCTACAATTATTAATTGAATTTATATATCTCTAAACACTTTTTCTTATTTATGGAATCTTCAGAACATTTGTTCTCAAATTTTATTTTTCTGTTTTCATTGAGCTGTTTAATGTCACACTAATTTTACTTCAAATTATTTTATTTACAACTTTAGAGATTTGTTGTATGTCTTATGTACTCACTGCTTTATTTTGTGTAACTTACACAATTCCTTATTCAGTTATAATTGGTATGTAGAATTGCTACTCTTACAGTTACCTGTAGCTTTAATATTACTTATTAAAAGGTTTTTGCAGAACATTATATCCATAACCGGTTTCTACTGTAGATGTCTGATTATGCTAGTCCATATTTTGATGTAACTTAATAGACATTCTTAATCAATTATACCATAGTTGTATATTTTGAGTACCCTAATGTTATATGAAACATTAAAAATAATGATTAGAAGTTTCAAGTGGGGTACCTACTCTCAAATTATGAATTAAGTTATGTTTATCTGTAGCAACAATATCCATTGGATCCTTTGTTTACAGGCTGAGAAGTTTCCAGGTATTAATGGAAGGACTTTGATTAAACCTGTTTTGAAGGGACGGGGTCTCTTCAAGTAAAGAAATATATATGTTTGTTAAATGCATTTCTTGTATTGATGCAGTGTAGTTTGGTTTTATGGTCTGATGAAGCACATATTAACTTGTGTGAAAGTGCTTAGATGTTCAACAGTAAATTATTTTTAGTTTATGCCTTCAGCTGTGGCGTGGTGCATATATCTTTGTTTTACATTCATCATTTGTGGATTTACACCACTTGTCTTTGGGAGAGTATTTTTATTTATTTTGATTTTGTTCATTTTTACTCTTCCTGGGAACATGGCAAGAAGGAATGAAAGTAGTAACGCCAATGAATGTGAAACGGTAATGGATTTCTCTCCGGTATAAAGGAACATGACAATAGGTTCCGGAGATTGCTTATTACTGATTCCAATCTTCTGCTGGCTAAACCGAGTGATGCACAAACTGGGGCTGGCTCTAGTGTGGATATGGCTGGCCTCTCTGATGATGTTCAGGATCTTGAAAATGACTTGTACAAGCTGAAAAGACTCCAATGGCAGCGGCTTCATTTTGAAGCATGCCTACATCACAGAGTCATCCCTAGAGGGTTGTGCATACTAGTTATGCCGACACATGGTGGAAACTACCCTGAACTGTTGAGTAAGTGGCAGCAGCTCAACATGGAGTTAAGCTTTAATTATTTGAGATTACTTATCCATTTTTTAAACCTATTGAAGATGAACTGAGAGAAATTGTGACTACTAAATATAAAGAAATTTTTGAGTTGTTTGAGGATGAATTCACTCATAAGTTTGATGCCATAATGGATAGTGTGTCTGCATATGATCAGTGGGTCAAGGCACAAAAGTTCAAGAAGTTGACTAGGGACATTGCTGATTTTGCCCAGGGACAGGTTTTTATGTGGGCTAGAAGTGACAAAGTGGCTGACTCAAATAGACCTAATGTCCAACAGGATGGACGTGTTATGCCTGATGCTAATGATGTGCCCGCTACTACTTCTGCCACTTTTGTCGGTAATGCTGCTACTACTTTCCAAACAATTGATTTGATGGAGTCAGATGGGGCTAGTCCATCTACTTTGTCCACTGATGTGACTGTTCTGTTGTGGGCAATGACATTAATGTTTCTTAAAATTCTACGTCACTGAGGTCTGCTCCTGATGTACGACCGAAGACGAGGTTGAATGATAGTTCGAGTGGGAGTTTCCCTTTAGCACTGCCTTTTCCTATTCATCAGAAGGGAACCCAGTACCTCCAACGGTCTCAGAGCCGAGGAAGGAAATGTCAGCGTCTGAACGAGGATTCCAGGGCACAAACGCTGAAGAAGATGTGGAGGGGACCAATGAGTCAATAGTCTTCAATTTATCTAGTAAGGTTTTAACTTCAGCCCAATTGAGTTTGTCACAATGTGGCCTAAATTTTATCCCAGCTCAATATTCTGTTTTTATTGAGACCTTTATTGACTTTAGGCTGTTTGCTCATAGATTTATGCTTAAAACTATGTTCCCTAATGAAGGGCAGTCGACTGATGATAGTAACTTTGTTTTTAAGAAGCCGAGTACTTTTCAACCAGTACTCAATCCCATTTAGGATACATTTGTCATGAAGTGTGAGAGTGATTTGGACCGTATGTATAACAGTGGTAACATGAAAAGTGCTTTTCATAATATTAACAGTGATGAGAGATGTGCTCTCCAAGAGTTGCAGAAGGATGAGACATTAATTGTTAAGCTCGCTGATAAGGGTGGTGCAATTGTCCTGATGGATTATGTATTCTGTCATTCAAAGATGATTGAAATGTTGAGAGATACCAATGTTTATAGTATTGTTGACCAGGACTTTATCAGTTCTGTACATGAGAAGGTTTTCTCTATCATTCAAGACTGTGTTATGGGGTGATTACTAAGGAACTACACGATTATTTAACTGTTGAGTTTCCTGTTGTACCTGTATTCCAAGCATTACCTAAAGTGCATAAGGATTCTGTCTACCCTCCCCTCTGTCCCATAGTTTCTGGGAGGGGATGGGTGACGGAGCCTTTCTCCTTGTATATAGATAAAAAATTGAGACCATTACTTGATGCAGAACCACAAGTCCTCAGGGACAGTCAACAATTTTTACAGCAATCGTATGCTGATGTTAATGATATTACCTTTGATGGTACATGTTTTATGATATGCCTTGATGTTTCTTCTCTGTTCACCAGCATACCCAACGACCGAGGGATAGATATGGTGAGAGAGTTTATGCTGAGCAGAGGGGCTAATGGCGAGCATGTTGACTTAATCTGTTTGTTTTTGGAAATTGTCCTCGAGAACAACATTTTTAGATATGAGGACCAGGTTTTTCTGCAGAAGGTTGGTGTAGCTATGGGCACTAGTTGTGCCAATAGCTACGCCAACTTGGTTATGGCTCACTGGGAGAATGAGTTTGTTTTGCATTCCCCATTTTCATCCCACATCAAAGTATACAAGAGGTTTGTGGATGACCTGTTTGTTGTATGGACAGGCACAGAAGTCTTTGTTGGAGTTTATTGGTTATGTCAGTCAGACAGTTTCCTTTCTGAAGTTCACTTATAGGTACTTGGATAAGGAGATTGATTTCTTGGATATAAAGTTAATTGTTGATGAACAGAGTAAGTTGACTACTACATTATTCAGAAAGGATTGCAGGAGGAATACTGTGTTACTTCGTGACAGTATGCATCTGAAACATATATTCAAGAATGTGGTTAAGGGACAGGGTATGCGGATTTCTCATTTGAATAATAAGGATGACTTGTTCCATAGCGATGTGGAGAAATTGAAAGATGAATTTTTGTCTAGAGGATATAGTAGATGTGAGGTTGATATAGCACTATATGAGAGTCTTAGGGAGAGAAGGAGCAGAGCTCGCCCCTTCTGTTCTGATGATCGTGACCCAGTGGATATTGTCCCTGTAGATGGAGGGCCTACATGTACTAATAGGGATGTTTCCTTTTCATTACACTGCACTAGTGATGTCAATAGTATTTTACGTATAGTGAGGGACAATTGGTCCATTTTACACCTGGATGCTAGCTTGAAGGAGGTAGTAGGTGATAGACCCAACTTTGTATTCAAGAACAGAAAGAATCTCAAAAGACAGTTGTGTTATAAGAGTAGACATAATACTGCTGCAGATAATAGTGTTATGCAAATAAGCACTATGAAGTGCATGAATTGTAACGTCTGTGATAGTATAGATGTTTCACATAGTTTTGTTTATCCTGTGACCAAATTTGAACATGAGTTTAGAGTACGGGCCAATTGTAAGAGTAGGGATCTAATTTATTTAGCCAGCTGCAGGGTATGCAGCTGTTTTTATATTGGTAAGACCAAAAGATCCCTTATTGAGCGCATTAGGGAATATCTCTATTCTATTAATCGACATGATATATGCAATACGTTAGCTAGGCATTGCTCTGAATATGGACCAGGTCATGTCTTTGGGTTTAGGGTGGTTGAAGTAGTGAGATCGAATGTATGAGGTGGGGATTTTAGGAATTACACAGAGGAACGTGAACTCCATTGGATCCTTCGTTTACAGGCTGAGAAGTTTCCAGGTATTAATGGAAGGGCTTTGATTAAACCTGTTTTGAAGGGATGGGGTCTCTTCAAGTAAAGAGATATATATGTTTGTTAAATGAATTTCTTGTATTGATGCAGTGTCATTATTACAAATGGAGACCTGTTCCTTTTACACTGAGTGTATGAATGGTTTTGCTTAATTGTTTGCTATTTTTCATTGGCTCCTTATAATTGATGCATTAATGTTTTAGTGTATATATATATATATATATATATATATATATATATATATATATATATATATATATATATGATGTTTTAGTTTGGTTTTATGGTCTGATGAATCACATATTTCCGTGTGAAAGCTCTTACCTGTTCAACAATAAGTTGTTTTTAGTTTATGCCTTCGGCTGTGGCGCGGTGCATATATCTTTGTTTTACAAACATTAAAAATAATTATTAGAAGTTCCAAGTTGGGTACCTACTCTCAAATTATGAATTAAGTTATGTTTATCTGTAGCAACAATATCCAAGGTATTCTTGCCATGGCATTTTTATAGGCTAGCCGTAATAAAATGTTATCTACAAATTATTTTTCTTTGTATGTTTTATTTGTCAGATTAACCAGCAACATACCAGAACAGCTAACATCTCCCATTAGAGCAATATTTTTCCCATCCAGAGATTTTAATTAGCTTCTGGAACTGTTTCAAATGTATTTTAGCCACCATACCTGGGCTTTGATAGCATAATACTATGTTTAAATAACTGCTTCCCTTGCCTTTTGTTGTCTGCGCTATTACACAATCTAACTCATCTATTTTATCCAAAGAAGATCAAATAATATTATGTACCCAAGTCACACACGTTTCCCTAGTATTACACCTTAAGGTCTCATATTTTGTAAAATTACTTAACTCATTGCCTCCAGTGGAGCTGTGGAAGATTGCATGTTGCTTCCAATAGCTGGAGTATAAACTATTTGGTAGAATCAAATTATGTCCTCACATTTCATGTAAATGTTCATATTTCTAGAAACACAGGGGTTACTAAAACTTGTAAATGTCAAACTCTTCAGTACAAACTATTTTTATAGTGATGCTATTTTTCTAGCTTCTAGGGCTTACACACTGGATTTTTTAAATCACAGTAAACACAGTAACTATTAAGTTTGCTATATTTTAAAAACAACATCTCATCAACCATTCAAGTTGCGCGCGCGCACACACACACACACACAAACACACACACACACACACACACACACACACACACACACACACACACACACACACACAGCAGACAGTAGTCAGCAGTATTTTGTTTATTTAGCTGAGAGCTTTCATATGAGGCTAAGCAGTTCTGTCTGTGCTACTTGGTTGTCATGCTGTTTAGAAAAAAAACATGAAATGTATGATAATGTATATAAATGTTATATGAACAAAACAAAATTCCTTTAGCTGCATTAGAAAGAGGTCAAATATCAATATGATTGTGTTTGCCAAGATGAAATATTTCAATACTTTTTATGTGGCATGGTTTTATACTTATTTAGGCAAATATGAACAAGCAATATTTGATGCCTAGGGGTGTCAGTCAGATGTAACTGCAGAAACACCTGGATGAGTCACATGGCTGTATTGAGTTAACTGAATTCTTGTCCTGCTCCAAAATTCCACAAATGCTACTCCAAAATTCCACAAATGCTTTTTGTATTATCCCAGTAGGTTCCTTAAACTTATGTCTTGGGCTTTGGATATTACAAAAAAGAAAAGGGGTGTATATTATATACTCGAAGTTTCAAAACTTCGAACCTCATATAATCGACACCATATGAGCGAAGTTTGAAACATCGAATATATAATAAAAAAATTAAAAAAAAAAAAAAAGAAAAACTTACCTAAATGCTCTGAGCAGGGTGGCAAGCCCCCTGCATCCCCCCTACATCCCCACTACTTAAATATACCAACTACGAGATTGCACTTCAGTGCAGAAAAGGGAACTCTTCCCATTCTTCGCCATATGGAGCCATTTGTTTTAACCTTCGAACTTGTAAAAGTTCGATCATATGTTGTTGACCATGTGACGTTTGAACTTTTACAAGTTTGAGGTTATAATAGGAACTCAAAAAAAATCAGTTTAAAGTGGTATTAGGTCTTTTGTGTTTAATAACTGTAATGTTTTTCTTTCTGTAGTTTTTCCTAAAAAAAAAAAAAATCACATGTTCTGATATGAATGCAGACTCATGTAAATTAAGATGGAATCTGTCCTTTGAATGTAGATAGTAATCATTACTACAGTCCTCATAGTATGTAGTAACTTTAACATAATGATAAATATGTCAATAATTATGGTGGGAGACTTTAATTATAACTGGCATGAGTAAGGAAGAAAGGATATTAATGTGATGAAAGAGTTAATAAAATGTGGATGGTTGAATATAGGGAAGTAGGGACTGGACATACAGAAGAGAGATATTTAAAACTGAAATAAATGATGTAATATATTTTAGAGATATGAAGGAAGTGATGGGGTGGAGACACTTTGAGAAAGTATGAAGAAAAAATACAAGGTAGTCAGAGAATTTGTGAAACAGAAAAAAAGAATTGTATGAAAAATAGAAAAAAGGAAAAGACAAAGATGTACAGAAAAAAAAATAAAAGGAAAACAGGGGAGCTTCACCTTTTTAGGGAAATAATGTAAAAGAAGGGAAAGGAAGATGGATGTGATATTGAAGTTAATACAAAATATATACTAGAGGAATGTACAACTCTTGTAGTCCAAAAAATGGCAGGTAGTTCCAGTGTAAAAAAACTATTCTTTATTCAATCACAGACATATAAGGGCTTTCACAGATAACTCCTGCTTCTTCAAATACAAATGCATGCTGTCTACATGTGATTCAGAACATATTATTTATTTAGTCCAATGTTCAGTATGTTTTTGTTTCTATGTGGGAAAAACAGATAGAGCCCTTAGAGTTCGTATCAAGGAACATATGGTTTAAATGTGATATCCATTGCTGCTACTAATGATAAGGGAATGTTTATATGCTCACTACATATCTTATGTCTTTATGTTAACTTTTGTGAAATAGTGCCATAACTACCTTCACATGTGCTAACTCTTGTTTCCCTACACTACTTTGTCTCTTCTCTCTCCCTTCAGTACCCTGCTCTTCTTGTGCTATTCCTGCACTAGTCTCTAGAAACCAACCTATCTTGTGGAAAGGACCCTATACAAATCCCTGCTGTTTCGTGTCACAGCCTTAATTCCCTGCATCCTCTCTCAAGAAAACAAGAAAGTATGTTGTTGTTCTCTATATCCTGCCAGTAACATTGTAAACCACTGTACTAAAGCTTTAGGGGTTCAAAAGCACGCTCCAAGCCAGGACAGCCAACAGCCTCTACCCCCTCTCTTAACTACACTATTACTCACTTACCTCCTAACCTTCGCAGTAACCCCTTTTACTTGCAGTCACCCCTTCCCAGTTCTATAACCAGCTAGCTCCCTCTCAAACTTGCCTGCAATAGAAGACCTGGCCACTAGGTGGCACCTTTATCCCAGCCTCTACCTCCAGCATACCCTCTGTTTTCTTGTTTCTTTACCTTAATATTTTGAAGTCCTAGACCTCCTCTTAATTCTCTCTCCTCACCCTTTACTACAACTGTCTACATCTACCTATCCCATCACAGACTCCTTACTTATCTCTGCTCTTACCCACTCTTGACTTATCTAACTTAAGTTCAGTATCCAGCTCTGTTGATTGTTTCTTCTCCAGCTGCTTCACTAGCTGCTTCTACCCACTCCGTTCGCCCTGCGGGCTCACTCCGCTCCCCTCCCTACCCCCAATTCCCACCCACCCCCAGGGGTCCTACTCTTATACTAATTACCCGCACCCTTTCCTCCTCCCATTACTCTCAGGCAATCTTACCATTGGCCACACACTCCTATTCATCCTTCTCTAACCATTCCCAATCTCTCCTACCACACCCTCCAATTTTTTTTCTTCCCTATCCACAACTACTATACTCCCATACTTACAACAAGACACCAAACTACTAATCCATCCAAATGTATAAACTATCCACCCCAACACACTTACACATACACCTGTTACTTCTACTACTTATTCTACCACCATTACTTTTAGCCTACATACTTACCTCCTATGAACACTCATTATATCCACACCTTCATAACCCCAATAAGATAATTACCTCTTCTTCCCTACCAGTACTCTCTAACCATGTAAACATAACATCTACACCCAGCTATCTACTGGCAAAATTTCATAGAATACTCCACATTAGGTATTACAATCTCAATCCCAGAAAATCTCCACATCTATGCAGAAGATTCCCAAATCCAACCTTTCTAATACAACTCCTGTCATTAAAAGATGGAGACATCCACCCAAATCCTGTCCCAACAACAGTTCCTACCACAGAACTCCACAATCCCAATCAATTCAACACTCATTCCCTTAGTCACCCAACAAACTCACTCTTCATAGCCCACTTCAACATACGTAGCATTAATAATAAAGTCTCACAACTCCATGCTGTCTTGGAAGTCTACTTCTTTGACATTCTTTGTTTAACAGAAACCTGGTTAAAGCCTGTAACTAAAGACAATGAAATCACCCCACCCGGATATAATATATTTAGATTTGACCGTGTAGCAAAGAAGGACGGGGGAATTGCTATCCTATTTAAATCAGGTCTACAGATCACCACATATGACTTTAAACCACCTGTAGATTCTACTGCTGAAATTCTTATTTCCAAACTTCAACTCAAAGCTTTCAAATCCTTCTATGTTATCTGTATCTATCTACCTCCTGGCAATAACAATGCCACTATAGAAGATATCCTCTGCTGGCTACCACAAAACCTGCCCCAAGAAACCATAATCATAGGCGATTTTAACATAGATTGGAATTGCTGTTGCAGCAGCCACCCTACCACCCACATTAACCTATTTGTTTTTTTCTCAAACCATTACCTCCCCTACCAGGATAAACAAACCTAATAAGAAGGAAAGTACCTTGGATTGGATTCATATAAATAACCATCCCCACATATATGAATTTGGAAGCCTCCCTGATGATATTAGTGACCACTCACTTACCTACATCATCAGACATACAACCAATGTCTCCATTCAAGCCACTTTCAGGTATATTAGGTCCAAGAAAAACTTTAACCCTGATCTCTTTCAAAGTGAACTAAGAGCATGCAACTGGTCTCCCTTAAAACATCTCCCATTGGAGGAAGCTGTTAAATACTTTAATTCCAAATTCCTAGCCATTCTAGATGACCATGCACCAAACTGCTCTATTAGAATTAAAACTAAATCCGCCCCGTGGCCTTCAAAAGAAACCAAACAAAAAATCCACCTCAGAAATAAATACTGGGCCAAATGGCGAATGAGTAAAAACTCTGCAGACCATCAAAACCTTAGACAACTGAGAAATGACACTAAAAAAGCTATTCTGTCTGATAAAAGAAACTACTACTTACAGTTCCAGCAAACTAAACAAAATAACCCACAAAAATTCTAGGCAAGTATTAACCAATTACTACACCCAGGTCAATCCATTACACCTAACCCACAAGGCACAGGCCAGGAGAATCCCAAGCATACTGCCAATGCCTTCAATACCTTTTTCACTGAGGCCATTCAAACACTTGCCAGTCACCTATCACCTAATAACTTCACTTTACCTACCTCTAACACAACCCCACCCCCTCCATTTCTCTTCTAACCAGTCCCTACAACATATAGTCTTTCTTTTATCCAAAAACTTAAACCATGCTCTCCTTCAGCAGACCAAATACCTGCTGAATATCTACAGAAATCAGCCAAATCCATCGCCTATCCCATTTCCATTCTGATTAATAGAACCATTAGTGAAGGACACATCTCAATCATCTGGAAAGTCTCCCATATTATCCCCCTTCATAAAGGCGGAAACTCTACTGAATTCTCCAACTACCGTCCCATAGCCCTACTTTCACCTTTGGCAAAACTAATGAAAAAATGCATCCATAAGCAATTGCTAGACCACCTAATCCAAAATAACTTACTTTCCAGCTGTCAAAATGGTTTCAGACCTTCCCACAGCACTACTACTGCCCTCCTTTCCTTTACTGACTGTATTAACAAAAAATGTAACTCCAATATGCTTTCCTCTGCACTATTTATCGATCTGTCCAAGGCATTTCATATGGTTAATCACCAAATACTTATAAATATCCTCAAATTCCTGTCACTAGATGCACTCACTATTAAATGGTTCCAATCCTATTTAGATAACAGACAACAGGCAGTGCTTTGGCACAACACTCTACCCACCTGCCCATTAACATTGGCATCCCTCAAGGATCCATATTATGACCTTTTATTTTCTCCATATTTATCAATGACTTTCATCTAGCAATCCCCCAAGCTACATGCATTCAATACACAGACGATTCCACACTTATATGCACAGCCACATCCACTTCCAAATTTCACTCCCTTACCCAAAAGGTATTTAACACAGTAGAACAATGGTTTACACAACATAGCCTTCTCTTGAACCCCAAAAAAACTAAACTCCTCCTTTTCAATCCTACTTGTAAGTCCTCCCCAATAGATTTCTCAGTTACATCCACTAATGGTACTACCATATCACCTGACCCAACTACCAAACTACTTGGTATCACCATAGACAACAATCTTAACTTTGACATCCATATCAACAATACTATAAAAACTGTTAACAAAAAACTAGTCTCTCTCTACAGGGTCAAACCCTTCCTTTCACCAACAGCCAGAACAACTATTGCTTATACCCATCTAATCTCTACACTCCTCTATGTCTCACCCATATATACTAATTTATCTAAAAATAACCTCACCAAACTGGAAATCTCCTACAATAACATTGCCAGGTTTGCTACTGGCAACCCATTTAGAACCCACCACTGCTATAATCTTAAGCAGCTAGGATGGCTAGAAATTCAGAATCTGCTTAAATTCCATCAGCTAACCATTGCCCATAAGAGTCTTTACCAACCTTCCAGTACTCCTATACTATCTACCCTCATCATTCCCTATAATAATCTGAAATCCTTGGCTCATCACAAACTTCTTGTAAACACCTCTAAATCTAATAACAGGGCTGGGGATTCTCTTTTCACTAATACTGTTGGAAAATCCTGGAACCTTCTCCCCAGTGAACTTTCCTCAGTTTCCTCTACATCACTTTTCAAAAACAGACTGAAACTTTTCCTGAGAACACACTGGTTATGCCCCTGTACTAAACCTGACTAATCATTTTTCTGCTCATATCAGGCACTGTCTACCCATTACTTCCCAATAACTTGTTCTACTTTCCTTACTTACCACATTACATTTTTCCTATACCTAACCCTTCTTTTCATCCTCTGAGTTTACTCATAGTGTGACAACTGTTTATTAATATAATTATACAATATGCCTCATTTTTGTTATATTCTGTATTATAACTGTAATTTGCACTGTACCTGCCTATTGCACTGCAAAGTATTCTGCCCTCTCTGTAATTTGCATTGTACCTGCCTTTTGCATTGTGAAGTATTCTGCCTTCTTTGATAATTTCTGTGTTAACTTGAGATGTTCTTTGTAAATATAAATGTATTTATTTCTTCTTATCCCAGACCTTATCTCCCCAGACTATAGTATATATTATACCTGCATTTTGTATTGTACCTGCATTTTTGCAATGTGAGGTGTTTAGACCTCTATGATAATTCTGTGTTAACCTGTAACATAATTGTAAGTAAAAATGTTTTTGTTATTTTTTGCAAGTGGCTTATCTCCCCGGGCCTCTACTGAAAATGGACATGTATCCAGTTAGACTAGCCCAGTCAACAAATGTAAAATAAAAATAAATAAATAAATAAATGTACCAGATACAGAAGAAAAGTGATGTTAGTGTATTATCTAAACATATTAGAGTGAATGACAACACACACAATTTTACTTTTTTAGTTATAGGAAAAATATATGGCAACATCAGAATGGGGGACATTAGAAACAGGACAGAACAGCTTGAGGCAAAATGGATTATAAGACTGAAAGCAGATTCTGGACATGGGTTAAATGACAGGATACCCATAAGACCAAGACTTAAAGCAAGACCATTGAATAAATTAAATGTTAAGTCATTTTATGACATGCTAACTTACATTAAGTATTAGAGATTTTTAACAGCATATGTTTATATTTGAGCACATTTTTATGTTTGTATATTTCTATGTGCATTTTTTATACATTTTTTATGTGTTTGTTATGCATTATACTTTTTATAATCATGTTTACACAGTGAAGGACTGAATGTTTTTACCATGAAGGATGTTTCTTTAAGATGATTGTGACTTAATTAGTTGGTTCAAGGTATATAAGTTACACAGTAGACAGCATGCATTTGTATCTGAAGAAGCAGAAGTTATCTGTGAAAGCGCTTATACGTCTGTGGTTGAATAAAGGAGAGTTTTTTTACACTGGAATTACCTGCCATTTTTTGGACTACAAGTGTTTTACATTTAATTGCAGTTTTCCTGGTGGACTGAAGCTTCTAGTAAGGAAGGTATGTTTTTTTACTTACTAAACCAGAGGAAATTATGGAGGTGGCTGAAAAAATGTAAGTGCAAGTAAAATATACGTATGAGAAGAAATAGAAAAGGAAAAATGGAAGGTGAAAAGGATATCTGCAAATATTAAGAAACATCTAGAAGAAAAATTAAAATGGTAGAATTGGAGGAAACTGTGATGGAAGGAAAGACAGATTAAGTTAAGAATGTCATAAATGAATGAAAGAACATAAAAATAATCTTCTTCTTCTGGCTTTTCCCGGTTAGGGGTCGCCACAGTGCAACACCTGTCCGCTCATGATTGGCAGTGGAGTTTTATGGTGTTGAGTTGCCAGCCAACCTTTCACAGAAGGCACACACATGCACACACTCACACCTAGGGCCAATTTAGAGTGTCCAATCCACCTACAGCATGTCTTTGGAATATGGGAGGAAATCAGAGCACCCAGAGGAAACCCACGTGACCACAGGGAGGACATGCAGACTCCACACAGAAGGCACCCCAGCCGCAGATCGAACCGGAGAACCTCTTGCTGTGAGGTGACAATGCTAACCGCTGCACTATCATGGCTGCCCCATGAACATGAAAAGAGTGTTTATTAAAATATTGATAGAGTGGTTGGCGTAAGGTATAAAAAAGAAGAAATATGGAGTGATTACATTTATATGTACAAAAGATGAAAGAAAATATATAAAGAAACTAGAAGCCAATAACACTAGGAAATATAGATTACAAAGTTTCTTTTATGAAAATAATGCAAAATATATTCCGCAATTATTGGATAAAGTTATAGGGGTGGGGTTTTAAAGTAAAGGAAAATAGGCAAATGAAATGTTAGTAATGGTAAATGCAATGGTAAGATTAGTAAAAAAAAGCATTTCACAATGTAAGCCATGAGGCAATGTGGAATATACCGCAGGTGTATGGGATTGGGGTAAAGTAGGGAATGCAACAAAAATGTGTTATGAAAAATCATGGATGAAAATTATGGTAAATGGATGGATAGGAAGACGGGAATTAATAGAGAAGTTAAGCAGGGATGTCCCATGAGAACCTGTCTTTTTGAATAGATGACGAATGCAGTGATACAAACATGTGCTTTCAGCATGACAGCAACAAGACGGAAGATGGAGAAAGAAATTGAAATACATGTGTCATATGTAGGTAATGTTGTTGTGGATAAAAACAAGTTAAATGAAGAGGGATTACAGTTAAATAAATTGAAGAGTAAGGGGATGTGTGAAATTAAAAAAAGAAAATGGCATATATTATACTGGAAAAGAATTGGGAGCGAAATTTGGAAGTATGAACATTTAACAGGACAATAGAGATAAATAGTATGAAATTAAAAAGTTATTGATTTGATTGAAATGTTTGCATTTATTACTTAAGAAAAGGGTATATATGTTAAGTCGTTATATACTAGGAAAATTAGCAAACTTGTTTCTAGCTAAGATGGTAAGATTAGTAACAAAAGCATTTGACAAGGTAAGCCATGAGGCAATGTGGAATATATTGTAGGTGTATGATATTTGGAAAAACTGTTCGAAGTATTTTTACATTTTATTTGGAGGTCAAAATTGAACCTAGTTAAAAGAGGGGTGATATATAATAAAAAAGGAGGATGTTTCTATTAAAAATACAGTGTAGTACCTTTTGCATCTATGCATCTGTTCTGAGTAATGAGGCATGAGGAATGTAAAAGAAAACTAATTGAAAATGATAGGAAAATGTTATGTGAAGAAATATGTAAACATAAAAGGGAAGAAAAGATGCAGCAAACAGTAAAAACAGAGGAGAAAGAATATCAAAATAGCCAAAGTAAAAAAAAACTTTATTGTCACTTTGATTCATACAAGTGTGAACCAAGCGAAATTACATTTCTTTGGAGTCAATGTGCATGCAATACATAGACTACATTTAACATGATGATAATACACAAAATTCTATAGACAAAGATGACAAACACAACAATAATAAATACTTGCATTATTGCACTGATTTAACAGATTGTCACTCATTACTAGGTTATTAGCTTATTTTCACTTGCAAAAGATTTAAGGTCTACATTTATATTCCACAGTAAGACAGTTCAGTTTGATTACTCCTGACTTTGCTGTCTGGGTGCGGGTATTCTGTATTCATACTTGGACCTGACAAGATCCATTCACCACACATCTGCCTTGCTTTGAGTAAGTAAGTTACTATGGAACAGTATTATTCACTTAGATATAGTCAGGAATATAGCAAAGCTTAATTTAAATGTTTATCTTTATTTATTTGAAACTGTCCTGCAATGTTGTTTTAAATATTACCTGTAATTTTGAATGCTGATGTTACTGTGATTATATACTGAGTATTTTCTTGTTCTTTTATTATTTATTATTAAATATATTTAAACCTTTTATTGTGGCTGATCTGTCTAGAGATATTTAAGTTATGAGGGTACATGCATATTTACTTGGTGACACTGTGTAGACCACTTCTAATAGCCTTGCTCTTGGTCAAACTACCATTTATATTAATAGTAACATTACACAGTAAGATTGGACACCCATTGTTAAGGGCCTGAAAGTAGCTGATAAGGAGTTGGCTGGTGGAAGTGATAACTACCTTATAGTCTTGGCAAAAGTGGGCCATAGCTAGTAAACCTGTGCCAGACTTTCCCAGGTGTGTGTGTATAAATCAAACCTCAAAGAGTGTGTGTGTCAGCTACATAGGCAGGGACACAAAGCACTGGTTGGACAGAGAGGGTGCTGGACGTCTTGGCTTGGCCACTAAGCTGAGATCTCAGATCTATAGCTGTGCCAGTGGGGAGTCTTATTGGGGATCTGGAGAAAGAGTTACAAACCAGCCCCTGACTGACTGTGATCTCTGTGTGCTCTTAAGGGAAATTGTACTTTACTGTGTGTGTACTTGTCATCCTCCCAAATGTATGCCCCCCACTGTTGCCAGTGGTGAGGATTGAGGCTCCTTGATTACAGGTTCAGTGGTTTCATATGAATACGAAAGGAAAGTTAAGTTATGGATGTTAAAATGTAATTAAATTGATGCAAATAGAAAATAATTCTAAAATATAGTCATGGACAATACTGTTTGGTGTATCTGTGGAAAAGATTTAAAGAAAACTGTAAAGAATGCTGTAAAAACAAAAGGAAAGGTTTGACATATTTTATGAGGCAGGGACATTTTCTGTGGTGAATTTTGATGGGTAAATTACCAGTAAAAAGTAATGTTAAATTCAGTGTAATTGAGAAAAGGAAATGTAATGAATCTAATAAGTAAGAACATCAAAATATTGTTTTTTGACTGTAAAAGGAATGAAGTATTTTGGAGAAAGTTTTAAAAAGAGGATAAATGGGATGGATTTAGAACTTTACATATGGATATAATATTGTATGGAAAATATGAGAAAGGAAGGACAAAATATTGTTTTTAACAATATAGGTATTGTGGAAACAAAGATGTGATGGATTACTGTATAATAAAAATGGAGATGAAGATGCATCAGATGAAATAAAATGATGGTTATGGAAGAAAGAAAGGAATGATAAAAGGAAAGGTAAAAAGGTAGAGGAAATTATAAGATAACATTGGTAAAGTGATGACAGTGTGATTCTGACAATGAGAAAGGTACAAAGGTACAGGGTGGTGCAGTGGTGCAGTGGTTAACGTTGTTGCCTCACAGCAAGAGGTTCTCTGGTTTCATTCTTGGTTGGGGTGGCTTTTGTGCATTGTCTGCATGTCCTCCCTGTGTTTGTGTGGGTTTCCTCTGGGTTCTCCGGTTTCCTCCCACATTCCAAAGAGATGCATCTGGAGAGTTTCTCCCTCGGCCTCTGCTAAAAATAGGCTCTGTCCTAGTCAGACTTTCCCAGTCAGCAAATGTTAAATAAATAAATAAATAAATAATAAAACATTATCAGTATAAAAATTGTGAGTATCTAAGTGTAAATAATGTAAACATATGTACAGTATGAAGATAGATAAGTAAAGCAACCCCTACACTTTTTTCAGTAAGTACCATGGAATCGACTATCACCAAGTCTGGCAGATGGGACCTCAGTTTGACATCTCAGGTAAAGGATGGCACACTCAGGAGTGTACTGCTCCCCACTTATATTTCACTGCAGTATCATTAGTACAAAACTAATCAAAATTAGATGGTATGAGAAGAGGTCCCACAGCCCTCTGATCTTCCAGCAGCAAAGGTGAAGTGCTACCTGTCGAGCCACTGACAACAGTTAAGACATTGTTCCTAATTAACTTTTCTCTAACACAATAACAAAAGGTCCACTCCATTGTTCTTACAGACAATTCATCATTTGGGTATCACATCATTTATAGTTACAGTTTTCATAGGTATAACAGTGCTGCCATTACTAGGGCAAATACAGCTATGTGTCCCCTTTTGCCACATTTAAATCAGATTATTCTGCAGCTGATACTTTCTGATTTTTACAAGAATTTAACACATTTTGCCAAAGCCTAGACTACTCAGTTTTAAATGTAGTTTCATTCCTTACCAATCTCTGTACCAATACAACAAAATTCTCAACATTCTTTAGGTCACCTTGAAATACCTACTTTTAACGTTATCTGTAGGTAGCACTTTTATTATTTTGCTTTTACTATGTTGCCCCTCAGGATATTACAGCAGTTTAAATACATTCTTAATCACATGGTTATGATCTTACTGTTTGTTAGGAGAAATATCCATCTATGAAGCTTATTAACTTGTGTCCTAGTGATAGCACCATTTCCGAGCTCAACCACTTTTGTTTCAGCCCTCCTGGTGGGCATGACACTTCAAGGCCACCAAGTCTGCCTCAAGGTCTCTTTTCTTGGTCAATTTTTAATGTGGGAATTATCTTTAGCATTGATGTAGTTCTGGCTATAGACATCATACACACAGTGATAGTGGTTATGATTTTCAAGATTAATTTGACTTATAGCCATCTTGTTATTTAAGTAGTTGCAATTTAGGTGTATTCCACACAAAAGCAACATAGCACACACCACAAAAGTAGTCAGCAACAGCAGGAATAATTTCTCTAAAGATGGAGTAAATTTGCTCAAACAATTTGCCTTTGTACAAGCAGTGAAAGATAAAGATCAGGGCTTTTGATTTGAAAGGTGTCCCAGAAATTCCCACCGCACCCACCAATTTGGTATATTAATGCACCAAAAGTCCAGGAATTAGCAAAAATGAGCATTCTTTATTTCATGATAAAACAAAAGGCAGTGGTGCTGACTCTGTCTTATACAACCAAATGTACCAGAACCGAATAACTTAAATCCAGACCCCCGGTTACTTCCAATACAGTCCAGTAATTATTTTCTGCATTGGCAAGTAGCAGGAATCAAAGTCAAAAGCATACAGATGTTTTCCCATTGAGAGTTTCTTCTCTGGATCCCTTCATAGGAAGATGTTTAATCTTCCCAGAATAATCCATAGTGATTTATCCTTACTGCAATATAACACCCAGCTAAGCCACATCTGTAAAATATTAATTTTTCTCAGGCAATGAATACTCGGACAAAATATTCTTCATTTTATAGGACTTGCATATCTTGTGTAATTAGTTTGCTTGTGTTCTTACAATGAAATGTACCATATTACATAATTCAGTAAAGTACATGTAGCTATTATTTCGATTGCAAACCTAAATATTAGGTGTGTCAGTAGTGAGCTGTCATTTGTTCTACTATATTTGTTGTTTGCAGAAAGAATCCTTGAATGTCTTGCGATGTCTGAATCTCTCATTGTTGTTTATTTGGTATGTCCTTATAAACAAGCACAAATAAATAAATAAACAACATTCAAGAAGTGATCTAAAAAAGTAAGCAGAGAACAGCATTGCACAAGGACACCTACCTTCAAAATGCAGATAACAAAGTAACAGGAAAAGTAACTCTTGTATACATTAATATATTATGCAGCTTCATGCTTTCTGCAGTGGCTGAAAAATATTACAAATAACTTACTGTTTCTTTAACATTATCTTTTTTAAGGGCTGAACTTGGTTTAATGTGAAGATTAAAAAATGCATTTTTATTAGAGCATAGGCAAAGTGCATTTACATGTGTGGGTGGGATGCCTACATTAATGGAACAATTTGAACATACCCCCAGTCAAGGCAGTGGCTGAAAAATATATTTACTGCTGAGAAGTACTTCTCTTTGATTACTGCTCCCAGCTAGGAGCTGAATTAAGTGCAGTTTAAAATGTAGCCAGTGGCCAAAGAAAACCTTCTTAAATAAACATGCTGTGCCTCATAGGAGTGAATTTAGTATAAATCTTGCATAATAGTTAATAATAATTCATTGTTGGCCACAAGAGTATAGCTATGTGTAAAAAAAGAAAGATGTAGTACAGCTTAGGAAAATATCTTGTATAAGAACAGGCATGTGTTTCAGAAAATACTTCAAATGTTTAACTTTAGGTGCCTCTAATATTTAATAAGAGCACAAGGAAAATGAAACGCTATGTCTGACTTGCCCTGTTTAAAATGGGGTGGCATCTGAAAGGAATTCTCTAGTAACCTACAAAGCTGGTAGCAACAGTAATATTGCCACAACAACAGAACGGAATTCTATACTCTGTCTTAAGAAAAAAGGTACAGCTTTTCCACCTACATGTCATGATACTGCTTAAACATTTTTAGTTGTTTTTATCTAAATGCTGCATAAGGAAACATCTTGGCTAGTGTTCATAGTTCCCTTCTGTTATTTATTTTATTCAGATGATTCATAAGAAGATATGTAGGCAATAGTCATGACAGTCAAAACTCTTCTTTTGAAGATATTATCCAAGACTGCAGACATGCTCTCTGGATTTCAGAAAGAATAATAATCTGGCTACACTGAGATAAATAGCTCAGTCATGACTGAGAAATGTGGTCCAACAAGGATTAGGTAAGTATACCTGCTGACACTGTGTGCATCTGCTGAGCATGGCACTGCATAGGTAAGCCAGGCACTCATGAAATGGTCACCACATAAAGATGCAGACTATGCAATGAAAGGTAACATGACCTGGCCCCACTAGCTTGCAGCTAGTGTCCTTGCCAAGATGTTCATTCATATGCACATCAAACTATCACCAGTAACTATTTATTTAACATTTGTTTGCCAGACATTGCCATTGGCAACCTTAAAACACTGGACCCCACCCAGTTTGGATTCGTGAAGGGCTAATCTTGTCTCCTGAACCTGATTGACTTCTTCGAATCAGTCTCCAAAGCCATGGATGAGGGTAAGGCAGTCCACACAGCCTATATGGACCTCACCAAGGCCTTTGACACCATCCCCCACTCTGGAATCATAGATAAACTTACTAAACTGGGCATTAATCCCTACGTCACTTGATGGGTTGCCAACTGGCTTACTGACAGAACCCACACTGTAAAAGTAGCTGACTCCAATTCCAGCTCCAGACAAGTGAGAAGTGGAGTACCTCAGGGTTCAGTCCTGGGACCTCTCTTGTTTGGCATCTACTTCTCTGAAGTACAGGCCGACACTAAAGGACTCTGGCTAACAAAGTTCTCAGATGACTGCAAACTGGGAGCCATTATTAAATCCCCGAATGATGTGGATACTATACAAAAGGGCCTTACAGAAACAGATGCTTGGTGCCAGAGCCATGGGTGCAAGCTCAATGCCAAGAAATGTATAGTTATCCCCTTTGGGAAAAAACATGTTCCCGTGAATTACCACATAGGTGGCAGTACACTAAACACCGGAAGTGTGATAAGAGACTTAGTGACACAGGTGGACAGTTGTCTCACCTTCAATAACCACATTGCCACAACAGTCAGGAAATTCTTCTATGTGGCACACCTCATCACTAAGGGCTTTTCATCCAGAAAAAAAGGAAGTCATTGTCCCACTGCACTCATCCCTCATTAGACCCATCATAGAATACAATGCCCCATTTGATATGTACCTCTCAAGACATCTGCAACAACTGGAAAGGCCGCAAAAATACCTCACTAAAAGAATCACAGGCCCAAAGCAGATGCCCTGTGCTGATCGCCTTAAAAAACTCCAGCTATACTCTGTCGCATATCGTCTACTCCGAGGTGATCTTTGCTTAACATACAAGGCCATGTCAAGCCCAGAGCTGTTGGGCATGCTACATTTAATGAAATCCCAATCCCTCACAGCCACACGCTCCAGGGATCTAAACCTTGTCATCACAATAAACAAAACATACTGGAGGGATAAGTTCCTGACCCAGGGACTCCCCAGACTCTGGAATAGACTGCCCATATATGTCAAGCAGAGTGCCTCTTTGGCCCTCTTCAAAAGGAACCTTGATGACTGGATGGGAGAAAGAAAATTCACCCGGGGATCATGTCAGTCGCCCTGCTAGACAGGGGTCCAGGGAAGTAAATAGTGTGGGAAGAAATAGCCAGGGAATTGTTATGGCTAGGCTTGTATAGGCCCTAGGGCTGTTAGCTTAGTATCAACCTATGAACCTATGAACCTATAAGGAAAGTCCGACTTGGAATGAAGACAATTTTCAATGGAGGCAAGAGGAGAAGCACACATGTTTTTGTAAGTATGTTGCAGAGATATGACTGACAGCCCATACAAGATCTACACAGCAAAGTGCCAACTATGTTTATGTTATAATTGGATAGGAAACTGGGTAATAGGTCAGTCAGAATGAGGGATGAATAGACAGAGGAATGTACAGAAGGACAATGCAAAGGGAAAAATGAAATCAGTAAAGGAAGGATGGTAATTATGGGGGAGGGGGTGACAGTTGGCCTTTTTATATTTAGAGATGACAGAGTGGAGGGGTGATGTGGGCTGGAAGGAGAATACTGGCATGGAAACAAGGTCAGGCACACAAACATATAACACAAAGAGTGACAGGAGAGGTACAGAGACCAAAGTGGGAACCAAAATGAAGACACACAGACACGGGGTATAGAAATGGTGATGATGAGGAACGGACAGCAAACGAGGTTGGGTGACAGACACATTAGTAAGGGGACTGCCATTGTGGGGACAGAGTGGGGTGAAAGCTACATACCAATCTGCGCCTGTGGGGATTCCATTTAGAAGTCAGTCACCTCTTTGACTTACTGGGCCAGACTCTGGTGATCCAAGGGTTAGGGCTGTGTAGCCATGTGACTCTGACATTTGCAAGAGAATGCACACTGTGGTGCCAAGCCAATTTTCAAGTCACAGATCCACCTCATCCTGACCTGCTTCTAGACCTTTTACTGGGTGACCCAAGATGACCTCCCATTTATACCGTGTGATGCTGAGCCTATACTCACAATGAAGAAGCAATATGAGAGGCCACCACAGGAAGATTTTCTTCACCCTGGATAGTGCATGGACTGGGTACTGCTGGGGGCACACTAGATGGCTGTGAGGTAGGTGTTTGGCATGGTGGACCTACCACCCACATCCTGCTCTATGTTTAAACTGCAGAATAAATCAATAGAAATGAAGAGAAACAAAACAAGAAAGAAAGGTAATGAAGTGAAGACAATGACAGACAGAAAGATAACAAGGCAAGGACAGACTTTTGTATGACAGGTGCTGGAAGGAGAAAAATGCAGTCAACAGAGTGATGATTATATAAATGCCAAGGGAACACCTTAGAGAGGACTGAGGGATAAATTGTAGTTAATATGCATGGATGTGTCTATGTCAGTTCTTGGTAGGACAGTGGTAGAGGTTCTGAATGGTAATGAGCATGTATGAAATGGGCAACAAATAAGCAAACTATGCAGAGAAATGTACAACCTTGCTGAAGTAACAGTGCATGTGTAGGTACATAACACAGTGTGGCAAATGCCAGGATGTGTGGCATGCGTTGATGCAGCACTGCATGTTACATGCTTTAGAATACCATTAGGAGTATGCAATTGACACATAGTCCCTGCGGTAAAATGCACTACAACAAAATGAAAAGCAATTGAAGTATTGCACAACTGCAAAATAGTTATCATGCATACTTTATACCAGACATATTAAGTACAGTGATGGGCAATTGCAGTGATACTAAGACATTTTGAAATGGCAAGCAGACAAGGGCAGTGCCAAATTCTGGAAAGGTAATGGCAAAATTACCAATTGGCTGTGCCCTTGTGACCCCCTCCCAGATTAACTCACTTTCCTTTCAGTACTGCTATGATTCTGCAGAACCTTCACCACTTATCTATGAACTACTTCATTCTTAACATACAATGTTTTTAAATTACTTATTTTTCCAAACAATGTTATTCAGAAGGCTTTTTGTTATACTTCATCTATGTAAAAATGTTAAATATGTTCCAATATGATTGTATGGGAATGTACTACTGTTTTTTGTTTTTTGTTTATGTTTTTATATGTGGAGCTTTTCTCCCCGGGCCTCCGCTGAAAATGGACCTGCGTCCATTCGGACTTTCCCGGTCATCAAATGTAAAATAAAAAAAAAAATAAATAAAATGAAATAAAACTATGTGGCACCAAACAATACAAGCTGATGATGTACTACAGCAGAGGCTAGCAGCTCTTACTGCATTGGTATAACTAAGGTCAGGACATTCATCACTGCAATAGCACTCTCAGGAATAACTGACAGTAGTAAGCACAAAAGCACTGGACATGCATTTAAAACATATGTGAGACATACAAGCAATGCAAAAATATATGCAGTGTTTAAAATCTTGAACAGCATTACAGACCATAGTTGTGTTGTGCTATGAAGGTGAATTAGAAATATGTAGGTATGACAGCAATCTAGCACATGTACCCCAATGTGTGGCAGCCTTTCCTGCCACCTCTGACACATGATCCAAATACTCTTATATTTCTTTCTGGCTAAAAGACACAAAACAAAGAATGAAATTAACGAGTGCAGCACACCCATGGACTTAACTAACAGCTTCTGGCTGTACAATAAGGTCTAATTTATTAAGACAAGTAAGCATGCATTTTTTTATTTATTTATTGACATTTGTTGACTGGGAAAGTGCACTGGGTCAGAAACCCATTTTCAGTGGAGGCCCAGAGAAAAAAGCTCCACAAAGTATTATAAAGTAAACAAGTTTAACATAAGTATAACCAAATATTACATGCATAAAAGGCAACATAATACAATTCAATACAGCACAGAGTTTACATTATTAAGTTTTAGGAGTCACAAAGTAGGGATAGGAAAAATTACATATGTAGAACGGTATAGACGTGCAATCAGAACCATCTGCAGCGTGAGTAAAGGAAAAATATTGCATAGCTAGGCATAAAAAATTAAGTAATGGGACTAGTTATTATACATTGCACAATACAAAAAAATGTTAATGGGCTGTCTTTAGGTGTTTTGTTTGTATGGCAGGAGCAGGACATATTATTTAGGTAGTATGATTTTGTTGCTGACTTAAAGGTTTTTATGCTGTCAGTTTGAGTTATTTGGGAGGTTAAGTTATTCCATAGTTTGGCGATGCTATGGGAAGTCATACTTATTGTTGTAGTCAAGCTACCTGTCCTTAACCTCTTCTTCTCATTGATGGTGAAGATAAGCGTGAATCATGTTAAGGTCATTGCTCTGCTCAACACAGTTAGTAATGCTCATGATATCACTCACTGCTTTGACAAGTGAGTGCCAGGCATTAACCTTGTACAGAAGAGCTCCTGGCGGTACATATGCAGCAGGTGAAGGAGCATTGTCATTTCTCTACTGCATCATACAGCAGCCTTTCTATGTTCAGCACCTCTAGAGGCCACATATACTTGCCAGGTTGAAACCTGGAGTGAAAATAAAAGATGAGCCTTGTTAATGCACATTTTGGAAACTGTGATGTGCATTGACAGGCAACATGACAGTATGAGGTAATTTGATGCTAATACAATGTGATCAAAAAGACATGCACAGACTGTGGAGGTGGCACTTGTGTGACCGTTGCACAGCTACAACACCATTTATGCAGTACGCTACCATGTCAGGATGCCAGCAGTATGATGAAGACTTGTCTGTTAATTAAAGGGTAACTCTGTTATTCTCTACACATATCTACAATATTTTTATGCTAGTGCACTACCCTCCAGTAAGAGCAAAAGTACAGATTAGACAACAAAACTATGCATTAAAAGAGACATGAGGAGAACATTATCCTTATCAGGCAAAACGTATACAGCAATAGATGAAAGAAAATTGTCAAAGCTGTCACCAGCAATTTGGAACTGGCTCCCATCAGAAATCAGACAAGAAAGTACCACATAAGCATTTAAAATTAAACTAAAAGAATACTTGCTCAATGACTCAGCTTGCTCCTGCTATAAAAAAAAGGTTCAGGAACAGCCTTGATTCAACATTTCTGACAGCTGTCTATTGAAATGTCAACACTCAAAATGCTGTGTGCTGACAAGCTGACAAAAAAGACCAAAACTGCATGAAAAGAGCAAATCTCGAATGCCATTCTTCTCATTGAATCTTTTTTTTTGCAGGGGGGAAGCCCCCCCCCGTACCCACAAACTTATATATACCAATTCCAAGATTGCCACATCACAGAGAAAATGGAATATTCTGAGAAATAGCCATTTTTTGGCAATTCAGTCTCTGTGTTTCAGGACTCACTTTAGTGGGTCCCAGCATATCAAATGGTGACACTTTCTGATTCCACGGTGACACGTGTTGTCATTAAGTGCATTTGTTAAATGAACACTTGTATCATGACTGTTGTTTGCTCAACCAGTAGTTAGTGTCGCACTGTTCTCACTGTCAAAACTCATTTTCAAAATTACTTATTGTAAATATTGTTTCAAACTATTATGTAACCATGACATTTCCTTTGTTTAATGCAGCTTTCGATAATCATTGTAATAAGTATACCTGCTTCTTTGTAAATACCTGATGTGATACACAGATTGTATTCTTTGACACCAACATTTCTGTCCATTAGGTTAGGGTCATGGCTGAAAAGGCTCTGTTAACTAGTCAGTTTACCCAGTTACCAAAATGTAGTAAATAAATTAATGAAAAGGGAATAACAGTAAAAAGGGCATGGATATGATTGTCCCTAGCCCACCTACTGGACTGCTGAAATAGCCAGGCTGAGTAATCACACAGACAGGGAGGGTGTGTTGGAACAAACACTGTCAGAACATGGCTGGAGGAACACTGGCTGCAGGCATGCCCCATGTATAGTCACAGATGCAGCACAGATGGTGGACAGATAGAGATGATAGGAGACAGTCTGTGTTTGGGCACTGACCATAGATGTATGTATACGTATCAGCTTCTTTACTCAAGAATTCTGGAAAAAATGAAAAAAAAAATGGGGGGACAACAGGCCAAAAGCATGGGCAGGTTTTATATATTATCTTAATTTGCTTACGGTAACAGCCCAACAGGATTTGTAAAGACATGCATTTTCTAAACAATAAGAAGTTTGAATGACTAGAGTTATTGACTGACAATAATTGTAAGTGATTTACCACAAATTTAAACATTTTATGAGGGATAGGACAAGAATAAGAGGAAAAAATCAGTGACATCCTGCAAAATCAGGGACAGCTCATAGGTTCCGAGGTGAATACTGGCTAATGACCACTAGGGCCCTTATAAGTCTAGCCACTCAACCCAAATGTCACCCACACATTTGATTTATATAGGGGTGATTTACTGACTGCCTCTGTCCATCATTGACATACACTCCAGACCAGGGATGAATTTCTGATTACCATTCCAATGGTCCAAATTGCACTTAAATATGGGTAGGGAGGAACTCTGCTTCAAATGGACGGGGAGCCTGTTCCAGAAAATGGGAATTCTCTGAGAAACATATCTGAGACAGATATGTTTCTCTGAGAAACATATCTGTCTCTACAATTTGTCCTATTTATGTCACAAGCAAAAGTTAGGTATTTTAATCTAGTAGTTATGTTGCTGTTTGTTTTGTGAATGTGCATAAGGTTCATCACAACAGGGTCCAAGGATGCCTTGAATGCTAGGCAAAGATCACCTCTCAGTAGTCTGTATGATACCTAGTGAAAAGACAGGTCTTTGTGGTGATCAATGTAAGACATTGTTTTTACTCCCTATATTCTTTTTTGTAAGGAACCTTTGTGGATGTTCCAGTTGCTACATGTGTCTGTTCAGGTACATATTGAAAAGAGCATTATATATGATGGATCTGATGAGGGTCAATACAATGGTATGATGACCTCTCTGGAACTAGATGCCATGCCATTGCTTATAAATTGAGTGACATAGAAGGATTTTCTTACTACCTTGAACAAATTTTGGTCAATGGCTAGGTTACTATCTACATGAGTTCCCAGGTTCCTGACTAATGAATCAGTGTTTAGGGGTGTTTTATTGATGATGTAGTTACCCAGAGTGGATGACTTCCCAAAAGGTGCTATAATACATTTCTTGGTATTGAGTTTTAAGCCATGGCTTTGGCACCATGCATTTGTGTGTGTTAGCCCTTCCTGAAGGGTGTTCTCATCTTAGGAGGATTCAATGACAACTTCCAGTTTGTAATCATCTGCAAGCTTCTTGAACCAGAGGCCTTTAACATTGGCTTTGGCATACAAGAAGTAGATCCCAAAGAGGAATGGGCTTAGCACAGAGCCCTGAGGAACTCCACTGTGACTGGCCTCTTTGTGGAGGTGGCCTTCCTGATTCTAACCTCCTGGATCCTATCAGTGAGCTAGTTAGCTATCCAGCATGTTATAAAGGGGGTTGTATCTAGTTCTGTAAGTTTGTTGACAAAGCCTGAGGGGGTATTGTATCAAATGTTTTAGCTAGATCTAGGTAGGCAATATGCACAGTTTCCCTCTCACCAATTCCCTTGGTGACCTTTTCAAAGAAGTCCACCCAGATTCAGTAAGCATGACCTTTCTTTGACCAAGTCAAACTGGGATAGAGCCAGCGTTTGGAGATCTCCTATGTCCTTGCTGATAATTTTAATAATAATTCTTTCACTGGCTTTGCAAATAAGACTAGACAGACTAATGGGTCTATAGTTTCCATGATCTGTTGAAGTTCCTCCCTTATGAAGGAGGATGACCATCGTAGTCTTCCATTCACATGGCATAAAGCCTGTTTCAAGACTATAGTTAAATAATGACTAAGGGCATCTTGATAAGTCATATTTTATTGTTCAGGAGGCATCCTGGGATGTTATCAGGGCCCACTGAGACCGTGTTTTTGCCTTTAAAAATCACAGCCAGTACATGATCCCTAGTTATAGTTGGAGGGGTTATGTTTAAGGTTATTTTTGGGTGGGATGGCTGAGGGTGAGAGTTTGTCCATTAACATGTTTGCTACATCACCAGGCTCAGTGAATGTGGCACCATTAACCATGAGTTTGGGTCATTGCTGTGTGCTGCCCTTGAGGTTTTTGACATAGCTGAAAAAAGCCTTATGGTTATCTTTCACTTGGAAGGCTATCTTAACCTCCAAAACTGGCTTTTCTTGACTTAATTAGCCCTCTTACTTGCCTATTTAGTTTGATGAGAGAGTGTTTATCTTTATGGGAATTAGCCTTTCCTGATTTTTGCCATATTTATTTCATTTTCTTGTATATCCTGTTTAATTTGGGATGCCACCTGGTGGTTTGTTTCTGGGACTAGTCCTAGGCTTATATCTGACAGTTATAGCAGCCTCTATGCAGCCATTGATGTGGTTGCACAGATTTCTGAGAGCAATTCAGCATAGGCTACTGTGTTCGTGGGACTTGGAGGGGCAATGAATTTTGAAAAAAACATCACTTAATAAAAGGTAGTTTGCCTTAGAATACATCCTAATTATTACTGGTTTTAATGGGATTATACAATTCATTTTGTTTTTAAAGGAGACAGCTTAATGATCAGACCTTACCAGGAAGGACAAAACATGCGGTGGGGGTGCAGTGTTCTCTCATATTTGTGAGCACAAGATCCAGTATGTTGAGCCTCCAGTGGGCATATTTAATATTTGGTCAAGGGTATTTGTATTTTTGAAGTCCAGAAATCTCTGTGCAGGTAGATTATATTTATGAAGTCCAGGAATCTCTGTGCCAGCAGATGTGAGACCATGTAGGATTCCCATTCTATAGAGGGGTAATTAATGTGTCCCATGAGTAGGGTGTTAGGATGGATAGTAAGTGTCTCCAATAGGTCCATGTGTGCATTGTGAGCTTCTTGGGACATGGAAGGTGACCTATAGCAGGTTACGATATGTTATGAGATCTTGTCTATGGTGATCTGAATGTGCATGAACACCAACAAACCATCATATTTGACCATCCTAGAAGTATGCTTGTTATTGAGGTATATTGAGGCACCTCCATCCTTTAGTCCTTGTCTATGCAGCTACTAGTCTAAAAGTGTGGAAGGCACTGAAACCTTGCACTGCTAGGGTACTTTCTGCCACTTTAAGCCATGTCTCAGTAACTGTACAGATGTCTATATTCTCGAGTGTGAGGAGGTCTTGGAGGGAATGACTTTTTTTACTTAGGGTCCTGGCATTAAGCAGTAACACCTTGAGGTAAAGTTGAATTGATTTTACTAAGGTAGTAGACTTGTCAATTTGGCATTGCCTAAAAAATGCACTGTGGTGTGGATAATGTTTTAGCCAGTATTTGAAAGCCTAGAAGGGAAGTGCATACCATCCTTGGCAAAGCAAAGTGGTCTTTTAACCATGCCCTCTCAAGATGATAAATATTGGATCCCCTTAAATACCACCAGAAAGAAAGGCAGTTGTTTTAATCAATCATTATGGCATCATCCTCGGTGATGGTAATATGCTGCTCAATGCTAGGTTCATACTAACCTGAGATACACAGTCTGAAAGCTCCAAAACATCTATCTGCATATAGTCCAGGGAGGTACATCTCAGGTCATTTACACCTACATGGACTATGATGGAATCATTATGGTACCTGTGGTGTAATGACTTGAGTACACACATGATTTGTCAGATCCTGACTCCAGATAAGCAACTAACAGATATCTTCTCATTGTTCAGCCTGGTTAGAGGGGCATCAGTATATCTTACAATGGAGTGCCCTATCACATGAGTCCTGCAAAGTGTGTTTTCTTGCTTTAGAGGCTTAGTGTTTGGGGAACCACTGAGAGCTCTAAGCTTGTCAGCATGCAAGGTATTTGCTCTATATTGCTGCTTTACAGGGTACAGTTTTATGGACCATTTCACAGGGATAATTTGCTTTCTGGGTGTTTGCTACTGTACAGGGGACTGCAAACCTAGACAGATGTGCAAAATTTACAGCAGCACAAAAAAAAAAATAGAAAGCTAACCAATGAGCCCTCTGGCCAATAAAATGACTTTACTATGAGTCCTTTCATGTATTTCCCAACTTAGATAGACCAGGCAAACACGTCTTACCGCAAGATGAATAAACCCAGTCTTACAAATGCAAAAACACATTAGAAGACCCCCACAAGTGCAATTCTACTACAACCCAATTTAACAGCTAGCTGGAAATCCCTTGCTGTATGTGATCTCAAGACAGTCTTACAGCAGTAACAGTGAAAGAAAGAGCATTTTTTATAAAAAATACAGTGAAATGCGTACATAAAAATAGGAAACAGTAGCAATCACTCAAAATAAATAATCAAGTGCAATTCAGCAATTAAAGATATTTAACTTTGCCTGGATGGCGCTGCATACAAGTAAAACACTTCTGGAACACAAGTCAGGACTCCAAGCTTTGCTAAGCTCTAGGAAAACAAGCAGGAGACAATATGCAATAAAGGAGGTTTACTCAAGAACAATACTGGTCTGCTTGGTGGGTACTAAATATCCTGGATCTATGGAAAACAATGGGTGAGAAGAGTATATAAATAGCTTATACAACAGACTTTAGAAATTAGATTACCATAAGGGGTGGGCACCAAAGACATGGCCTTATAAAACCACCACAGCAAAACGTTTGGGGTAAAACCACTACAGCAAAAGAGTTGGAGGGATGGGAAGCATTTTCAAGAAGGCTAGCTGGAGAGGAACAAGCAGGACAGCAAGAAAGGCATCCAGTCAAATAAAGCCAATACTGGAACTCTTTCAGAAACTTTAGCTTAATGTGTTTGTAATGATGGGGCAGACACAAAGTGCAAGCAGGTAAATGATAAGCAGAATATATAAGCACAGAAGCACAAACTGAGCAACAGAAGCACAAACTGAGCAGAGACAATTCTCTTACTTTTGAACTTCTACTACAGTTTAAGGCACAGACTATTCAGAAATTTACCAGTACCACTGTTTATAGAAAAAAATGCAGAAATAAATGAGTAAGCGTCAAATCTGGTAGTAGTAAAGCAGTCCTGCCACAACTGTGAATTAAACTATAATGTTATGGCCCAGCAGGGTTTTAAATGCAAACTGATAGCCTTTAAAAGTAATTATAATTGTGAAAATAGAAGTGCAGAATACTGTAGAAATACAACCCGGATTTACTAGCTTAGTCCTGCATGGAGGCAGCTGTTTAGGTGCAGGACAGCAGTGCACCTGGCATAGTAATGAAGCATGCTGCCTGAGCTCCTAATCATACACGGAGCACGTAAGAGTGCAGGGAGCATGTCTGAGTGCGGAGCTCTCAGAATATACATGTACCTGCAATGAAGAATAGCAAAAAGGGGTACAAAAAAAGAGAGACTGCTCATAGGTGTCTGTATATCCCCACCAACATTTCCCCTTGTGTAAAATAGCAAGTAATCACCAATAAAATGAACAAACCCTTTATTTTTTTTATTTTAAAATCCGATTAAAGCTAACCATAGGTGCGCAGGTGTGCCCATCGCTTAGCTATGGTTAACGCATCTTAAATGGCTGAAGAGGATAACAAGGAAGATATATGCAAATGAAGCAGCATAGCAATAGTGTAGTGAGCAGGCATTCCCAGTTCGAGTCCCACTACAGCACATTCCATTTTCCATGGCAAAGCACGTTATGACTAATATTTATGTTGCACAACCCACTAAACAACATATTTTTATGAACTGGAGTACTGCAGTAAATGCACATGTGAGGTGTCAGTGTCATAATGAATACAGCACTAGTAAGCAGGTTTAAGCACCAATAAGCAGTAGTAAACATATGCAAGCACTAGTAAGCGAGCTTAAGACCATTTGCGTGGCAGTAAGTAATGCCTACAATGGTCAAGCAATTCTCAAGCTAACACTCTGTAAGCAGATGTAATGGCAGCAGAGCAGTGCTTACCATCACTCAAACCTGTGCAAACCCACTTACAACTGCTCAAAAGTGCCTTAATCCCTCTGAATCCAATGACCCTTACTCTGCCCAGCAACAAAATAAACAGCCTCTGCAAGACTTGAACCCAGGACCCTGCACACCATAGACAAAGTGCTTTACCACTAAGCCATGTCATATATACATAACCCTGATGTATTCACAAACATATCATCCAGCCCAGACAGTCAACAGTACAGAGAATGTATTCCAACATTTAGATGTGTATGTGTGTAAATATATTAATAAATAAACAGATACAACATATCTATATATGTATATATATATATATATATATATATATATATATATAAATATATACATATATATATAAATATATATGAACATATATATATGCAACTGCCCACATCTATAGATATATATGTCTACATCTATATGTCTGTCGAAATATATACAGCAAGTTACATATATATATATATATATATATATATATATATATATGTATATACCTATATACGGATATAGTTATATTTATGTAAGCATATATATATATATCTATATAGGTGTATATGGACATACATCTGTAGATAACAATGGGAAAATAACTAAAACATATATGTCAACATGCATCGTTAATGGGGTTGAGAGGCCCCAAACAATATACGTCTTGTACAAATAGGTATACCCCCCACAGCCAAATACGTCCGCCCTGCAATACTCTACCAAGTGTTGCAGATCCCATAACCAGGACCTGACACGATATGGGCACAAGATGTTAACAGTACTACATCCCACCTGTATGATGTCAGGCTGATATTGGTAACATATCATGCAGTATATTCTGGATCCCATAGGAAATGTACAATGTGGAAGCTATCAACATCCCCCAGGATACATATACACAGACACATATATGCAGATACATATATACATATATATATATATATATATATATATATATATATATATCTATATATATATATATACACATATATATGGATATATATGTGACTACACATACACATGCAGCGCTATGTACAGTAAGATACATATGTAGAAGGTGCACACAATATGGAACAGCCACTATGCCTACAGTTAACACCTTAACAACTGGACACTGTATGAGCCACCCATATCAATGACAGTCATTGCCTGCAACATATCCACACAGGGAGGTCATAGGATATAACACCACACACAAGTCTGCATAAATGAAAAACATTTATTCGTCTACTATTACAATTTTATATGCCATGTCATATAGCTGTTCAGACACTGGCATCCATATAAACAGAGTAATGCAACTGTGAAACAGTTATACTAATACAGTAGTCTGGACAGGTTCACAAATGTGGCTGTCCAAGCCAAGCCCTTCAAATAGTGCAATAGTAAAGACAGACTGGGCCACAGGATACCAAACAATCAACAGTAAGTAATGCAGGTGTATAGTTTAGCAGCCTCTATCTACACTCTGTACACAATCACTAGGAGGTAAAGATATCAGTTGACACAATGGGATGTAACTGTTACATAACAAGGCATAACTGACGCCATCACAAGCACACTGACAAACAGAACAGTCTGTATGGCAGGAGGCAGTAGGCCTACATTAACCCAATGTATGAAACTAATGTAAATATAGGTGAATTGTATGGTACTGTACATCCAGATACCTAAAGGCAGCTCACCCCTGATACCCCTACATTTTGTAACAACCTAGGTTATTTATGGTGCATTCCCCCCCAGACTCAATAATACAGGGCCATATACCACTGTTACATACACTGGCCTCTGGAGTGCATAAGGGCACATATGTATTGTGTAGGTGAAGCCCACACATATATGGCCCCAACCCCACAGTATGTGTGGGGGACACAACAGCAGTGGACTGATGGCAGGAATGGCAGCATGACATACTCACAGGTCACTACATAACAACCCCTGACAGCATGTATATGGACAAAGCCTGGTATGTAGGTGGAGGACAGAGCCTGGAACACAGGCCCATATGTGTAAAACTGTTGTCATACACTAAGCAAGTTGCTGGTGTTACAGGATAGTCTGCAGCATACCCTTAGTCAGGGATTTGAGGTTAGAAACATAAATGGATGTAGCCATGTACTGATAGCACTCAACACACACACTGCCAATGAAATATCTGATGCAGGACTTGTGTGGTGGATAGACAAAACATAATAAGCACACCTCTGGCCATCAAGAGGATAGGCCCACAGTTGAGAGCTATGCAGACAGACTGCATTCTGAGGTAAACTAGTATGTACACACAAACTCTGTAACACCAGTACTATACAAAGCATAACACAACTCTACTCACACTCTGTCTGTAGTTCTGGAACCTCCTACAAATATGTAGCTGGCCTGAGTGTGCAGGTTCTCCTGTAAGAGGTATTGCTACCTGCTGTCTGTAACACTGATGCCCACACACAGGAAGGATGTCAATCACACAGGAAAGGTAAAGGGACCATGCCCACATGATGTAGGGCTTTATAGTAGGTGGTTGCCATGACAGTGGTAATTGGAAGTACTACACAGCAAGCTGCATGCAGTTAGCAAGTGGAGGACACTGATTGGTGCAAAGGCCATCACCTGATCATGTGCTCTGGACAGTCCAGAGGTATACACAGAACCCCTTAGTGCAAGACATGTGGCCAAGCCTGACAATGTGTATGTTAACAACCATGTAGATGGATATAACACATAACTACTGGTATACATTTTCCCCCATAGGTTATGCATTCACACACCCCTGTCTGTCCTGACACATAATAACCGCTGGTACAGAGGTGCCATGGCCACATACTATGAAGTAGTTGATGCTGACATTGTACATGAATTACATAATAACATATATAACTGTTTGTTCGAATGCAAATCTTTGAATATTTTAACCGAAGATTTATTTGATTTCTTTTTGGTAGTTAATCCTTTGATACCCATTATCAATGGTTTGCCAAAGGTACACAAAAATCCCGTAGCACCGGATTTTAGGCCGATAGTTGCGGGCTCTGGTTGGTTAACTGAGCCCATTTCCATTTATCTTGACCATGAGTTAAAACAAGTAATGGGTAAATTTGAGCACATATTGAAAGATACAGAGCAATTTTTGACACAGTTACATCATTGTGTCAGGGGGATGACTGACGTAAACAATATTTTGTTGGTAACAATGGATGTCATCTCTTTGTTTACATGTATTCCTAACATTGAAGGCATTAATTCCTTGAAAGTATTATTGAACCAGATTGGCATTTTTGACTCTGGTAAAACAGAATTTCTTTGTTTATTATTAGAAATTGTCCTTGAGAACAACATTTTTCTTTTTCAAAATACATGCTACAGGCAAAACAAGGGCGTAGCCATGGGCACTAGTTGTGCCAATAGCTATGCTAATTTAGTGATGGTGGCATGGGAGACGCAACATGTCTTAGACAATCCAAATGTTGTCTTCTATCGCAGATTTGTAGATGATCTCTTTTTTCTTTGGAAAGGATCCACAGATACATTATTAATATTTTTTGAACAACTTAACAAAATGGGCTCCTTTTTGAAATTTACTATAGAATATTCATCTGTAAGTATAAATTTCTTAGATGTAACTGTTTTTCGTAAAGGTGAGACATTTTTGACCAAGGTATATCGTAAGCCCTGTTATAGACCAGCGTTTCTATTTAGAACTAGTATGCACAATCCTTCAGTGTTTAATAACATTGTCAAAGGACAGGCAATGCGACTATCCAGACTTTCGTGTGAAGAATCACAATACATGCAAGAATTTGGTCAGTTAAGGAAAGGATTGGTTAACAGGGGATATAGTCAATCAGAAGTCTCTCGGACATATTCCAGTGTCAATACTCTGAGAACTACTAGAGCTAGACCATATTTTTCACAAAGAGACAGTATACAAAAGCAATATAGCGAAAGTAAACGAATGAGTAAACTATCATTTGTAGTACCATATTCTAATAATACAGAGATTGTAAAGCAAGTTATATTTTACAATTGGAATATTTTAACAACGGGCGAAAAAACCACATCTTTAATAGGTAATCATCCTAATTTTGTTTATAGTAATATGAAGAGCTTGAAACAATTTTTATGTTTTAACAATATGAATCAGATTTCAGGTTCGATCCTTTCTAATGGAACTTTCTATGCAGGTACCAAGAAGTGTGGTAAATGTATACAGTGTGATTTGATAGATGAGTCACGGTTTTTCAAGCACCCCGAAACAGGAAGGCTATGGGAGTTGAGGAATAACAGTGATTGTAATACAAGGAATGTTGTTTATGTGGCCCACTGTATTTCCTGTTTCTGTTTCTATGTGGGCAAGACAAATAGATCATTACGTGAACGTATTAGGGACCATTGTTATTGTTACACTAGAAAACAGATATACAGTGCTTTAGCGAAACATACACTTAATGCAGGTACGCAACACATATTCCACTTTCAAATACTACATGTTCAAGCAGAAACACCACGCCTTGGTGATGTTGTTAATTTAACAGAACAAGCTGAGTTACGTTGGATACTCAGGCTTGCAGCACACAGAGGCAAAGGTCTCAATGAGACAGTTTCCATCAAGCCATACTTGAAAGGAAGGAAATTGCGTTAGCAATTAAGTAATGTAATTTGACTTGGTTTTGCTATGCACTTCATAAGCTGTATATCTTGGACAAATGTCTTTAAGAAACTTTTAATTGTTTAATTATGTAATTGTTTGATTAGTTGATCACATGGTTTTATGTAAGTGCATTTAAACAAAGATTTTAAATGAATTAGTTTGTCTGATGAAGCGGATTGAGGTCCGCGAAAGTGCTCACAACTTTTATTAAAATACTCTGCTTTTATTCACCATTTTGATGGGACTCTTTTCATGTTTTGAATTAATAATTTACATCTTTGAACAGTGGATGTTTGCAACATTGTGAAACACGGATTTGTTTGTGTTTGTGTTTCACATATTCTGTTCCTTCTTGTTTGGGCTCTGTTTACATAAACTTTGGGATACTTTGCTTTTGAACATACATCTATATATGTATATATATATATATATATATATATATATATATAAATATATACATATATATATAAATATATATGAACATACATATATGCAACTGCCCACATCTATAGATATATATGTCTACATCTATATGTCTAATGTCTAAATATATACAACAAGTTACATATATATATGTATGTTGGTATATATGGACATGGTTATATTTATGTAAGCAGATATATATATATATCTATATAGGTGTATATGGACATACATCTGTAGATAACAATGGGAAAATAACTAAAACATATATGTCCACATGCATCGTTAATGGGGTTGAGAGGCCGCAAACAATATACGTCTTGTACAAATAGGTATCCCCCCCACAGCCAAATACGTCCGCCCTGCAATACTCTACCAAGTGTTGCAGATCCCATAACCAGGACCTGACACGACATGGGCACAAGATGTTAACAGTACTACATCCCACCTGTATGATGTCAGGCTGATATTGGTAACATATCATGCAGTATATTCTGGATCCCATAGGAAATGTACAATGTGGAAGCTATCAACATCCCCAGGATACATATACACAGACACATATATGCAGATACATATATATATATATATATATATATATATATATATATATATATATATGTATATACATACATATATATATATATATATATATATATATTTATATATATATATATATATATATATATATATATATATATATATATACACATATATATGGATATATATGTGACTACACATACATATGCAGCGATATGTACAGTAAGATACATATGTAGAAGGTGCACACAATATGGAACAGCCACTATGCCTACAGTTAACACCTTAACAACTGGACACTGTATGAGCCACCCATATCAATGACAATCATTGCCTGCAACATATCCCCACAGAGAGGTCATAGGATATAACACCACACACAAGTCTGCATAAATGAAAACTTTATTTGTGTTACTATTACAATTTATATGCCATGTCATATAGCTGTTCAGACACTGGTATCCATATAAACAGAGTAATGCAACTGTGAAACAGTTATATTATTACAGTAGTCTGGACAGGTTCACAAATGTGCTGTCCAGCCAAGGCCTTCAAATAGTGCAATAGTAAAGACAGACTGGGCCACAGGATACCAAACAATCAACAGTAAGTAATGCAGGTGTATAGTTCAGCAGACTCTATCTACACTCTGTACACAATCACTAGGTGGTAAAGACCTCAGTTGACACAATGGGATGTAACTGTTACATAACAAGACATAACTGACACCATCACAAGCACACTGACAAACAGAACAGTCTGTATGGCAGGAGGCAGTAGGCCTACATTAACCCAATGTATGAAACTAATGTAAATATAGGTGAATTGTATGGTACTGTACATCCAGATACCTAAAGGCAGCTCACCCCTGATACCCCTACATTTTGTAACAGCCTAGGTTATGTATGGTGCATCCCCCCCCCCCAGACTCAATAATACAGGGCAATATACCACTGTTTCCTACACTGGCCTTTGGACTGCATAAGGGCGCACATGTATTGTGTAGATGAAGCCCAGACATATATGAACCAAACTCCACAATATATGAGGGGGACACAACAGCAGTAGAATGATGGCAGGAATGGCAGCATGACAAACTCACAGCCCACTACATAACAACCACTAACAGCATGCCATAAGGACAAAGCCTGGTATGTAGGTGGAGGACAGAGACTGGAACACAGGCCCATATGTAAAATGATGTTGTCATACACTAAGCAAGTTGCTGGTGTTACAGGATAGTTTGCAACATACCCTTAGTCAGGGATTTGAGGTTATAAACATAAATGGATGTAGCTATGTACTGACAGCACTCAGCCCACACACACAGACAATGAAATATCTGACACAGGACCTGTGTGGTGAACAGACAAAACATGATAGGCACACCTCTGGCCACCAAGAGGTTAGGCCCACAGTTGAGAGCTATGCAGACAGGCTGCATTCCAAGGTAAACTAGTACACACAAACCCTGTAACACCAGTACTATACAAAGCATAACACAACTCTACCCACACTCTGTCTGTAGTTCTGGAACTGCCTACAAATATGTAGCTGGCCTGTGTGTGCCAGTTCTCTTGTAAGAGGTATTGCTACCTGCTGTCTGTAACACTGATGCCCACACACAGGAAGGATGTCCATCACACAGGAAAGGTAAAGGGACCACGCCCACATGATGTACTTTATAGTAGGTGGTTGCCATGACAGTGGTAATTAAGTACCACAGCAAGCTGCATGCAGTTAGCAAGTGGAGCACTGATTGGTGCAAAGGCCATCACCTGATCATGTGCTCTGACAGTCCAGAGGTATACACAGAACCCCTTAGTGCAAGGCATGTGGACCAAGCCTGACAATGTGGATGTTAACAACCATGTAGATGGGAATATCGCATAACTACTGGTATACATTTTCCCCCATAGGTTATGCATTCACACACCCCTGTCTGTCCCGACACATAATAACCACTGGTACAGAGGTGCCATGGCCACATGCTACCCACTAGTTATTGACATACATCTGTACAGCATCCCACTGCTTTGTCTGACATACATGACTCTTATGGCGGTCTGGCAGCAATATGTCTGGCAAATATCTGGACATGACATCTCACTTGGTAAGTACACTAAGCTGCTAGGCATGCAACAAAGCACTGTGAAGGCTACAGGCAGACTGGCTCAACACTGGCCTACATTTCCTATGGGGGAATACACATGTACCTGCATATATAGCAGGCTCTACAGGCATGTCACAGCAAAGAGTAACAGACACCTGTGTTAAAGTGCATGCCCACAACCAATGTGAACACAGCCACAGCCACATATGGTAAGCTAGCTTAATATTACAGTGTATGGACTATCTGTTCAATATCATCCTCATATGTGCCACTCACACACTACCCCTAGATATACTGGGTCACTACACAGTGTGGTCTGATGCCTGTCTGTGGTATGGGTCATGTGTGTCTTTGGCCCTACAAACATGTAAGCTGATAGGGTAACATTCAGTAGAGCAGCATGTAACATCTGATAGAACAGGACTAAGAGCAATGACATCTACCACAGTCTGTACACGGGCCAAGGTACATATTAACAATACACACACTGTCGACAACCACCATAAGTACACAGACCTCAGTACTGTACACACAACCACAGAATGTTCAGGTTATGTCATCAGATATAACCCCTAGTATACATAACATGTGTAGCAGTCTGACATCTCACTGGCTTGCTATCAGATACAATGTCAATAAATATGGTGTACAGCACATATGTACCTCTTACTGTATGACATATGTACAATGGTTGACAGAGCTGTGGCTGGAGGCACAAACACAGGGCCAATATTGACATGTTGCTGTGATAACCTTATAGATTTACTGCTGTAACAGGGTTTGTTTCAACATATGTCCTATGAGGGATATGAAGTCAGTATCTCTCACTGCTGTCACCATCTACTGACTGCAATCCTCACACTACCTTCTGCAGTTCACAGAGAGGTTCTCTGCTGATAACACAAGAAACAAAAAGCACCACACACTGCCCAGTCTGCAGATGACCCTACAGATGAGGGTTTCCTCATAAACATAGCAATGACATGATAGGTATTAAAACATGTAGGACAGCCATATCCACACACACCCTGTTAAACCAACATTACTCCAATCATAGTATAGCAGCACTTACAGTCTGTAATCAAGTCAGGTACATCCCTCTCCTATGTGATGGCCTGTTTCCACAGTGTATGTTCTTAGAGGTAAATCCCCAATCCATCTGTGATGCTGTTTGCTAAACAACAGATCTAGTTCCTGCTCACAGTGCATGAAAATACCAAACACCAACATGATATTCCTAGATACTGGAGTGTGTTTCCATGCAATTGGCTATGGGAATGTTACCACGGCTGTTCCACATGCAATCAGCTAGAGGAAGGCTGCAATTCGTGCAAGGCCATCAGCTGATCATGAGCATCCCTAACAATACACATGCTGCTGCCTAAGCAAAGCAGGTGTAGGTCTCCACATCCACCAGAGAGGGAGTGAAAGAGACAGACAGAGCCAAAGTAAAGTCATGGAGGGCTGGTAGAGTAAAACTTAAGCATGTTTGTGTCACACACCTACAAGCACAGGGTATCAAACCCTTGATGACTATGTAGTGCTATCACTTTTCTATGCAGTTATCAGATGTGCCACATAGGTTATATGTTGAGGAGCCCTCAAAGTGTGATGGTGAGTGGCATCTGCAACTGAGATATGGTAGCTATATGGTAGGTGTAGTACACATGCCTGTCCGCATGAACAGGTGCTAGTGGCAACACAGTCACACTCTCACAGGGATGCACACACATTGACACACATGGCAGGGCCAGGAATACAACTCATTACTAGTGAGATTGCCACAACACATTACTGTGCAGGTATCACATGCACCACAGGGGTCATACAGAGGTTATATTGGAAAAGGGTATGTAGAGGTGTCTGACATTGGACAGCATGCTTCAGTATGCCAATGGGGGTTGTAGTGAGTGTGAATGCGATCATACAACACACACACACACACACACACACACACACACACATTGCTAGTACTGACATGCATGTGTGCATTGCTTCACGGGTGTGTAGTGGTTGACTGTGCCAGACAGCTATACAAGGCTAGGTGATGGGTATACATTGGCATCAGCCCACATGACAATAGTCTGCATTGTGGATCAGGGGATTAGTTTCTGGATTTGCCCACACATGTGGGTATTGTATTCACCATCCAGTCACCTGGGTAAGTATTGTGTGTGGCCAATGCTGTGCATTGCTTGACATGTATGTGTTCCTTAGTCCATGACATGGATGTGCATACCTCCCACATGCATGTACAGTGACATGTGAAACTGTACCCGGGGTGTCTGGCCTATGTTCTGTACACAGATCATCAGATGTGCCAGTCCTGGCCTCATGTGCTGGAACTGTAAGGACAGCAGGTTTACCCTGCACTTGCATTGATAGCATGATACCAGCATTCCCTGGTGTCAGTGGCATCTGTCCATACAGGCCATGTTTTTCAGGCATGGTATGTTCTTTGTGGGTCACATTTGATGGCACCACAGGTGTTCAGTGGGAAACATGGGGAAGGTACACTATCGGCATGTATGTGTCTACTGGACTGATGGACTGGGTGCTGTGCCCTCTGTAGCCCACTGCAATCACACCATGGTTACTATCAGTGGGCAATATGCAGGGTACTACCAACACAGCAGCTGTTGCCTAGGCTAGTGTGCATGTATGAGACATGGGTTGAGAGTGTTCTCTGGGTAATACAATGGTTGCTAACGTTGTTCACCTGGCCTTGATGTCACGTGTAGGGTATGGATTTGCACCCCAGCCTCTTGGCTATTTCACATCTGTTATCCTGTATGGACATTGTGATACATACTAAGGACACAATATAAGATATTTGCAAAACCCGCTCCACATTGAGCCCAGATTTTACACACTCACAACCACCTCCACACAGGACATGACAAACACAGACATAACACCACACACAAGTCTGCATAAATGAAAAACATTTATTCGTCTACTATTACAATTTTATATGCCATGTCATATAGCTGTTCAGACACTGGTATCCATATAAACAGAGTAATGCAACTGTGAAACAGTTATATTATTACAGTAGTCTGGACAGGTTCACAAATGTGGCTGTCCAAGCCAAGCCCTTCAAATAGTGCAATAGTAAAGACAGACTGGGCCACAGGATACCAAACAATCAACAGTAAGTAATGCAGGTGTATAGTTTAGCAGCCTCTATCTACACTCTGTACACAATCACTAGGAGGTAAAGATATCAGTTGACACAATGGGATGTAACTGTTACATAACAAGGCATAACTGACACCATCACAAGCACACTGACAAACAGAACAGTCTGTATGGCAGGAGGCAGTAGGCCTACATTAACCCAATGTATGAAACTAATGTAAATATAGGCGAATTGTATGGTACTGTACATCCAGATACCTTAAGGCAGCTCACCCCTGATACCCCTACATTTTGTAACAACCTAGGCTATTTATGGTGCATTCCCCCCCAGACTCAATAATACAGGTCCATATACCACTGTTACATACACTGGCCTCTGGAGTGCATAAGGGCACACATGTATTGTGTAGGTGAAGCCCACACATATATGGCCCCAACCCCACAGTATGTGTGGGGGACACAACAGCAGTGGACTGATGGCAGGAATGGCAGCATGACATACTCACAGGTCACTACATAACAACCCCTGACAGCATGTATATGGACAAAGCCTGGCATGTAGGTGGAGGACAGAGCCTGGAACACAGGCCCATATGTGTAAAACTGTTGTCATACACTAAGCAAGTTGCTGGTGTTACAGGATAGTCTGCAGCATACCCTTAGTCAGGGATTTGAGGTTAGAAACATAAATGGATGTAGCCATGTACTGATAGCACTCAACACACACACTGCCAATGAAATATCTGGCACAGGACTTGTGTGGTGGACAGACAAAACATAATAAGCACACCTCTGGCCATCAAGAGGATAGGCCCACAGTTGAGAGCTATGCAGACAGACTGCATTCTGAGGTAAACTAGTAAGTACACACAAACCCTGTAACACCAGTACTATACAAAGCATAACACAACTCTACTCACACTCTGTCTGTAGTTCTGGAACCTCCTACAAATATGTAGCTGGCCTGAGTGTGCAGGTTCTCATGTAAGAGGTATTGCTACCTGCTGTCTGTAACACTGATGCCCTCACACAGGAAGGATGTCCATCACACAGGAAAGGTAAAGGGACCACGCCCACATGATGTAGGGCTTTATAGTAGGTGGTTGCCATGACAGTGGTAATTGGAAGTACTACACAGCAAGCTGCATGCAGTTAGCAAGTGGAGGACACTGATTGGTGCAAAGGCCATCACCTGATCATGTGCTCTGGACAGTCCAGAGGTATACACAGAACCCCTTAGTGCAAGACATGTGGCTAAGCCTGACAATGTGTATGTTAACAACCATGTAGATGGATATAACACATAACTACTGGTATAAATTTTCCCCCATAGGTTATGCATTCACACACCCCTGTTTGTCCTGACACATAATAACCACTGGTACAGAGGTGCCATGGCCACATACTACCCACTAGTTATTGCCATGCATCTGAACAGCATTCTACTGCTTTGTCTGACATACATGACTGTAATGGTGGCCTGGCAGCAGTATATCTGGCAAGTATCTGGACATGACATCTCACTTGGTAAGTACACTAAGCTGCTAGGCATGTAACAAAGCACTGTGCAGGCTACAAGCAGACTGGCGCAACACTGGCCTACATTTCCTATGGGGGAATACACATGTATCTCCATATATAGCAGGTTCTACAGGCACATCACAGCACAGAGTAACAGACACCTGTGTGAAAGTGCATAACCACAACCAATGTGAACACAGCCACACCCACATATGGTAAGCTAGCTTAATATTACAGTATATGGACTATCTGTTCAACACCATCCTCATATGTGCCACTCACACACTAACCCTACATATACTGGGCTGCTACACAGTGTGGTCCAATGCCTGTCTGTGGTATGGGACATGTGTGTGTTTGGCCCTACAAACATGTCAGCTGATAGGGTAACATACAGTGGCTCAGCATGTAACATCAGATAGAACAGGACCAAGAGCAATGACATCTACTACAGTCTGTACACAGGCCAAGGTACATATTAACAATACACACACTGTCAACAATCACTATATGTACACAGACCTCTGTACTGCACACACAACCACAGAATGTCCAGGTTATGTAATCAAATATAACCCCTACTATACATAACATGTGTAGCAGTCTGGTATCTCACTGGCTTGTTATCAGATATAATGTCAATAAATATGGTGTACAGCACATATGCACTTCTTACTGCATGACATATGTACAAAGGTTGACAGAGCTGTGGCTGGAGGCACAAACACAGGGCCAATATTGAGATGTTGCTGTGATAACCTCATACATTTACTGTTGTAACAGGGTTTGTTGCAACATATGTCCTATGTGGGATATGAAGTCAGTAACTCTCATGGCTGTCACCATCTACAGACTGAAATCCTCACACTACCTTCTGCAGTTCACAGATAGGTGCTCTGTGGGTAACACAAGTAACAAAAGGCACCACACACTGCCCAGCCTGCAGATGACCCTACAGATGGGGCTTTCCTCATAAACATAGTAATGACATGACAGGTATTAAAACATGTAGGACAGTCATATCCACACACAACCTGTTAAACCAAAATTACTCCAGTCGCAGTATATCAGCACTTACAGTCTGTAGTCAAGTCAGGCACATACCCCTCCTGTGTGCTGGCCTGTTTCCACAGTGTATGTTGTTAGAGGTAAATCCCTAACCATCTGTGATGGTGTTTGCCAAACAACAGATCTAGTTCCTGCTCACAGTGCATAAAAAGGCCCAACACCCAACATGATGTTCCAAGATATTGGAGTGTGTTTCCATGCAACTGGCTATGGGAATGTTACCACAGCTGTTCCACATGCAATCAGGTAGAGGAGGGCTGCAATTCGTGCAGAGGCCATCAGTTGATCATGAGCATCACTTACAATACACATGCTGCTGCCTAAGCAAAGCAGGTGTAGGTCTCCACATCCACCAGAGAGGGAATGAGAGAGGCAGACAGAGGCAAAGTAAAGTCAGGGATGGGTGGGAGAGTAAAACCTAAGCATGTTTGTATCACACACCTACCCACACAGGGTATAAAACCACTGATGACTATGTAGTGCTATCACATTTCTGTGCAGTTATCAGATGCACCACATAGGTTACATGTTGAGTAGCCCTCAAAACATATATGTGGTGAGTGGCATCTGCAACAGGGATATGGTAGCTATACGGTAGGTGTAGTACACGTGCCTGTCCACATAAACAGGTGCCAGTATCAACACAGCCACACTCTCACAGGGACGCACACACATTGACACACATGGCAGGGACAGGAATGCAACTCATCACTAGTGAGATTGCCACAAAACAATACTGTGTAGGTATCACATGCACCACAGGGATCATACAGAGGTTATATGGGCAAAGGGTATGTGGAGGTGTCTGACATTGGACAGCATGCTTCAGTATACCAGTGGGGGTTGTAGTGAGTGTGAATGTGATCATACAACACACACACACACACACACACACACACACACACACACACACACACACACACACACGGTGCCAGTACTGACATGCATGGGTGCATTGCTTCACAGGTGTGTAGTGGTTGACTGTGCCAGACAGCTATACAAGGCTAAGTGATGGGTATACCTTGGCATCAGCCCACATGATAATGGTCTGCATTGTGGCTCAGGGTGTAGTTTCTGGATTTGCCCACACAGGTGGTTATAATATTCACCATCCAGTCACCTGGGTGGCTATTGTGTGTGGCCAATGCTGTGCATTGCTTGCCATGTATGTGCTCCTTAGTCCATGGCATGGACGGTGTTTGGGATATGCACACCTCCCACATGCATGTACAGTGACATGTGGGACTGTACCTGGGGTGTCTGGCCCATGTTGTGTACACATATTATCATCAGATGTGCCAGTCCTGGCTTCATGTGGCTGGAACTGCTAATGGACAGCAGGTTTACCCTGCACCTGCATTGATAGCATGATACCGGCATTCCCTGGTGTCAGTGGCATCTGTCCATACAGGACATGTTTTCAGGCATGGTATGTTCTTTGTGGGTCACATTTGATGGCACCACAGGTGTTCAGTGGGGAACATGGGGAAGGTGCACTATCGGCATGTACGTGCCTATTGGACAGATGGACAGGGTGCCATGCCCTCTGTAGCCCACTGCAATCACACCATAGTTACTATCAGTGGGCAATATGCAGGGTACTACCAACATAGCAGCTGTTGCCTAGGCAAGTGTGTGTATGAGACATGGGTTGAGAGAGTTCACTGGGTAATACTATGGTTGCTAGCTTTGTTTGCCTGGCCTTGATGTCACATGTATGGGTATGGATTTGCACCCCACCCTCTTGGCTATTTCACATCTGTTATCCCTGTATGGTGGACATTGTGATACATACTAAGGACACAATATAAGATATTTGCAAAACCCGCTCCACATTGAGCCCAGATTTTACACACTCACAACCACCTCCACACAGGACATGAATTACAAACACAGACACAGACACAGACACACACACACACATACACCTGTCATGTATGGGATTAGAACTCCTACCTAACTAGTTTATTACACTACAGCACTAGGCAGTTATAGGATGCACCATGGAGATTACTAGAGCACTCCTTCTCCAAAAATGTATTTAACATTGGTGTCATCATAAGGATTGCCAAAGCAGGGCATTCAAACTGTAGTGTGTGTGGCTAGGCTAAAATTCATTGCTTCCTACACAGACATTGAAACACACACAAAACATCCACAACCGACATGTGTGGGAATCTAACCCCTACCAGAGTTCTATATCACACTACAGCATGAAGCTGCTATAGGATGCACCACGGGGATTAGTGGAGTACTCCTTCCTCAAAGCTGTATTTCACAATGATTGCCAAAGTAGGGGATTTGATTTGTAGTGAGTGTGGCTAGGCTAAAATGTATTGCTCCCTATACTGACATAGAAACACACACACACACACACACACACACACACACACACACACACACACACACACACACACACACACACACACACACACACACACACTTGCCATGTCTGGGATTAGAACTCTTACCTAACTAGTCCATTACACTGCAGCAATACGCAGTTATAGGAAGCACCACAAAGCTTACTGGGCTGAACCTTTCCAAAAGGTGTTTTTCACAGTGTATGACATCAACAGCCTTGACAAAGTAGGGCATTTCAATTATAGTGAGTGTGACTAGCCTAAAAGCATTGCTCTCTACACAGACACACACACACACACACACACACACACACACACACACACACACACACACAGTTGCCATGTCTGGGATTAGAACTCCTACCTAACTAGTTTATCACACTACAACAGTACGCAGTTATAGGAAATGACATAGAGATTACTGGCCTCTACCTTTCACAAGGGTGCATTTCAAAGTGAATGACCTCAGCAGGCTTATCATAGTAGGGCTATGGGGAGGGCAGTGTGTGTTTATGGGCCATAATCCATTCATCTAGAGTTTGACACACCACATGTGGGCACATGCAGGGTTATATTCCACAGGTACATGTATACAGCTGCTAGATGACTACTTCATTGTACAGTCATGTTGTACAGCTCACACTTGCACCACATAGTCCGTCATGCTGACAGATAGCAGTGGCTAAGGTCTACAGTGAGTGACATCCAAACCTCATGTGGTTGTAGCCATTTGGCTGTGTGCTGGGTGGAACAGGCCTCATAATGGATGGCCCCTTGTGACAGTCACTCTATTCCACACATCTGTGTATGTCTACTTTTGGCTTATTATAGTGTGTTGTCCTTGGATATATGCCTTTATTCCTATCCACTGTGTGGGCAAAGCATGAGTGATGCATACTGAGGAGTGTCTGCACTAGCATCTGCAAATGCCAGATATGTCTGGTCCACTGTTGTTTGCAGACATAGCCTTCATTTGTTTAAGTGTGTGAGCATGCCCAATATGACCTTTTGGTATGTTATTAGCTGACATTGCCTTCATTTCTCTAAGTGTGTGAGCATGCCCAGTATGCCCTTCTGTATTGATTCTGTAGATCGATTCCAGGTAGTTTGTACTGCAGTGTAGACCTTTGTGTTGTACACCTACAGGTAGCATACTGTTTCTGCAGGGTATCTGTCAATCATTTGGCAATATGGGGACAAACTGTGTAGGGGATAGTGTGTACTGTAGGTGATTGTGTCTGTGCTGCTTCAGCTGCATGGTACTGCTGTTAGCAGAGATATTCAGACATGTGTGCGGTTATAAACAGTGATGTTTTCTGTCCTCATGTACTGTCAGGTGGACATTCTTGCTCACAGTGATGACTTGGGGGACAAGGGTGACTGCAGCTGTGTCCAGTATTGTGGGCAGACACCTACGTATTCATGGTAAGTTATGTCATTCTGGAGGGGGAGCTGCAAACACTTGTTGCTGGGTTTGTGTATCCAGTTCTGCACCTTGGTACAGTGCTGGCAGAGGATCCCATACTTGTCCGCCCATCAACATGGCAGTATGGCCTTATCTTGCTGTGGCAATGCCTTACAGCTGTACAGATTTGCACATGTTAGCCAGAGGCAGGGGCCATGGCTCAGAACATTTACCCTATTGTGGTGTATGGGCAGGTATGTAGCCACCCATTTATGTGTTTGCAGACAGGGATAGTGTGCACACAGATTGGTGTCGGACCCTGCACATTCCATGCTGCCCATGCTCCCAACCCCCCCCCCCCATTATTCTAACCTCTTCCATACATTATGCATAAATTCTCTGATATTTTCCCTAAGGATATCACCACATCACAGGTGTGTATTAGTGTTGGTCCACAGTTCATGCAGTGGGATGTGGTGGACATGTTACTGTGGTTTGTCCACATGGCCTTGCATATGGCTTAAATGGAGTGTGTTATGTTGTTATTTGGGTGTCCATGACGTTACATGCATCGGCAGTACATGTGAGACATGGGCCTTTGGCAGGCGCCTGTGGGGCATTAGGTGTTGATGCAGGCCAGATGTGGCAAGCCATTGCATTCTGTCAGTCCTACAGTCCCAGACCACCATACAGTATATTCCCCTGGGGTGACAGGGTAGATGTGATAGTTGTTCATGCCAATACCTTCTATCAGTCTTTATCAGGTGGTGTGGATGTTGGCAGGGTGCTACATACAGCTAGGGACAAACCTGCATGGGACACCTGCACTGCATTCTGCAGTCTTCTGCTATTGCCATATACAGGTGGGGTCATACTGTACTCATTCCCCACAGCAGGGATATTGCCAGAGAGGTACCCGTGGGTGGAGTTTGCGTGGCTGGGTGCATGTGTGCTCTGGACACTACATGCATCTGACACACACAGATATGCATGGGGCATTACAGTTATGCTGGCATGTGCAGGTACATCAGCTGATTCCCAATACATCAGTCCTACCTCCTTTGTGATCTGCAGGTACTAAGGCAGACATCACTGTTATCACCTACTACAGGTCCTGTTACTGTGATGCATACCTATATGTACATATCCAAGGGTGTCACCATTTCACAGTGACACAATATATACTGTATGTTTGGGGTACTTTCCCTTGAGTACTGCTTGTATGTCTAGCCCAACAGCCATACCATGCTAGTCTTTCAGATGGTGACACATATTACCGCCATACATTTACAATGGCTTACTGCTAGCATGTGTTATACTGGTGGGGATTGTCTTTGGCATTGCAGTCATGAGGGCTTGCCCCTGTTATCAGCAGTAGTGGGCAATGGCCTCCAGGTCTTACCTTAGCATGCATACATACTGACTGCTCTCACACAGTATGAAACACACACCATCCTAACACACACAGACCTGCATATTGTGCAAATGCTACAACCTATCCTGCTACCTTGGCCACCTCTGGCCATCTGTGCTCCACTTGTATTATACCTACTCATACATGTTACTACACAGGATTGGGTAGGGCCACACCTGAATGTCACTATATGTCTACACTGGATTGGGGGAAGGGGCACACCTGTCTGTTTCCACATGTCCACATAGGTGTGTGGGGGGGGCACTCCTAACTGTTACTACATTTCTACATAGGATTGTGTGGGGACACACCTGACTGTTTTTACATGTCTACACAGGATTGGGGGGCACACCTGACTATTACTACATTTCTACACAGGATTGGGGACACACACCTGACTGTTTCTACATGTCTACATGGGAGTGGGGGCATACCTGACTGTTACTACATTTCTACATAGGGTTGTGGGGGGACACACCTGACTCTTTTTACATTTCTACACAGGATTGGGGGGCACACCTGACTGTTTCTACATTTTTACACAGGATTGGGGGCACACCTTACTGTTTCTACATATCTACATAGGATGGGGGGCACACCTGGCACATGCACACATTTGCTATGACTGTACTGGTATGCCAGGTACTCCATTTCATTCTGTATTCTAACCTATCATACTGACTAGAGGCATATCAGTGTACTACAGGTCTTACATTTGGTTGCCCTACATTTTAGTGTCTGACTTCCTACCCTTCACAACTAACATTCCACTGCCTGACCTGCTGTAGTCTGTCTGTGTAAGCCTGGGGGAAGGTTACCCATAGGCATCATTCAGAAGCCATAGCACAGGCTCTGTTTGGGTTTGTCTACACCTGTCCTGCTGGCTGAGACTGTTATTGGGTATGTGAACCTCCCTGACTGGCATGTGTGAGTCATATGGATACACTTGTTGCACAGCACATTTCCTGCAGTGAGTTTTGTCACCCTGTGTAGTACTGGCTACTATAGTGACTCCAGTATGTGTTACAGATGTCATGGTTCCACTATGGGTGTCTACTATCTGCTGTCTTAACATTCAGCCACCCAATTCCCTTGCATGCTCACATCCATACCATAGATACAGGTAACGACACATTCTACTCCATTTGGCAATTGGTAGGTTGATTGACTACCTTGTGGGTGTGCCAGGACTGAGGATGGTGCTGGTGGGCTGCCTATGTTGGATGCACATAGTACACTCCCTATACATGATTTAGCACAGGTAGTGTCATGTTTGGCATCCTTTTTACTGTATCTGTGAGTCAGAGAGAGGTGTCATTCCCTGGGTCCCTACTGTGTCAGTGTATGTGCTATGCATTGTCTCTTTGCCACAGCCTGGGCATACTGGGCACGCCTCCATCTGCCTGCTGGGGCAGGCTCAGGTTGTCCCTCCTCTGAGTCACTCTGTGCCTGTGTGCAGGCCTAGGCATTGGTGGGGGACTGTGTGGCCCTGCCCCATGCTGTTCCTGTTGCAGCTGTTTCCACAGGATCATATTGTGTAGCTTGGCACATACCATAACAGTTTGGGTACATGTAGCTGGTGAGTACTACAAGGTTCCACCTGATGTGTCCAGACACTGGAACTGTGACTTGAGCATTCCAAACACATGCTCTATTATATGTCTGGTCTGTGCGTGTGCCTCATTATGGCATTCTTGTTCAGGTGTGTGTGAATTTCTGATGGATGTCATCAGCCATGGCTCCAGTGTGTAACCAGCTTCCCTCACTAGGTGACCATAGCGGATGTCCCCATTGGCAAATCTCTGGTACAGCTGCATCAGATGCCAAATGTGGGAATCATGATAGCTTCCAGGGCAGCCAGCACACACATCATTATAATGCCCTGTGCATCACGCATAACCTGGCAGTTGATGGAGGGGAGGCCCCTGCGGTTGATGTAGGCCCTACCCTGATCACCAGGTGGTGCTTTGATGCATATGTGCATGCAGTCTATAGCACCCACTACCTCAGGGTATTCTGCTATTTGGTGGAAGAGATGCATATTGCTAACCAGCACCTCACGGGTGTTGAGGAAATATATGTGCTCACTGGCATGTGCTGTCATGGCATCCAGGAACTGGTGCAATACTCTGGATGCTGATACCTGTGAGATCCCCATGATGTCCCCAGTTGAGCTTTGGAAGGTACTTGGGGCTATTATTCCTTGATATCCACTGAGATTGGTTCCCCTCAGTCAGTTTAGTGTGTCAGGCATGGCAGAGTGCAGTCTATAAAGGATGACACTCTCAGTGTTTGCTGAGAAAAAGATGTTGGTAGGATTATGTGACATAGATGTGGACTCACATCCTGGTGTAAAATTATCTCCTGACTGATAACTGAATAAACACTCACAGAAGTCAACTGCTGTGAGATTAGAAGTCCTCTATAGTTATACAAGCTCAAGAACACTGTACTTAATGTTCACACTAATGCAAACATTTGAGTTTATTACTGTCAGAGCGCACTTTATAGAGGATGACATCATTATTATATGCCGAGAAGAAAATGTTTGGAAGGAGTGTCTGACATAGAGGATAGGTACAAACCTATATGTCACCCGGTGGAAAGCCAACCAGCTCACAGACAGGACCCAGGAACTTGGAATTGGGGAGTCCACCTCTACAAAGAAGCCACTCAGGGAAAAGTCGTTGGACCCCTCTTTTTGGCATTTACTTCTCAGAAGTCAAGGCCAATGTCAGTGGTCTCTGGCTGACTAAATTTGCAGGTGATTGCAAATTAGGGGCTATTATTGAATTTCACACTGACACAAATGTTCTCCAGGAGGAGCTGACACAGGCAACAAACTGGTGTCAGAGCTATAGACTAAAACTAAATGCCAAGAAATGCATAATAGTATAATTTGGGAAGTCATCCATCCTTGGTAAATATCATATTGACAAAACACCCCTTAGAGTTGACCCAGTAGTCAGAGAGTTGAGACGCACATAGATAGTAATCTAGCCTTTGACCATCATGTGTCTACAGTAGTGAGCAAATCATTCTGTGTTACGCAACTTGTAAACAAAGGTATGACATCTTAGTCCAAGGATGTCATTGTTCCACTGTATTCAGCATTCATCAGACCCATCATTGAGTATAGTGCCCCCTTTGGTATGTACCTAACCAGGCATATCCAACAATTGGAACATCCACAGAGGTTCCTCACTAAACGAATACAGGGCGTAACTAAAATGTCCTATGCAGACCACCTCCAGGCCCTATCCCTGTATTCTGTCTCCTACAGGCTTTTGAGGAGAGATCTATACCTGACATACAGGACATTGTCAGACCCCACTCTGATGGACCTCCTGCATATCCACAAAACAAACACCAGAATTACCTGTTCTAAAGACTTAAACCTTGCCTGTGACGTGAATAGGACCTGCTGGGGAGATAGGTATGTATCCCAGAGACTACCCCGTCTATGTAACAGGATCCCCATCCATGTGAAGCAGAGCTCCTCCCTAACTCAAATCAAGTACAACGTGGACAATTGGATGGGAAACCAGAATTTCATCCCTTGTTTGGCACCTATGTCTCTAATGGACACAGGTAACCTGTAAATGGTTTATCTCCCAGGTCCATCCTTACACTTATCGATGGTATCAGAACTTGTTAGAGATTTGGGATGCATGGCTAGGCCTAAATAGGCCCTTGTGGTCATTAACCTAGTAAACACCTATGAACTTATGTGGACTCACATCCTGGTTTAAAATTGTCTCCAGACTGAGAGTTGAATGAACGTACACAAATTAACTATCCTGAATCCCTATCTATCTAGTTATATAAGCTGCAAACCACAGTACGTAATGCTAGCACCGACACACAAGTCTGTCTTTAACACTGTCAGAGTGTACTTAAAGAAGATGACATCAGCAGTGTATGCTGAGAAGAAGAGTTTGGGAGGAGTGTGTAACATCGATGTGGACTCACATCCCAGTGTAAAATTGTCTCAAGACTGATAGTTGAATGAACACATACATAAGTTCACTGCTGTGAGATTTGAACCCCTATCTTTTTAGGTTACACAAGCTGCAGAACACAGAGTTTCATACTGTCACAGTGCACTTTATAGAGGATGACATCATTAATACATGCTGAGAAGATGATGTTGGGATGGCTGTATGAAATTGCTGTGGAGTCATGTAGCAGTGTAAAAGTATCTTCTGAATACTACTTGAGTGAGGGCAGCAGGACCTGGACTCATGCTCTTTTGACTAGGCACATGCCCACTCAGACATAGACACACACAAGTTGACTGATGTGAGATGGGTTGTAATTGCACAACCTAAAAAGTACACTACTTAACATCTGCAGAAGTCTGATGTTAGTACTGTCATGGTGCACTTTGTAGAGGATGACATCATCAGTTAAGCTGAGAACAGGATGTTGGGAGGGGTGTTTGAAATTGCTTTGGAGTCATGTAGCAGTGTAAAAGTATCTTCTGATATTAATGCAGTTGGTGGTTGTGGGCACAATTATGATCGTGTGTTGCATTGGGCCACTGACATGATTTCATCGACATTTGGCATGGAGGAAGGTGGCTACAGTTGCCAAAGAACAGCTGGCTATGGGAAAGTGGTCCTGCTATCGAGCCAACACTGACACCAGATGAGAAGTTCTTGTACACCTCAGAGATCTCAACAGCTCAGGGAAGCCTTCACACCATGTGATTGATGTTGTTGCTGATCTGGCTTGGAGGCCAAGTGTGTCCCAGGAGCAGATTCCAGGTAGGCTTACATATGGCAACATTATATTGTCTTGTAGACTAAAATGTAATTTGGCTGCTGCTGCTTGTGATACTTGTTTTTTATATATCTATTGATAATTCATAGCCATACAAGAGAGTGTGGCAATAAACATGGGAGTGGGGGAACGGCTGAGATAAGATTAATTTAGAGCTATTTCTTACAAGGCATATAGCTGATTGTTTATTTACTGTCCCTGTGCTGTTTTCATTGTGATGCTTAATAGCCATCCTTTCACTGCTTCATTTCTTCCAGGCCAACTCTCCCTGCAATGTACTGGGACATCTGCACATACATGGTAAGCAAATATTTCTCTTATATTACTATGTATCATTTAGATATATTACCTGTATATGTGAAGAGGGTTAATGAGTGTATTTCTGCACCATCTGCATTTGTGTAAGCAGTGTTACATTTTGTTCTGATATTGTGGGTTAATATTTAGGAGAGTAGTAATTTAATTCCTGTGTTTGTTGCTTATTATCACAAGTGATCCTGACAGTAGAAACACAGGATCCCTACCACCTGATGTTGGAATATTGGTAGCCTCTGATGGTGATGGTGGCCAAACAGAGGCACAGTCAGAGGGGAATTGCAAAGGTTCAGTTCAGTCTGACACTGAGGTTGTGACTCATACATCCCCTGTATTTCCTTCAGACAGTCAGAATGCCTATGCATACCCATTCCACTGTGCCCTCAGATAGTGGATAGGTTGAGGGTGACATAGTTGATCAGGGTAGTGTGGTTACTGCAGTTTCAGTGCCGGCTGACTCTGGCCATAGTCAAAGTGTGGGTGAGGTTTCCACACAGGAAGGTTGGTAGAGGTGCGTGGAGGAGGCCTGTTGTCTACCATCCACCTGATGCTGGTGTATCATTATGCACCACTCAACTTATGTATAGGGCCATCATGGAGGCACAGGCATGTTCAACTAGGTCCTCTGAGGACATGGTTAGGGTTCTAGATGTGGCACAATCTGACATGTGTGACTGTCTCCACCATGTGGCTGATTCAGTGGATCAGATAAATGCCACACTGGAACAGGCAGTGTCTGTGAGAGTAGATCTGCTGGAAGGGGGGCATCATCCATGTGGCTGTAGTGCCACAACATCATCTGTTGTTGGCTAATGTGGCCATGCCTGATTTCGATTATGATCCCAGAATGGCACTACTTCCACTGTGCCATCAGTGGTTGAGGTGTCTCCACCCAGATGTGGTAGGCCATGGGGTCATGAACCTGGGCATAGTCATGAGGAGAGCATGTCCAGCAGACATCGCTCACATTCAGATAGCATCACCACATCAGACCATGGCCACTGATGTGCCAGTGCAACTCCTGGCAGACTCAGTTCTCACAGTCAGGGGAGAAGTTGCTGCTCATACATCTACCATGCACAGCTCACATCTGTCTGACATGCCAGGATGTTGTGTTAGCACACAGCTTGGCTGTGTTCATGCGGACAGTCACACACACATTTAACACAGAGTGTCCATACAGACCCCCACACAAAACAGCTTATCTACATTCCTGTCTTCCTGTTGTTTCTTACTTGCACAGATGCACTACTTTGTTGTCAGCCTTGACCTCCTGCCACCCTCACCATCCTGTGCAAATGATGATAACTGTGCCATCACCTTGTTTCTGTCTTTTGTATTCAGGGTTATATATGTATATGTCTGATGCACAGGGTGGCCAGCTAACTAAGTGCTTAGGATATGCATTGGTGATATAATTTGTATTTTTTTCTGAAGTATTACAGCATTTGAGTGTTGTGACTCCTGCTTTGAAAGCATTGACATGGCAGTCATACCTATTGCTCCACTTGTGAGAATGTTGGAATAAGTAGACTTTGGACTGTTTTTTTTCTATACTGAGTATTTTAGATGCATGATGCATGTTAGTAGTTCTTCTTCTTCTTCTTCTGGCTTTTACCAGTTAGGGGTCGCCACAGCAGATCACCTGTCTGCTCATGATTAGCAGTGGAGTTTTAGGGTTTTGAGTTGCCAGCCCGGTGCCCAAGCTTCCACGGAAGGCACACACATGCATGCACGCACTCACGCCTAGGACCAATTTAGAGTATCCAATCCACCTACAGCATGTCTTTAAGATGTGAGAGGAAACCGGAGCACCCAGAGAAAACCCACACGACCACAGGGAGGACATGCAGACTCTGCACAGAAGGCACCCCAGCCGAGGATTGATATTACATAAGTTAGTCATGTCACATACTGATGTCATTGCAGGACAACTCACACACATTCTACTTAGGTACATTTACAAGCAGCTGTATACAGGTATCTGCTATTCATTCAGGTTCTTACACATTTATTTTTCTATTACAGGTTCAACATTTACCATGATAGTCCTGCATTTACAACTGTTGTAATTTGGGGCTGACTCTGTCTGATGCTAGCAGTACACAGCCATTACGTAGGTTCATAGGTTCATAGGTAGGTACTAGGCTATCTGCCCGAGGGCATTTATAAGCCTAGCCAAAGTGTGTCGGCTTTCACCACCCCATTGATTAATTAACTGATCCTCTGTCAAGCAGATCCAATGAAGTGATCCCAGGGGTGTATTTTCTGTTACCCATCCACTCGTCAAGATTTGTCTTGTAGAGTGTTAGTGAGGGGCTCTGCCTGATGTAATTTGGAATTTTGTTACAAAGCATGGGGTGTCTCTGTGACAGGAATCTATCCCTCCATAATGTTCTATTTATTGTTGTGATGAGGTTTAGCTCACTAGAGCGCATGGCTCACTGTGACTTGGATTTCTTTAGGTGGAGCATGTCCATCAATTCTGAGTTGGACATGGCTTTGTAAGTCAGGCAGAGATCACCTCTGAGTAAGCGATATGCCACTGAGTATAGCCAGAGTTTTTTCAGTCGGGCTGCATAGGACATATGTTTGAGGCCAGTAATCCTCTTGGTGAGGTACTTTTGTGGTCTTTCCAGCTGTTGGAAGTGCCTTGTGAAGTACATCCCAAATGGAGCATTGTACTCTATGATGGGTCTAATGAGTGATGAGTAGAGGGGCACTATAACCTCTTTATTTCTTGATGCAAACCCTTTAGTAATTACATGCGTAAGTAAAAGTTTATGAGTGTTGCCTGGCATCACATTTCCTCTATGTATGTGACTAGGATGAAAGATGTATACCTTAGGTGGTGATCATGTGCTCCAGGTAGTGAGCATGTGCTCTATCAGTTGTCTCCTGGCCAGGGCAAAAGTATATTGTACACTCCTGTGTCTACTTACACCCACAGCAGCTGGAGATTCCTTCTCTGACTCCTCACCTGCATGTGGATGTGGTGACCGTACAAGTGGTGGCGAACTCTTTGATCCTAGCCCTTGGCGTTCTATGGAAGCTGTTTTCACAGGATGATATTGTGTAGGATAGCACAGACTGTGATAATTTTGGCACAAGTGCTGTGATCATGCTGTGGAGCTACCCAATGTTTCTGGGTACTGAAACTGTGACTTCAACACCACAAAAACACACTTTATGATATTTCTTGTTTGAGTGTGTGCCTTATTATAGCGTTCCTCATTGTGTGTGTGTGTGTGTGTGTGTGTGTGTGTGTGTGTGTGTGTGTGTGTGTGTATTTTTAATGGTTGTCAGCAGGCATGGTTTGAGTGAATACCCTGCATCCCCCAGTAAATGGCCATGTGGGACATCACCCTTGGAAAACCACTGGTACAGCTGTCAGGTGTGCCAGAAATGGGAATCATGGTAACTGCTGGGGTTGCCAGCACACACATTCAGGATGATTACCCTAACATTGCACATGATCTTAATGGAGTGTAACCCCTTTCTGTTGACTTAGACCCTTCCCTTATCCCCAGGTGGTGCTTTGATGTCAATGTGTGTGTGCAGACTATGGCACCCAAGACTTTAGGGACGTGTCCTATGGGGTAGAACTTCTGCATGGTTCTAGCTCTGTCTGCAGGGGTAGGGGTGAATATATGTCATCACTGGCATGTTGGAGCATAGCATTCAGGAAATGGTATAGGATCCTGGATGCTGATGCATTTGACATCCCATCATGTGCCCTGTTGGTCACTGAAAGGTTCCAGTAGCTAATATTCTAAGTGCTACACATACCTTGGTATCCACAGGTATTGGTTCCCCTCGGTTTGCTATTGCTCTCAGGTGAGGATGACAGAGGTTGCAGGGTTCATAAAGTTTGTCTCTATCCACCCTGTAGTGGTCTACTATTTTTACCTCATGCAGACCATGAAAAGTTAAACTAGGTCTAAATACCCTTCTCCTCCTTCCCCAAGGTCTATCAGCAACAGCAGAAGAAATAGACTTGAGCCTGTTGCATATATAGAAGGACAGCAGCAGTCCCTAACAGTCTTTCCCTTCTGTGTAGTTTCCTTGGCTGTACTCCAATAGGTTTTGGAGTACAGGGCAAAAGGCTACACTAAGTGCACATGATTGCTTTATAACTTCTTGAATAGTTCTGCCATCTTGGATTGGTTGATTAGCAGACAATTCAGCAATTTTATGCAGTAAATAGCATGCCATGATGTTTACTGTGATTGCGCAGCTCTACACATTGTATAGATCAGCTTAGCTATTACAAATTAGTGCACTATTGTGTGCACATCATGCCACAATATGAACATGGTATCAGGTAACCATGTAGGATTTACTGAATCCTGTCCACTGCATCATTACTAGATAGTAATACAAAAACAGATGACACAAGTTACTCTAACCATAATGTCATAAAGCACCAGTGAGACTAAGTACTGTATCATTAGTTTTTCATGCTGGTTTGAAACACTTCTACTATAGCATTTCAGTTATCTCAGCATTTCTTGCCAGTCATACACCTGTACCAATAAGAATGCTGCCTGGTGAACAGAGTATATTTTAGCCCTGACATACACAGTGGGGAAGAATGAGTATGGAATGTTTGTCAATGCATTATGGTGGGAGAGGGTTTGCACCAAATAAGGTTCTGTCTTGTAAACAGTGGCAGAGGTAGTCCATTTTCTGTTTTTTTTGTCATGAATGTAACAGTTGTGTTTGACAGTCACCCTTGTTTGTCCTTGCTGTATGTTTGACAACAGTATAGTAGTTACCTTGTCCTGGTAGGGAGACATCTTTGATGGTCATTTGCCATTATAATGAAATGTCATCATTCATACAGGAAGCATGTAACTTGCAGCATTCCAGAGTATGTAATGCTGCATTTATTCTTCACCAATGGCATTCAGGAAGTATGTGAAACTGATTTGTTGTAAGATATTGTTTGCCAGGTATTGATTTGTTTAAATGAATGAATTGCAAGTGCACCACTGCAAATTGCTCTGTTTTGCAGGATGCATTCTTGAGTGCCTTTAATGCCAAGAAGTGGACCACATGACACAACATGAGGAATACAGGGATATGAGGATATGTCTAGCACTGTTTTTACCCACAGTATCATGTGTCATCATGTTCAGTAGATATCACCTACAGTACAGTGATAGCAATGCACCCCCTCATTGAGTACATAGCCACCTAGAGTGGTATTATATATTTTGTCAGTACACATTGACGACATTGCCTACAAAGTTTTGGTACATAATGGATAAGCTCAAAAATTCTTCTATGTATAAAACAGTGGAATTATTGCTTTTATGATACCACTGTGTGCTTTAAAGAAGTGTTTTCTTTCCTTCCTCAACTGTTCACTGACCATGGTATATTGTGTGTGTGTGTGTGTGTGTGTGTGTGTGTGTGTGTGTGTGTGTGTGTGTGTGTGTGTGTGTGTGTGTGTATTTGTGTGTGTGAATAGATTGAATAGAGGTGTGAAGCAACTTACCTTCCACATAGGGGAGGGGCTGGGAGGCTTGCCCCTTGCAAAAAAGCTTATGTCAATCAGTGCAGGTGGGTTGTTGGGTTAGTTTGTTCTAAGTTAGTTGTGATTGAGCTCATTCTTCCTCTATTTCTATACAGAAACAGTGGATAGATAGATAGATAGATAGATAGATAGATAGATAGATAGATAGATAGATAGATAGATAGATAGATAGACCCCTTCCCAAGATGTCTCCAAATATAATATTTGTTATCCTTCTGAAGATGAATGCTCTAAACCTGCAGATTTCTGTTGTTGCACAATATCTATCTACATAGATAGTTAGATAGACTATATAAACAGCTAATATAGTCTATATAGACTGTTTTGAAGTAATGGTTGGTTTCCCTAGACATTCGATTTTTTCACCAGCTTTTCACTTGCCTGTTTCCTACTTCAGTGTGTTGATTAAACAAGTATGACTTGTTTTTCAGTGCTCTCTACATGCTATGCAAATATATAACAATTCACCTGATTTACTGTTAATGTTTTACTTTAGAAAAAGGTGCATACTATACCCATGTCAGGAAGCAATGTTGAGGATCATAAAGTATTGCAATTACCTGCACCATATTTTTTGAGAGTTTGAAGACTATTACAGTGTGAAAAATGTCGGTGCCTATAGAGCTGAGTTTGATTTGTGGCTCAGACCCTGGAGAAATTTGGGCAGGGAAAGGTGGGAATGGGCAGTTGTTACTGACTTACCCATCCTGTGGGATGGGAGGCAGCTCTTGTTCATTAGGCCCTGCAGTCATGGACCTCAGCCTTTTGAGTACATGCTCCCATGCTGCAAGTGCAAGAGCTTGGAAGTCAGCATGTGGAAGCCAACAGCAGGCAACAGGCAGTATGTAGCATGCAGCAGAGCTCAGTGAGCTGCTGCTAAGAAGATGTCAGTCCTCCACCTAGCTCCAGGCCTGCCTTCTCATTGAGTGTGATGGGAGCTGCCTGGTTGGTATTGCTTATACCGCTGGTGGCTGTTCACTGGAGTGGATGCTATTGTTCAATCCAGTAGCACTGCTAGGGGATCACAGTTTGTCACATGGAGGAAGTTGGTAAATGTGAAAGGGGAGTGGTGGACTTGCAGCTCAAAGTCCAGATCATCCATCTGGAGAGAGAGTTTTGTACAGCTTCAAGAGTTGTACTGCTTCCTGGCTCTGCCTCAGCAGATTCCACTGGAGAGGGTCAATGGGGTGCTGACTTCTCCCTGGGTCTAGCCTAGAGAATGTGGAAACAATAGGGGACACCATCTTATCCCCCCCGGTGTTCTCCTTTCTTGTGCGCCACCTTCATCCCCTGTTTTCCGTCAAGTCCTTTGTATCACTAAAGTCCTCCCTTTTTTCTGTATGCATATACTTCCATTGCCAAATACCACTTCTGTTTGTCAGCACCTCCTTGGTTAGTCCTTGTCTGTGTTTTATGTTTGTTTGTGTGTACCTGTTTCAAATTATCTACCTTCTTTCCAGGGTGAAGTCTGAACACCAATACAATTAAAAAACTTGCCAATAGGGAAGTATAAACTTATGGCAAACACACTGATGTCTTAGTCTGAGGAATTGATTTTCATATGTTTGCTTCATGGATGGAATTCCATTAATTTTACAATAAAGGGTCATTCTTATTCAAAGGTATGTGCACTGAATGGTAGCCCAATCAGCTTATGCCTTGTAAAATAAGCTTCTTCTAACAGAAAAAAGCCCAGCAACTAAATTCTTCTTGAGCGACTGCATTTTATCCTAGAATATGTTGCTGCAATACAATCATATTACATGGTATAAAAATGGATAAAAAAATGGTCTTCTACAGTAGTAAAGACATCAAAGCAGTAAAGGAATGTCTTGCCCTTACACTGAAGCATTCTGCTTCACAAGTGAAGTTGTTCAATGTAGGTATGAAAGATAGTTGTGCTGCTGCTTTATTTTACATAAATCTGCTCAAATCTATATTCTTCCCTAAGAAAGCATATAAACAAGCAATCTGCTTGTTAAGTTTCTGCAGTTTAACCTCTCCAGAAGTATTTTAGTTACTTCTTTATTCAGTGATATGCCAGAAAATCATGACTTTTATAGAAAACAGAAATGATTTCAACATGTTTATGCTGTTGACAATGTTCATAAAAGAAACTCCAAAAAATTAACTTCAATCATCTTTTGCCATGGAGCATACATAGTACATGTCTTGCATGCTGCAGACTGTCAGAAGATGGTGGAAAAACACTAAAGTCCTTTTATACAATAACATTGTTTAGAAAACATAAAACTTTTTTTTCTTAACTAATGTTACTGTATAATAACAACAATCCACTCCTGTGTGTGGGTAATGCAGAATTTACCCATGGTTGCCTTTGCCTTTGTTTAATCATTTGGGGTTCACCTCATGATCAAACCATACCAACTATGGGTAAATCCTGCATTATCCACACCCAGTCATGGATTATTACTAAATTGTTCTGTTAGTGGGATTAGCTTTGCTAAATCTGCCAACAGTGAAATGGAACCAGTTTGAATACATTTCCTCAATAGATGTTGTTTTGGTTTGCATACAAATGATCTGTGCAGCAGTGATATAGGAGTTCTCTCCTAACAACATCATCAGATAGCAATATATACATGCTGAACATAATTGGTCTCAATATAAAGCCCTGGTTAACCTGATTCAAAGGGAAGGAAATAGACAGCACTCTCTGTGTATACTTAGAAAGTCAGGAAGCAAACCATTATAGAACTTTAAAGGACAAACTTACCACAGTAGGCATGTGGTATTCAGAAGGATAATAGTAATCTTTGTCAGATTTACCTAAGAGTGCAAGAAGCACTGAACTGGGGGGAGGCATGGCCAAGTTGGCAAACTGCAAACAGCACAAAATCTTAGCTTTATTTTCTTTTTTTTTTCTGACAGGATTTTATTACACATATTTAACAAACATCTATTTTCTATATACATTTTGAGTCTTTCAAACAGACTTGGACAACTATTTGAAAGATAAATCAAGTTTTTATGTTTTTTCTTTGATTTTTTTCCTCTCATAAGTTTTATTGACTATTGTGACAGAATGAGCCACTCAAAAGTGTACTCAGAGAAAAAAGAATTACAGTCTGAAATGGGCAGTATCCAGGAACTTTCTATTAAATTTGATCAACTTGAGATCAAAATGGACAATATAAAAGAAGATTCCAAGAGAGAAATAGAAATGTTAAAAGAGATCATAAAACAACACTCTCTTCAGATCTCAGCAATATGAGACATATTAAATGACCTGGATAGCAGAAGGGCAGAAAATGAGAATTACACAGAATTCCTGTTAAAACAAAATACTTTACTAATGGAAAAGATAGAGGACTTTTAATGTAGATCCAGAAGAAATAATATTAGGATATATGGAATACCAGAAAAGGAAGAAGGAGACAATATGTTGCTGTTTTTAACTAAATGGATGCCTAAAATGTTAAAGCTACTAGAACCTCTCTCTTTTGGTATTAAGAGAGCCCATAGATCTCTTTTGACTTCTTTGAAGAAAAATCCTCCAGTCCCCAGATATGTTATTGAAAAATTTCTCTCCAGCCAAGACAATGACCTGCTACTGAAGACTAATTGGGCTAATTCTCCAATAAAAAGAAATAACAACACTATCAGGTTTGATAATGACTATACTGCATTTGTTATTACCAAAAAGAAAGCATGTATTCCATTCATAAAAGACTTAAAGAAGCTAAACATTAAAGCTCAACCAATTTTTCCAGACAGAATTGGGATGTTTTTACCAGAAAGTTAGAAAACTTTTAATTCTCTATAAGCTGCAGTGGACTATTTTCAGAAAAATAAACTTTTTGATCCATCAGAAAATATGGATTTGACTCTTCTCATCTTAAAGAAATAAGCAACAAGAAATGGCTAGTCTTCAAAGGACAAAAATAGTAAAACAAAAAATAATGAAAGAAAAGTAATGTTGTTCTCATTTTCTGTCTTGCCCAAATAGCTTTCTCACAGGTATTCCATTTTGTCATCTACTACAGTTCATCATCAAATACAAGGTAATACAAACAAAAACATATACTTTATCAAAATACCTTTTCTATATATCTCAAATAGCATATATATGCTATTATTACTATTACTTATAAGTCCCTTTATTTTATTTAAATTCTCTCTAACATTATTTTCTAACATTATTTTCAAACATAGATAGTAGTGGGGTGTACAGACAGTATCTGCGATAGTGTGTATATATATATATATATATATATATATATATATATATATATATATATATATATATATATATATATATATTAATATTAATATTACTTATAAGTCTCTATTATTTTATTTAAATCCTCTCAAACATTATTTTCTAACATAGAGAGTAATGCGTATGTATGGGTAGGGTGTCTGTTAACATGTTTAACTAATCCACTTAATTGTATATAATTTCTATACATAATTTCAAGTAATTTGTTTTTTATTTTTGGTTATTCTAACTAGTGCATGTGGTTATATGTAATAAGCTTTATTTTTGTGCAGTGGGTGTTGTGTTTAGTGGTTTTGGCTGCATGAAAATAATTTATATACATTACTTCACTTTCTTTTAATAGGTTTAACTTGCGTGGTGCTTATTCATTACTTGGGTCTTATTCAAAGAACTAGAGATGCAATTGACTGTCCGTACATTTATTTAAATAGGTATTAAGTCATTTTTGTTTCAAAAAGTAGTGCTTTTTCTTACAAAAAGTAGAAAAACAGCTTTCTGTTTAACTCATGAGTGTTAAATGTGGTCATGAGCCATTTTTTTCAGTAACTGCTTCTTTTTAGTTCCTTTTCCTGCCTAGTGTTAGTTAAATTGCTTTAGAATGTGTTTTTTTTCACATATCTCAAGCTATTTTCAACGTATAACAGTCTAGGTTCCATGTTCAAGCTGCCTGTGCTGCAGGAAATTCAGTTTGAACTTTAACTCTCATTTACAGGAAGTGAACTTTTAGAATGTTAATACAAGCAACATAAACTCAAAAATAGAACACTTAACATTAATCCAGTTAATTTTAAAATATATCCATGCAATTTTTGTGCTCATTATCTTTTAAAAAGTAGAATAATGAAAAGAAGAAAAGGAAAGAAGAATGCAGTGGGAAGAAGAAAAAGAAGAAATCTGCAGACTTAAAGACACCTGGTTCTAATTTCTGTTTAGTGACATCTTCTGGTCATCCTAATTATAGTTCAGTGAAAGTTTTATCCTTTATAGATGTACAGTGTAAATGTAATATACTCATGCCGCAGATCATCCTAGTACACAGGAATATGTCATTTATAGTGATGAAAATGCTTGCTTAAAACAATATTACTGGTTTTAATGTGTCATGAAAGAAGTTGAAAATAATTAATATAACTTTTATAATAATGAATTAGACAGTTACCGCTATGCAGAATACTTCTGATAAACAAAGAAGTACCTATTAAAGTAATGGAATTTCCTCTACAGTTTCTCTGGTTCAGTAACATGCTCACTATTATATTGTACACACAAACATTTATAGACTGTCAGGCTGGATTTTTGATAATTTAGTCTAAACATTTCAGGACTTGGCATTGTGAGTCCTGATATTTTAAAAGGCTTCCTTCATTAACTGATCCATTATTGTCATTCACCTAATATATTGTTTCATATCCACATTTCATGCAAGTACAAACCATCTTTGCTAGCTATGTCTTATATATCTGACATTTTCTAACTTTTGCATTGTTCAATGGCTATCTGGTATTTTCTACCTGCGCTCCCTCTGAATACAGATTCTTCACAAGAATAGATAGAGTCATTAAATAAGATCTAATAAGTAAAATAATCGATCTGCTTCTTGCAACACACAGTGGCACACCTGAAGGTTCAATCTCATAAAAAAAATAAGAAACACATAGACCATGGTTGATCCACAGATAATGAAAGTTCTGTGATATAATATAAAGAGATAGTTATGCATCAAGACTGTTGCGGAATACAGAATACTTATAAATGCATAGAATGAATAAAACTGATTGCATAGGAATCAGAGAATGACATGTGCCATACATAACATTTGGTAGTATATTAAAATATTGTTATAGTGTTATTTATCATCTGAAAGTTGGTAAGACACATATTAAGCATCCCTACTTAAGTAAATGATGCTAAACTGTAATTTTATATACATAAGGACATCCACATGCAAAAACACACTCAAATTGAAATGCATATTTACACAGACCACACTTGTCTATTCATAAGTAAGGGTTCTATAGATGCATTTACACAAGGTATAACCAACTACCTACAAAAACTAAATACTTCCATAACCTTTTGGTATTACTTCAGTATACAGTTGTCCCAATGCTTTTCTTAGAATGCAATTGTGAAATCTAACACCTGATTTGATGACCAAAAAAGCTGTGCAATGCAACAAAACTGTAAGGTTAAACACAGGGAACACTTCATTACTAACTGAAAACAAGCATGCAAAAAACTAACATATCGTATATGGGATAACATATGGTTCATACCTTTGCATACTGGTTGGTATAAAATTGTTTTTTATACAAAATAATTTTTACAGACATTTGACTGAAAACTATTAACGGTGATTATAAACTTACTTTAAGAGAATTATATTTATTTGACTTCTGTCTAGATATTAATTTGCATATAACAACATTTATATACATTACTGTACTTATACTTTAATATAAGCTGTTGTCTTCTATGCTACATGAACCAGTTTAGAAGAGAAGATGCTTAAAACACCTCATCATCTATTACCTTAATTACTCAGTTACTTAGCAAATTATTGGAAAATAATATTAATGAGCAGATTGAAATCTTCAAAATGTTCTGCATTTGTTAGTGAAATACGTAAGTTTATTTTATACTTAACTGACTTTTAAATAATTTCAAGCATTTTTCATCTCACATTTGGTATGATGAATACAAAAACTTGATCCACACATTTCAGAATATGGCAATGAAAAGTACTATAAGCAGATCTGTAAGTACATGATACTTAAAATATAATCATAAAAGAATGCTTCCTGTACAGAAGTTAGATGTTAAATGTATATTCCAAGTACTGGAGGTATTGAAAGTAACACACATACATTCATAATACAAACAAACATTCACTTAAAAACACTCACTCATTTGTATATTTACTCTTGTGTATAGATACATAAAACATATTTACTCTTTTAACTGTTAATATGCATATCAAGCACCTACTCATAATTTAGAAACATATACACACAGCTATATGTATGCACATCCATGTAAATATATTATGTATATTATGCATATATAAGCACATATAATATACATTAATATGCAATTTTAAATTGTAGCACCTTTTAATTATACTTCCATATTATGACTATTACTTTCACCTTTTCACCCATGTTATTAAATGAGTTTTAAAGGTTTTATGATACATGATCTTGATATGTATTGGTGCTATCATGTCTGTAGGTTAATGTGCTATAGATATTGTTAGTTTTATTTCCTCCATGTAAATACTTAAATACTATCTATTCATATTATTTTCTATAGTAAGATTAATTAGAATAAATAACTATACAAAATGTCTTGCTCAAATAGAGAAATTTGAAATGCATTATTTCTGGGATTTTTTTTATATTTTCAGAAATACATAATATTCTTTATTATTAACATTTATAACTTTATATTTCTATGATCTTAAAAATTAACATTTCTCAAATTAATACTTAATATTGTTTTTCCTTTTAACATGAACTGAGTGTGCTCTAAAAAGTTATAACTAATAATATTGTTTTAAGTTAAGAAGCAGTAGCAACTGTTTAGCTTGGCAACACTGGAATGGGTTGGTTATGTGATTTTTATGATTATATCATCAAATCAGAGGAATTTTTGTTCCATGATGGGAGGTTTGAATGTATATAAGGTTGAAATTTTGCTTTTTTGTATCTGTTGATAACAGCAATTATTTGTATTTGGTTATTATATTTAAGCTAAATCATCTTAAATCAGCACATTTACATGTTCTTATGAATGTCGACATATAATTGTCTCTCATTAAACATCAGAGGTCTTAATAACTCATTGAAGTGGTGTAACTTAAATGAATATTTAAAATTGCATGAAGCTCGTGTAATTTTTTTATAAGAAATGCATTTATTATCTGAAGATGTAGATCGATGTTAAAAGATTATTCAATGCTTGTGAGCTCTCATTTTAAATCAAAAAGGAAAAGCACTCTTATTCTTTGGAGAAATTCATTACCTATGCTGAAAATATTAAATACCTATTCAGATAAAAATAGCCTTTTGGGTTTAGCAGTAGTAGAAATTGATAAAAAAAAACATTATTTTATGAATTTTTACTGGATACCTGGAACCGGAGCCAAAGTTGCTAAGAAATATTTGGATATTATAACCTTGTATACAAAAGATGAATTGATTATTGAAGGAGATGTTAACTGTATTCTTTCTAGTAAAGAAACAACTACTTATAAGGTTTCTAAGCTATCCTAAGTAGCTAAACACTTAGATCATTTTCTTAATTCTTAACATTTGAGAGACACCTATGCTATTAAATCAACTAGCTCTCTTAACTTTGCACATTGTTCTTATAGATTTGGCACCCAGACAAGCACTGATAAAGTTTTTACTTCTAGTAGTTTATTTAGAAAAATTGAAAATGTATTGATAACTTCATGTCTTTATCTGATCACAATGCTATTACATTTGCATTAACATTAAAGCAAAGCAATTTGCTTTGGTATCAGGGAATCCCTGCTTATACAGTAAAATAATAGATTTTAAGGAACAAAAAGAAATAGATCAATATATTGAAATTAATTATAATGGAGAAGTTTCAGAAGTAATTCTTTGGGATTCTTTAAAAATGTATCTATATGGAAGAATTAAAATATTGGTACATATGAAAAAAAGAATGGGATAATGAGCTGATGTCTTTGCAGTCTAATATAAATAAATTAAAATCAAATTTACAACCTTATGGCAAGAGCAAAGATCCAAAAATGATACTTCATTCTCCTTTAAGGAGTTAAAAGATCAGATTAATAATCATAAACCAAATAAATCCCCTGGTTCTGATGGTATAATCCCAGAATTATACAAATTATTCCCAATTAATATTTTAAATATTGTATTAAAAGCTTTTGTACAAGTTAAACATATGTCAACCATCCCCCCTCCTAGAAATATTCCCTGATATCTCCTATCTTAAAACCAAATAAAGATTCTAACTTATGCTCTTCTTACTGTCCTATTTCATTATTAAATGTTGATTATAAAATATGTCTATTCATGCAAAAATATTGAACCTTATTATGCCAGGATTAATAAATGATGATCAAACGGGTTTTATACTGCATAGAATTGTTCAGGATAACATAATTAGGCTAATAGATCTGGCTAATAAAAACAAAGTAAAAAAACAACTAACTATAATAAGTCTAGCTATAAATAAGGCTTTTGATTCTATTAGTTGGAATTATTTGTTCAAAGCACTTAATATGAATTTTCCCTAGATTTTATAAATCCTATAACTAATTTATATAGTAACTCATTCTGTTTTATTAAAATTGTTTCTTTTCTTTCTAGCTCTTTCAAAATATTAAAAGGTACAAAACAGGGTTGTCCCTTGTTGCCTCTATTATTTGCTCTAACAATTGAACCTTTCGCAAACTTTATTAGTTATAATAGCAAAATTCAGGGATTCTCAATAGATGGAAGTTGTTCCTGTAAAATTCAGTTATTTACAGATGACATTTTAATAACAAGTGGTAATGCTAAAACTTCAATAGAAAATTTAACTAAGTCTATTAATTAATTAATCTGAAAATGGGTTAGGTTTAATGTTTAGCCCTGATAAAAAAGAAACTTTACTTATTAATAAAAAGTTAATAATTATTTAAGAAACTACAAAAATCTTGTTTGAACAATTGACAAATTAATTATCTATGAATTATAATGAAATCTAACGTAAAAGACAATAACAGTAAATTAGAGTAATGTAATAGACACCTACTATTTTTATGCAAGAGCTCTGACTGGTTTATTTAGTTATTTATTTAGAAGCATTAATGTTGCCAATTCTTAAAATTATACATTGGTACCTTAGATTAAGAAAGTCCAATGTCAACTTGTCTTCTAGGAGGTGGATAGTTATTAATTGGAACAGTTTTTACAATGGAAGATAGACTTACTTTAATAAAAATGATAATCCTATCAAAATGACTTTTCTGTCTACAATTACTAATTATTATCCCCCCCTAAAAAATTTTTAAGAAATTAAATTATACTATTCTTAATTTTCTCTGGTTCCCAATAATACCCTTTGATTGGCATGCTAAAAGTTGACAAGAAGATGGATTAAGCTTTCAAAATGTTGAATTATATGCCAAATTCATAATTCTCAATTTAATGTCTCTATGGTTAAATTCCTCTTACCAATTAACTTAGAAATCCATTCATAAAAGATTAATAAATAATAACAGCTATGATATAGAATCTTTCTCTAAATTTGGAGTTAATATATTTTATTGGATCTTGAAAGACTTGTGTTTAAATGAAAAAAATACTATTCCTCTCCCTTCACTGATTACACCCTTATGAATTTAAAAAAATCATAAATTCTAATTATATAATTAAAGATTTATTGTTTTTTATTGTTCACTGTATCAAATACTGTGGATTGTTTGGAAACTTTTAATATAAACAAAATATTAGACCTTTGAGATGCAAATTTAATCTTTTGGTATCAATTCTTAATCTGAAATAAACCACATAATACAGATTATCTTTTTCCAAGACATTGTTTCGAAAATAATAGTTGGTTGACTATACAATCTTGTAAAAAATATGTTAATGATAAAATCAAAACCTCCATGGATTTTCAATCAAAACCTCCATGGATTTTCAAGCAAAACACATTCCAAAGATACTTATTTTTTTTCAAAATCAATAGTAACTCAAATAAGAATAAATCCTATATATCAATAATTTATAAAATAATAAGAGAATAGTTTGGTTCCACAGATTCATTATTTTGGAATTACTCAGCTAAGATTAATGAGAAATTATTTTCTGATGAAGATAAATGCTTAATTCTTAAATCTGTGGGAGAATCTACTTCTTCACTTTATTGGAAAATATATATGTGGAGATTTCTTCAAAGAGCTTTTTTAACTCCACCTAAAGTGGTTTTAATATATAACTATGGGAAAATGAATTGTTGGAGGTATAATGAAGTCTTTAACACAGATTGGCTTCATATGACATTGGATTGTAAAACAGTAACTCATTTTTGGGTTGAATTTAGAAATTTTGCCCACACTTTGTAGACAGATAATTGTATCATTTCTAACTCCTTGATCTTATTTAATGCTCCAGTTCTGGATTTCTTTCTTAGGGTACTTGTGTCTCTCCTTTGCTCCCATGTTAACTATAGCAAGAAAAATAATTACAAAGAATTGGAAATGTAAAACTACTCCTTCTCTCGCTGAAGTCATTAATCAAGCAAAAAATGTCTGTTAAAAAGAATTATCAACTGCCAAAATAAGAACTTTGAATATTACTCACCAGTTTAGATTTTGGTCAAAATTATGTAATTTACTTGATAAATTTTAATGATTTAGATTTCTATATTTGATTTTGTTGTGGACATCTGTAAATAGTTATATTTTTGTTCTATTTATCTTTAAATAATTTTGTACAATTTTTATTTTAAAATTACTAAAAAGTTGTTTTGAAAAGAAGAAAATGAAGCCCTGAAATGGAATGTAACAATGGAGCTATAACCACCTGAGCTTATTGAACACTCATATGGTACTTTCTTTCATTCTGAAACTAAATGAAATGGGACAAAACGCATGGGTTTATAGGAAACATTCTAGTTGCTTATGTACTACATTCTCATGAGAAAAGGATGGCAAGAGATAGGTTGATAACTATCAAGGATTTTGAGATCCAAGCTATATTTCTTAAATACAGGTGTACTCTAGGATGCTCTTCCTGCTGGTGATAGAACTCCATTTCAAAGACAGAACTGGACAGTCTCAGAATTAAAAATAAGAAGAATATTGGTGGGTTCTTGGTCTAGGACAAACAGTGGAATACAAATTTAAAAGTAAACATATGAGCTTGGAAATATTGATGTAATCAAACTCACACGTGCATGTCAGCAACATGTTTGACAAGTAGTCTGTAAGCAACATGATCATTTAGGGACAGTCACACCTGAAGGGGTCTATTATGTCTGCAAAGAATCAAGTGGCTAACTTTAAATCAGAGGAGGAGGCTGTTTTTGATTAACTAGCTAGACAAATGGCACAGCCGTTCCAGTATTTAGAAGACAGAGGCAGATCAATTTGCCTTGGCAAAGTTCTCCATAGACAAAAAAAAGTGCATTTTTATGCAAGAGCTCTGACTGGTTTATTTAGTTATTTATTTAGAAGCATTAATGTTGCCAATTCTTAAAATTATACATTGGTACCTTAGATTAAGAAAGTCCAATGTCAACTTGTCTTCTAGGAGGTGCATCCCCCTACACTAGAATTCAGGCATTTGTTCCAGCCTCTAAAATTGTGCAGCTTAGGGATGTACCATGTGTTTTGCATACTAACATATATGAAGAAGAGTAAAATGATGTAAAGTGGTACCATGCATTTTTATGTTGCAATTACTTTAGAACATAAAATCCAATTAACAAACAGACTTTAACAACAAATAAGAACAGCCAAACTGAAGCTTATAGAAGGAAGCTCATACCTTTATTCACAGACAGTTTCTTCTCAAACTATTAAACACTAGACTTCATCAGATCAAAGAAACTCAGTCCAAACACCGATAAATAGCCACTAAAATCATGTGCCAGTAATTCATTTACATATTGAATAATTAAATTAGAACAAAAATATAAATACAAGAAATAAAAACAGTTAGTTCATGACAGTTAATCATATATACATGTTTTTATCTCATTAAAGCTTTTAATTAAAAAAAAAACAACCAATAGGTGCTAATTCATTTAAACCAGGCCAACCCACAGAGTTAAAATGAAGTATCCAAAACAATTCACGTTTTTCTAAAAGTAAAGACCAGGCTCCAGCCCTACTATTATGCTCCACTTGCTCAATCACAATAAATTTAAAACAGTGTTATTGATATTCAAGAAGATAACAATATAAGGCATTAGTGTTTTTTCTTTTGAATTTCATACAGGTGTTCATACATTCTGTCTCTCAGTCTTTGCTCAGTCTTGCTGATATAGAAAGCTGAGCATTGTTGGCATAATGCAGTGTACACAACTCCTATGCTATTACAATTAAATTTACCCCTCATCTTAAAAGATAAACCATTGATGTTAAAAGGTTCCCCCACCAAAATATGTTTATAAAGGGGACAATATCCACATTTATTCATAACACTGAAAGAACTAACACAATTCAATGAAACACATTCAATTAAGTTCTTAAAATTACAACCTTTTCTATATATAAAAGTAGATTTGTCTCCTACTTTTTCTTTAACCATTTTGTTGTCATTTAGTAAACCCCAATTTTTAATAATAATATTATCAATAAGAGAACTATTACTACTAAACATCATGATAAAGGAATGGTTAAAATTCAATTTATTACATTGTTCTGAAGATGGTACAATAAATAAAGAAGTTGGAACCATGATAGGCTGAAGGGGCATTATGGAAAAATAATTATTGTGGCTCCAATAATCCAGTCAGACAAATCATGAAAAAGGTGGTGCATCTACAAATCATCCATTACCTAGAAGAATACAATATTCCATTTCATTCCTAGCATGGTTTCAGACCTGATCAATGCTCCTGAGTGTTTTGGAACTGTTTTACATCAGCTTTTACTTACAGTAGACATTTTAAGAGCTAAGGAAGATTTTTCTGGCTTTGCTACTTTTATTATTTCTTTGGAAGCAATACAGTATCTTTCTCAAGATATTGCTTTTTGGTGTTGATTGCCAAGCTCTTTAGCCAATATTGGTGCTTTCTAAGCTTTAAAATCTTGCCTGCTATGAGAAGAAATTTTTACCAGTGCTAGTGAGCGCTTTGGAAGAGTTGGTGAGTTTACCATCATGTTGTACTTCCTTTATTCCTTTTAAGGGCTAAGGAAGACATTTTAGCTGGCTAATTTTATTATTTCTTTGGGACCAATCCAGTGTCTTTCTCAAGTCATCTGGAGCACCCTTTTTAGTTTTGTTTGTTGATTGGCCAGAATTTTAGACATTTCTGGGGGTTCTAGAATTTAAAAGCTTGTCTGCTACAAGTGGAAACTATTATCAGTGCATGTGAGTATTTTGCAAGGGTGTAACATTATATTTTACTTCCTTCAGTACTTGCAATGTCTAAGGAAAGCTTTTGGATCAATATTTTTATTATTCCTTAAGGTGCAATCCACAATCATTTGTAAGACATTTGGAAACCTGCTTTTAGCTTTCCTTGTTTATTGATAAGACCTCTAGCCAATCCTGCTGCTTTCTAGCCTTTAAAAGCTTGGCAGATATGAGTGGAAGCTATTAACAGTGATTGTGAGTGTTCTGGGAGTGTTTAACATCATTTATTACTTCCTTTGTCCGTATAAAGACTAAGGAAGACTTTTGGACATCCTACATTTATGGGTGCAATCTCAGACTAGTGTCTTTCACAAGATGAACACACCTTTTCATTTTGTTTGTAGACTGACAAGCAAATTAGCCAATCACATAGCTGTCTAGCCTTTCAAAGCTTGTGGGTTATGAAGGGAAACTTTTACCAGAGTTTGTGAATATTTTTGAAGTTTTTAACATCATATTCTACTTCTAATTCCTTTAGTCCTTGTCAGGGCTAAGGAAAACTTTTGGGCTTGTTATTTTTATTATTTCTTTGTTTGCAGTCCAATGAGTTTGTCAAGATATTTGGAATACACCTGCTGGTTTTGTTTGCTGAATAACAAGCCCTTTAGCGAATCCTGTGGCTTTAAAGCCTTTAAAGGCTTTCAGGCTTTGAGTAGAAGATATTACCAGAACGTCTGAGTGTTTTTTAAGTGTTTGACATCATATTTTACTTCCTTTAGTCCTTTTTCTGTTTATCAACAAGCCCTTGACAAGCCCTTTATCCAATTTGGGAGTGTTCTGGCCTTTCAAAGCTTGTCTGATATGAGTATTAGCTATTAACAGTACTTGTGAGAGTTTTTGAAGTGTTTGACTTCATATCTTACTGCTTTTAGTCCATATAGAGGCAAAGAAAGACTTTTGGGTTTCTGATCTTATTATTGCTTTGGTGCAATCCAACGTCTTTCTCAAGATGTTTGAAAGATACCTTTTGTGTGTTATTTTTTTTTTCTTTTTTTTTAGTGGCAAGCCCTTTAGCCAGTCCTGGGGCTTTCTAGCCTTTAAATGCTTACTTGTGGTGAATGGAAGCTATTACCAGTGGTTTTGGAAGTGTTTAACATCATATTTTTCCTCCTTTAGTCCTTTCAATGCTTCAAGAAGACTTTCTGGATTGCTAATTTTATTATTTGTTTGGGTGCAATCCAATGGGCCATATTCATAAAGATATGATTACCTGTTCCAGTTTCTTTTTGCTATTCAGCAAAGACCCTTAAATGGTGCTACACAGTCCTCTAACATGAAGATGTGCAGAATTGTGAATGTCTGGCCCCAAGGCCATGCTGAATACTAATGTGGGATTCCAGGGAAGAGGCATATGCTAATTAGCTATGTGCAGTCTCCCTGGAACCATCTCAAAAAAGGCATCTAGACTGCTGAGTGATTCAAGAAAGTGCTCAGTCATGAAAATCAGCATAGCCATTCTGACCATGTCACAGTGCTGAAGATAGCCAAAAGGCTACGTTCAACCATAAAACGTGAAAGTGGTGGAGGGAACCACTAGATACCAGGGTTAACTTTAAAGTGCCATAACAGCTCAGCAGCTAAGCAGGGGCAGGGGAGGGGGGGAAGATACAGTAGTCAGAAAGGTCTAATATTTACATGCGGTAATGGCACTAAAGAATTTAAAGATGGGGTGAAGCACTAGAGGGTAGGGACAGGTTCAGGGACTCTGGTGTGTGTGTGTGTGTGTGTGTGTGTGTGTGTGTGTGTGTGTTTGTAAGGGTGTGTGTGAGAGTGATTATCGGGGAGGATTTCAGTGCCTACATGAGCAGCAGGTTACTACTGCAACTGAATATTGTGGTAGTAACTGGAGTCCAGGACACATGCAAAACTGCCAATAATGAGGTCTTACCTCATCACATCTAGCATGCTTCTGAATAGCAAATGGACATGTTGTCCTGAAAGGGTCTTTCTAAAGGGAATAGAACAGCTATGCAAGTATGGTAAGTGCAAAGGCCAAAAAAGCCAACAGTAAAAGAAAAAGCAGCCAGCACCAAATGAGTGGAAATAAATTCTTTTATTAAATAGTGGCAACACCAACAAGGTAAATTGCAAAGCACTGCACCCAAACACAGACTGGTTTTGGAAAAAAATGCCTTCCTCAGTGACAAAAATAACATAAGCACAACAAACACTTTTATACTACAAGCATACAAGCAAACACAATCCCATTGGCTAATTATAAGTGATAGCCCTGGGGGAAAAAGTCCATCTTGTTTCTTTATTAAGTATAGTATGCCAACCTAATTTATTGGTTCTATCACCCTGAATTGTATCAATAATCATAAATCTGAATGTAGCAGAACTATATTTGACAGTGTTCCTATATACGGCACTAGAAATCCCCTTATTCCTAATGTCGCTAAAATGTTGTGACATACATAAACGGAGTGGATGGGAGATTTGGCCAACATAAAAAGTAGAACACGAACAGGTGACCAGATAGATTACCCAGTCTGTGCTGCAATTGGCAAAAAATTTCATATGATAAATCATACTGGTATTTTTACTAGAAAACTGTTTGGACTTGAGCATAACTTTGCAAAAAGAGCAATGCCCACAAGAAAAAGAACCAACCAACCTATTTCCAGTGAGTATCAATTGTTGACTAGATGGTGCAAAACCTCTCCAGTGTTTACAGTGGCTAAAGTCTGACCCCCATGATAAGAGATCATGCATCTAGGTGTTAGAAATTGATACAATACATCATTAGCTAGTAGAACATTCCAATGTCAGTCCACAGTATCCCTAAGGATATTAATATTCTGCCCAAAAGTCATAACTAATCTAATAATAGAAGTATATTGGTGAGATCTGCCTCTATACTCCAATAAGTCCACCCTATCTTGTGTTGAAGCCCAGTTACTAGCAGACATCACATCATCACACTGATAAACCCTAACTTGAAATCTTTGAATCAGGTCCTTTTGATAATTTTCATAGGTATAGTCCGAGAAGCATATACTCCTAATCCATAATAATTGTAATTTTGCTATATTTATAAAAATGTGACGTGAATGGAGGCTGGTAGCATGTAGTAGACTATTATATTCCAGATGCTTATGGAAAACATGACTAATAAGAGTGTCATCCAAATTCCAAGTTATGGTGACATCCAAAAAACTGATCTGTTTATCATCACAATTAACTGTAAATTCAATATCCCTATTATTATCATTGAGATATTGAACAAATTCCTGCAGATAAACCCTATTCGCCCACCAAACCATCCAACAGTCATCCAAATATCATCTCCATGTATCAATCTTGCCCAAAAAAATGTTGTAACTGATATCTTAGATCAATTGCTCCTCTAAAAACCTATAAATAGGGCCGCATAATTGGAGGCAAAGGATGCCCACATATTGGTCCATTTAACCTGCCAGTAAAATTCCCCATGAAAATAAAACACATTCTTAGATAGGACATGTTCCGCAAGACATACTAAAAGAGTATTAAATCCAGGAGGGGATAAATCTGTCCTATTCAACCAATACTGCAAAGCCTCCAAACCAGCCCAATGGGGTATGTTGGTATAAAGGGCTGTGACATCCAAAATGCATAACTGCCACTCAGGATCCAATTGCAAATCCGAAATTATTTTAAGAAACTGTGTTGTATCTTGAATTCTAGATCTAACAAGTTTTAACAAAGGTTGTAAATACTGTGTCAAGAAGACGGACAGAGGTTCAGTAAGAGAACCTCTGCCTGAAACGATGGGCCTCCCTGGTGGTTTGCTAAGATTTTTATGAATCTTAGGTAATAAATATAAATATTGCCATTGGGGGTCAGCCACTGTTAGATGATACAAATCAGAATCAGTAATAATACCTTCCTCCACAGCATTCTGTAAAAACCCATCAATTTCTTGCTTAAATCTAGTAATTGGATCCAAAGGCATATGCATATAAAACCTAGCATCAAGTAGTTGTTTTTGGGCTTCAGCAAAATAAGCAGCCCAATCCATCACAACCACTGCCATAACCTTATCGGCTGGAAGGATAACAATATTCTTATTATTCCTTAAGTTGGTAAGTTCCTGCTGTTCGATCAGTGATAAATTGTGTGCAAAATTTTTGATTCACTCATCCTGAAATGTAAGTCTTTAAGAACACAGTTCTGAAAGGTAGAAACATGTTTATTAATGGGGGGCATATAGGTGGATTTATTAAACAGAAATTCAGTAGATCTTTGAGACCCATCATCATTAACAAGCTGTATTTTAAGATTAAGCAGGTGGCAAAAAGCAATAACATCATGGACAAAAGTGATGTCTCCCACAAAAAACAGGAACATAGTTAAGACCTTTATTCAACAGCTGTTTCTGAACATCAGTCAGTTCCACAGCAGAAATGTTGTGCACATTACATACATCATTTACTGAGGTATCATTACTTTGAGCAAAGTTTTGATATTGTCTGTTTTTCCTATGTTTTCTTCCACTCCTATGCCTAAAGGGTTATTAATACTCTGTTTTTTTAGGTATAGGGGAGCCCTAAATGTGACAAAATTCTACATCAGTGGCTGAAGATGATTCATCACCTGAGGTCCCATTGTGACCACTCTGAGATTTTTTAAAGATAGACCTATGTCTTTTCCTTTTATGTGGGATAGATATAGTTTCTGAACTTACAAACTTGACACTTATGAGATACGAAAGGCTTGCCCTTTTGATAATCCCCATTGTCCCTGTTAAATTTCAGTACTTTTCTATCCTTCATTGTTTCTCCAACACAAGTAGTTTTTTAGTTAGCTGATTAAAGCATGTAAGATAATATGTTTCCCCTTCATAAATTTTCACCTCATCACAAATAGATCGCACCTCTAATATATTTTTTTCAATCATCCGCTCATAATAAGAAGTAAAAATATTTACAAAACCCATGGATGCATTTAGATGGGCCTTAACCCACTCTTCAGCCAAAGTATCATCTATTTGGTTAACTAATGGTTGAATGTGTATCCTAAGCTGGGTCTGTATCAGAAGATTGAACACTTAAAATAGCGAATACTCTTCTATCGAACAGAAAATTACGAAACCTCAAAATGTTGAAGGCATGGATCAGTGATTTTTTTTCCCAGGGAAAAAATTCACTGATCCAAAAAAAAAAAAAGAAGAATGCACAGACAAAATAATGTGGGGGGCTGTGCCACCCACACCCCCAACTTAAATATACCAACTCCAAGATTGCACAACAGTAGAGAAAACAGCAAAGTCATGAGAACGGCCCAGTGATTTTTTTCCCTGGGAAAACAATTTCCGTTCCGTGCCTTCGACATTTTGAGGTTTCGTAGTTTTCAGTTTGATAGAAGAGCATTCACTATTTTAAGCATTCGCTCTTCTGATAGGAACCCTCCTAAGCCCCCTCAGGGCAATACCCTTAGTTTGATAGGCTTTGAAAAGTTTAAGATGCCAAACATTTGTCCTTAACATTTTCATACTTTTGGTTAGCCTAGTGAAACATTGGGTATACAAACTGGCTGAACCAGCAACTCCTGCATCTCCCATATTCATAGAGGAAGAACCTAAGCCAAAAGCTTGTAAATCATTTTTGTCAGTGAAGGACCCTGCAATATAGTAATCAAATCCATAATAATATAATAATTGAAAAAAACAAAAAAAATAACAAAATACTGCAACAAAAGGAAATAGTAGCACACAAAATCACTAATATGTAGAGTCTTAAAGCTAAAGTATATCAGAAATTGTATTAATTATAGGAACAAATATCCTGACATCTAGAAAAATATGAAAAACAACCAGATTTGCATATGGGGCAAACACATATACATGCTGATAAAATCAGCTATGATATGCAATATTATGCCCTGAAAAAGCTAAATACCCTAAATATCAACTATAAAATACAGTATTAGCCATCCAGAAATATCACAAAATTAATGTTAATAATAAACACAGGACATGGAGAAATCACGAAAAGTTACAGGCAATACCCTGACCCTAAAGAAAACACCATAATAATAAACAGCGCTTTGATTTATAAAGCACAAAAGGTTAGATTCACAATGATAATTTGGCTGTTAACCATACATGCACCAAAAAGTTGTTAAAGAATGATATTAAATAAGGCAACAACATGGCGACTAAAATAAAGTCCAATATATTGGAAGGCAAACAGTCAGTTATATAAATGGACTGCAATAGCAAAATTCTCACCCCACAGCAGTCAGAAAAAGTAATGTATATAGTTGAAACACCTTCTCTGCCATATATTGTAACCAAAACAGTCAATGATGGAAAAAGACTGCAAAAACAAAATTCTCACCACACAAGATTCAAAAAGTAATGTATAGAAGGGGGTGGAGCCTAGATGGCTAACTGGTAACAGCAACTTTTAAGAGCTCCACAATCTAGTACCAGAATTCAGGAAAAGAATCATTTTTATTTTTCAAAAGTAGCAAATTTGTATTAAGGAACCTCAATTCTATAAGAATACCAGAGTTTATGCATTTTTATCGAAATTTTCCTGTCAAATAAACTGGAGATAACTTCTTCAATACAGAAATGAGAAACTCTAAGTCTTCACACTCTGAAACTTCACTGAAAAAAGAAATTCAACTGATGTCAGCCACACTACTTGAACTATCTGTCAAAATGGACAGATTTACAGACAACCTTGAAAATCAAAAAGTCAACTATCATAAACAGACTGATGTCCTTAATGAAATCTTGCAGCAGCAACAATCAAAAATATTGGATATGGAAACTTCTCTAAGTGAAATAGATGAGAGACTTAAGAAAGATGAAACTCACTGTGAATTTCTTTTACAGCAGAATACCTGGCTAATCAGTAAAATAGATGATTTAGAGAACAGATAAAGGAGAAATAACATTAGCATTTTTGGTCTTCCAGAAAAAACAGAAGGTGAGGACCTTATTTTATTTCTTAACTCTTGGCTTCCAGACATATTAGACCTAAAGGAAGGTCTATCAAATGGTATAGAAAGAGCACAAAGAGCTACAGGAAAACCTATTCCTTCTTCCAATATGCCTCCTATATCTATTATTGTGAAATTCGTGTCTTATTTAGACAAAGAACTTGTTCTCAAATCTGCCTAGAGAGGTCATCCATTGACATATAATAAGAGTAAAATTAGATTTGACAATGACTATTCTTCAGGAGTCTTGGATCTAAGGAAAAAAACCTGGCCTTTTGTAATATTTTTGAAACAAAATAAAATAAAGGCACAACTTGCTTTCCCTGCAAGAACCAGAATCCTTTATTCAAATGACATAAGAACATTCAACAATGTCAAAGAAGCTATAACTTTCATCAAAAACAGCAACATACCTGCAATTCCAGAAGACATGGAGTGGTCATCTTCCACCACTTTAAAAGGAACCTCTGAGAAAAATAACTGGACTGGTATGAGAAAGAAGAAACTAAAAACTGATCCTAGAAACTCTCGAGTCACTACTTCTCTCAAAGCATCAACTAGGACTTGATTTCACTTCTAATCATTCAAAAAAGTATGTATTTTTACCTAAAATACACCTATAAGAATGTTTTCTTACATTTTCTGATTGAATCTTACTAAGATTACATCTTATATTTCATGTGTTTAGACTTCTCTAATGGTCCTTAATATAGCTACTTACTAAGAACCCAGATAATAATAATAGCTTGTTCAAGTGACACCCTTGATTTTTTGCTTCATTAGCAGCAATTAAACGTATACTGTATGCATTTATACTTTATACAATTCTTAATTTGAAATGTTTTTTGATTTTTAAATACATTTATTACAATATTTTATAATTTAGACTTTAGTTACTACTCTACTCAGTTTTAGAGTTCTAACATTCATTATGAATGTTTACTGTCATTCTTGTTTAAAATAGCCTCGAGCTAACAAATGTTGTCTTTCCTCTAAAATAGAATCTACATAATTAACATGGAAGCTCTCATCCTAAAATATAGGAATATGAAGAATTAAATGTTTTTACACACTGTTATATGTATATTAAACTAAATTAACCTCGCCTATTATCAAAATAACTCATGTACTATCTATCCCACACATTTATACTGCATAAGTATATACAGCTTTATAGTTGTTACTGACGAGAGCTTCCAACTCACATTCTCTGACTTCACTTGTCTATTCCGATTGATTAAATAGTCTGATTAGTTGAGATATTTTTTTCTTTCATATTATTTATTTACTAAATATTAATGTCTTCTATGGTTAGAAAATGTTTCAGTTTTTAGGAAGGTGCCTGTCTAGATCAGTTTGTGTTATACATCAGTGAGTGCACTGTACGGATTTACACCATTGTTTTACTGTTGAGTTGTGCACTGTTTAGTTTAAGGATATATGTTTGACCAGGCTAGTTTGTAAACTTAGAGATACAATAATGAAGGTTCTGTATATTTGCTGACGAGGATAGACTGCATGTTGTGCGATACATGTTTTTACAGTTATTTCTGTCAACTGCACGAATGATGCTGTGGGGAGGGCTGAAGCTCCTTGTAGATTGGAGGTGAACAGTGCCCGTTATGGGATTTGACAGGTTAGTTTACTGTGTTGTTGTGTTTCATGATTGCCTGGGATGGTGAAATATGTGAACAGGTTTGTTCCTTGTTGGGCCATGGGAGAACTCTCGATGTAGTTGTGGATCTGTTGTTACGTGGTCTATTACATTGTTGACACTTATTTTGGGTGCTTTTCCGTTGCCAGGAAATGGATCCAATACACTAGTGAGTGCTTGTGGTGATTGCATGGTGGTTGCATGGGGCGGTTGTTTTGAGGGGGAGAGACATTAGCGTCCTGCAGAGTTTGTCTGGTTTATGTGGGAATGTGGATGGCTGAGGAGCATGCAGCGGGAGTAAGTTAGTAAATTACCCCTTTTATTATTTTTTTGAGAACAATAGTCAGGGAGGATGTCTGATTCGGGGTCTGTGTCCCTCTGATTTGTTTAGATTGCCCAGTTCTCCTGCAGTGGTGGAATGGCAGATATACATTATGCATTGTGTAGTGACTTGCTATGAGTGAATGCGGATGTGTGTGGTGCTTACAGGTAGGCTGTTAGTGGTTCTTGGGGTACTCGATCCTAGAAGAGCTTCTTCCGTTTAAACAGCCAATGTCCCTTGTCTTGGAGATGGAAGCTTTAGAGCTAGAAATCTGCTCAAATTGGTGCACATGAGCACAAAAAACAGGGTAGCTGGTTGCTGTTCTGGTGTTTTATTACTCTATAGTTGTGTGGTTCAACTCTTGTGTGGCTGTCCATTCGAAATAGTTGATCTGCTCCTACCTATATCTCTCAACTAATGCAGATTTTGTTTTGGATTTTGGTTGAGCCTCTTAACTTGTCATGATAGTAGTGGCTTAAGATTAATGTCATTCTGTATTTGAAAGCTATAAACTGGTATCATTCAGAACATGTATGTTAACTCAGTGCCCCATCCTGTCAGGTTAATAGATGAAGTGTCTCCGATTATTTTTAAATTTGCACTCAATTTTTTTGGCTATGTTTAAAGCTGCTAATTCCTACTAAGTTATTGTAATGCTGCTAGTTTCTAGCACCCTGCATGCAGCTGTTTTCACAACAGATTTTTGTTCTCAATTTGCATCAGTTATGCATCTCAGTAACGTCTCTATATATAGATTTTATGTCATCAGTTTAGGTTCTCTATAGCCAATACTATTTGCCTAATTTGTAAGTAAGTGAGGCTGGTGAGTCTTTAATGTTGGCTGAGGTTTTATCCAGTATCTTAATGTAGTGGAAAAGAAGTGTGTGTGGTAGTCACATCACCAGTGGCGATCACAGTTTTTTTTACAATAGACATCCTATGAAACAACAATGCATTTAGTGTAGGAAGTGATGGGAGTTAGTCTAAATTAACTATAGCAGATGATTAATGGGTAAATTAGTATTTTGCTGTTATTTATTTAAAACTATAGACAAGATTAAATGCATAGTAGGCAGAAATGAACTTGCAAGTATTGATTCTTAGTTTTAATCTGCAAACATATAATATAAGCTATGTGTTTAGTTAAAATTCTGATCCGGATTTCTCTATGGGTTGTGTTTAGCAAATTTGAAATGGGTTTTAAGAATATTTACCTTTTAGATGACAATAAATAATAAAGATATGCATAACAACTCAGTAGAAATATGAAACCCTAGAGAATATAAATTGCCATAATTCTGGAATAAGATGCTTATCCATTCAATTATAAACAATACTTCATATCTTTTTTAATTTGGGTAAATTCATAACACTAGTATTGACTACATGTATTCAATAACTTAAGGCATTTTTTTTTTGCATATAGTACAATGGAACTAATACAGAATTTTGATTTGGGATTGACTATGCTGTTAATCACTACCCAAAAAGAATGTAAGTAATATTATTCATAACTTAGTGAACTAGTACATTACTAACTTTATTATCCTTGTATTAATGAATATTGATATTGAGGAAATCTGTGGCTGCTGATTTATAATAGTTCTTCAATTGTCCTGTTGATAGTTAAAAATGAAACTCTTTACGCCGTGGAAATAATGATGCTTTACATCTAGTGTACGTTGTTCTGCTAAGCTTATCCACTAAGCAATTTTATAATCTAAGCATGCCAGAAATGAAATTGGATAAATATTTGTATTTTAGTAAATGTGATGCTTCTATATCTGGCATGCTTCATTGAGTCTACTATGAGTAATTTGATTATATGCTATATTGTTTAAATATTAAAAGTTTACAAGTTTAATTCCACAATATGTTCAAAACTATAGTATTTTTATAGTATAGTGGACTCAAAAGACAGAAGGGATTTTCTTAGTCATTAGATGTTGTTGGGGCTTTCGGCTTTTCCCGGTTAGGGGGTCACCACAGCAGAACTCCGGTCCGCTAATGATTGGCAGTAGATTTTTACGTGCCGAGTTGCCATCACTGATGCACAATCTTCAATGAAGGTATGCCCATTCACACATGTCTCCACACAGAAGACGTTCTAGCTGAGAATTGAGCAGGACAACATCTTACTGTGAGGCGACAACACTACTGCAGCACCACTCTAGTAAATGAACTTACTTATACTAACTTTGTTAATGGCTAGTATATTTTTTAATTTGAAATAGTTAAGGCATTGACAAAGTAGATAATATGGAAAATGTATGTATTTCTGTTTATTTATGCATCTGTTTATTTATTACCAAACTATGACTATTTTATTTGGTTACAGTATTTATCATTAAATAAGTTTCATCAATCATTATACCTAGACCTTCTTTCTACTTTGAATATTTTATAACTTAGCATTAATGTTTTTATTATATGAAATCTTTCTCTGTTCTATACACTTACAATTACTTAAATTGTATTTACTCACATTAACAATTGTTTTGAATAACCTGCTTCTATTACATCAGTTTTAAATCTATTTCCTTTATGTATTACAAATTTCATCTATTCATTCAATTCTAACAACACAAGTGGATATATAAATTAATTTTAGATCTCCTATTAACTCATGCTGGAGCTCAGACATGTTATTGTTGTTAATCACTTTTTGTTTGTCATGAAGGATAATCTGTTTGAACTCATATGTTCACTCAGATTAGAAGTGCATGTCACTTCATGTTGGTTAAAGTTTTCAATAAACTCTTTATTAATATGGTTACTCTTACTTAGTTTTTATTCAGTATTCAAATCTTCATTTTATTGGCCTATCTCTAATAAAACTTTATACAATTTGTTAGGGAGAACTAAACTAACTATTTCACACAATTTTTTTCTAGATAAAGTTACACTCTTTATTATCCATTCAATACCAAACATGAAAACTTCAATTAACTCACAAAAAAGTCATACTTGATGGATTTAAACTTACTATCCTTAAATGTTAATGGATTAAACAATCCAAGGAAAAGATTAAATTTCCTTAGATACTTGAAACTAAATACAATTCAGGTTGTATTTATTCAAGAATCCCATCTAAAATCAGATGATAACTTTAATTGGAATCCATTGGAATATATAAATCTATCTTTCTCATCATACAAGAAGAAAACAAGAGGAGTTTTAATACTTTGGAGGAAAAACGTCATCATTCCTCAAATTCTTTATAAGTATGAAGACAAAGAAGGTCTTATTTCAGTTGTAATAATTAGATTTAATAATAGAATATGGACACTTGTTAACACCTATTGGTTTCCTGGTATAGGGACAGGAACTCTTCACCCAAGACTGGACTAGACAGTCAAGAGGAGAAGGTAAACACTTGCACCACACCACACTCATCACATAGTCCCTCAAAACCTACACCATCAAAACACACACATAGAAACACAAAACACACACCTACATTCGCGGAGGCTCTCAATAAAAACCTGCCCAAGCATCAGGGACATCCAAAGCATAAACACAAGCAAACTCCACCCCCCAACACAACCCAAATGACACATAGCCCACAAACTCAGTGTGCCACTCAACCACAGCCCATAAGTCATAACAACTTACCCAACACTCTAGTCATAGGTGACTCTATAGTCAGGCACACTGATGTTCCACTCACTAGACTAAGCAAGGAGAAAGTTACTGTCAGCTGCCTGTCAGGTGCCAGGATCCGCCACATAATGCATGCACTCAGGTCACTCCACAATAAGTACAAATATGACACTGTCATTGTCCATGTTGGTGTTAATGACCTGAGATGTACCTCCCTGGACTACATGAAAAGAGACATGGAGGACCTCTCCGATCTTGTATCCCAGGCAGGTATGACCCTAACCCTGAGTAGCATCCTGCCATCACCCAGAATGATACTACAGCACAAGGACAAAATGATTGACTTCAACAATTGGCTAAGCTTCTGGTGTCATTCTAAGGGGATCCAGTATTTGTCTGCCTAGGATGACATGATCGAGAGACCACGATGCTTTGCCAGAGATGGCCTGCACCTGTTGCCCTTAGGATTCCGGATACTGGCTAATGCTCTTGCCACCCCTATAGTGCCTTTTTTAGACAAAGCTCAAATGACAAAGTCACCACCGTAACAGGTACAATCCAGCAAAATCTGAGGGTAATGCTACTCAAAGCTAGAAGTCTAAACCTCAAAATGCACTCACTCGAGGCACTCCTTAAAATGGAGAACATTGACATCTGTGCAGTGACAGAGACCTGGTTCAAAGCTCCAGAGAGTACCCCTGCATTACCAGGCTACAATTCATACCACACCTTTTGGCCACCTAACCCAGAATGAAGCACTAAAGGTGGAGGCGTGTCCATATTCATTAAGGATATCCACACCTCCAGGCTAGTTGCACAGCATAATGCATCCGAGATTATCCAAGTGCAACTAACTCTGGGCAAGACCACAGTCCAAATTGTAGCTTGCTACAGACCCCCCACCATGCCCCAGGATTCCCACTCCTCATTTCTTGATACACTGGAAAGTATTAGTGTACAACCAACACCCTAATAATGGGTGATTTCAACTACCCCACCATTAACTGGGAAAACTACTCATGTACCAACTCTTTTGCTCAACGTTTTCTAGAATTCATAAATTCCAATGCCTTGGATCAACTTATTCACACACCCACCAGTGGCAGCAATATCCTAGACCTGGTCATTACCAACATGGGAAACCGGTGTTCCACACCAGAGGTCAATTCCTCATTGGTCAGATCCAACCACAAGCTAATCAGCCTAGACATCCACATCCCACCCCCACCCCCAGTTAGGGAAACCATCGTAAAAAACTTTTCCAAAGCCAACTTCACACTTTTTAAGACAGAGGTGGCAAACTTCACGACACCCGTGCAGATGGACAATAGAGGTATGACTGCTGAATCCTACACAAATGCACTTTATAAGCACTTACATGAGTGCATGGATCATGCTATCCCTAATAGAAACAAGATGTTATCCTCCAAAAAAGGAAGACAATCTGGTGGTCATCTGCCATAAACAAACTCTACAACAGAAGAAAGAAACTGTTGCAAAAAAAGAGTAAAATCCCATGACTGGAGGAACTCCCTGGTCAACCTCAGTAAGAAGCTGAGATCCCTCATAAAATCCTCCAAAGCTAGTTACAAAAACAAAATTGCCACTGACTCTAAAGACAACCACAAAGCATTCTATAGCTATGTCAAGAATCTCAATGGGAACACTCAGATCTGCTCTGAGTTACAGCACAATGGCGCTAAATATACAGAACCAACTGATATTGCCAACATCCTAGCAGATAGGTTCAGTGCAAACTTTTCCCCCCTCTCACCACCTAGAGGGCCCATCTCTATACTAGAAGAATGCAACGTTCCTACAATCACGGCTGCACAGGTAAAAAAACACACTCTCCAAAGCTAAGAACACAGCATCCATGGGACCTGACAATATCCCAGGCTGTGTTCTACATGAACTACAGAATGAACTGGCATCCTACCTAAGTACCATGTTCAATCATAGCCTCACCTCAGGTTTTGTACCCACTAATGGTGCACTGTGACGGTTATCCCACTCCACAAAGGTAGAGCCACGATGGACCCCGGGAACTACCGCCTCATTAGCCTGACGAGCCTGGTCTGCAAGGCCATGGAATGTATCATCATGGAACTCATAAACAAAGATATTGGTAATCTCCAAACTCTGGACCCTACCCAGTTTGGATTTGTAAAAGGCAGATCATGTCTCCTAAACCTGATTGACTTCTTTGAAGCAGTCACCAAAGCCATAGATGAGGGTAAAATGGTTCACACAGCTTATCTAGATCTTGCCAAGGCATTCGACACCATCCCCCACTCTGGAATTATAGATAAACTAGGTATAAATCCCTATGTCACAAGATGAGTTACCAACTGGCTCATGGACAGAACCCACACTGTGAAAGTAGCGGATTCCAAATCCGACTTCAGAGCAGTGACAAGTGGAGTACCACAGGGTTCAGTCCTGGGTCCTCTCCTGTTTGGTATCTACTTCTCTCAAGTGCAGGCTAACACAGAAGGTCTTTGGCTAACAAAGTTTGCAGATGATTGCAAACTAGGAGCCTTAATCGAAACTCCTACTGATGTGAACAAACTACAAAAGGGCCTCACTGAGACAGATAATTGGTGTCAAAGCCATGGCCTGAAGCTCAATGCCAAAAAGTGTATTGTCATCCCCTTTGGTAAAAACTCTGTACCCATGAACTACCACATAGCTGGTAGCCTACTTAATGTCAAAAATGTGATAAGAGACCTTGAGACACAGGTGGACAGTAGACTCTCCTTTGATAATCACATCGCCACAGTGGTCAGGAAATCCTTCTACATGGCTCATCTCATCACAAAAGGATTCTCATCCAGAAAAAAAGTGGTCATTGTTCCCCTCTACTCATCACTCATTAGACCCATTATAGAGTACAATGCCCGTTTTGGTATGTACCTCACAAGACATCTACAACAACTGGAAAGACCACAGAAATATCTCACAAAGAGAATTACTGGCCTCAAACAGATGTCCTACGCAGACCATCTCAAAAACCTACAGCTTTACTCCATCATATATCGGCTACTCAGGGGTGATCTCTGCCTAACATACAAAGCTATGTCAAACTCAGAGCTGTTGGTCATGCCCCACTTAAAGAAATCCCAATCCCTCAGAGCTACACACTCTAGGGACCTAAACCTTGTCACCACAATAAACAGAACATGCTGGCGGGATAGATTCCTGTCCCAGAGACTTCCCATACTCTGAAACAGACTACCTATCTATGTCAAACAGAGCTCCTCATTAGCACTCTTCAAGAAAAATCTTGATGATTGGATGGGAAATGGGAAATTCACCCCAGGGATCACTTCTGTGGCTATGCTTGACAGGGGCACAGGAAAATAATTTTCTTGGGTGGCGAAAGCCATGGTACATTTTTTGGCTAGGCTTATATAGGCCCTAGGGCCAATAGTCTAGTACCTACCTATGAACCTATGAACCTATGAAACATTTAGAACTAATTAATAAATTTTATAAGGGTATTTTGATTTTGGGGGCGACTTCAACTGTACTTTAGACATTTCTGAAACCACGAATGAAAAGCACTTCCATCTTACTTCTCTAGGAAAAGCTCTAAGAAATTGGTGTGAGAACCTAAATCTAATTGACACCTACAGTTATAAAGACCCTAACTCACTATCCTTTTCTCATAGTGATTATAGATTTGGCACCCAAACCAGAATTGATAAACTTAATGAATCTCAAGATTTAAGTATGAAAATAATTAACTTTTCTATAAACCCTTGCCCCTTTTTGGATCATAATTCACTTGTTTTAAAACTTGAAATTGATTTTAAAAGGTTGGTCTTCACAACAAGGATACCAGCTTACATCACCAGACTACCACAATTCCAGCCATGGTTAAATCACGAAATTCAAAACTTTCTTGACATTAACCAATCAAATGATATATGTTTGACAATTCTCCGAGCTACACCAAAAGCTTACTTATTTGGTAAAATTCTAGCTTGGTTTAAAAATAAGACTAAAGAATGAGAATCTGAACTTCATAATATTCAAAATAAGCTTATAATTATCAATAAAGATAATTCACAACATCCAAAAACAAAAAAGAAAACAATTACAGACTTAAATAACAAATACAATGAAATATTAACTCATAAAAAAAATTTGGCATTAGAAAAACTAAAAATCAACTCACACTCAATGTCGCCCAAACATCTACATAATCTTTCAATGAGAGTTAAAATACAAGCCTTAGATAACAATATTACAAAAATCATTCATGAAGGTAGAAATAACAAAATGGTATCAGACATTAGTGATATTCTTGAAGCCTTTAAATATCATTACTCTGACCACCAACTCAATAATTCAGCACAATTTCAACATATAGATGTAGATAAAAGTTTACTTAAAATAAATAAAATTCCAGATAAACTAAAATCTGAGATCTTAAAACAAATTTCTCTTAAAGAAGTAGTTGATGAAATTAAAGAAAGCAAAAATAATAAAGCCCCCAGGATAGATGGGATTATAATGGAACTATATAAGTTATTCCCTCAGCCATCTCAATTTTTCATAAAGCCTTAAATGTAATTCAAACCGATAATTTAATTCCTCCCTCTTGGAAACATTCCCTAATCACTCCTATATTAAAAGAAAATAAAGATCCAAAACAATGTAGTTCCTAGAGACCAATTTCCTTGCTAAATAATGACTACAAGATATTTGTATCCATTCTTGTAAATAGAATTAAAAAATCCTTAACACATATTATAAATTCTGATCAGTCTGGTTTTATTTACAATAGGCACACTTACGATAATATTTTAAGAATACTGTCCCTTATCGACATTTTAAATAGGGACAATCGAGAAGCTCTTCTAATAGCCCTCGATATTGAAAAAGCTTTTGATACGCCGAAATGGGATTATTTCTTCAAAGCTTTAGAAATATTTGATTTTCCATATCATTTCCTTACTTTGATAAAAAATCTATATAAAAATAATCCTGCGCATGTAAAACTAGGCCCTTTTACTTCAGAACCCATTAAAATACTCAAAGGTACAAAGCAAGGCTGTCCTTTGTCGCCCATTTTATTTGCTCTTGCAATAGAATTATTTGCTATTGCATTACACCAAAACACAACAATTAAAGGTATAGACATTTATGATCAATTTAATTCCAAAATCATGCTCTTTGTGGACGATATACTTTTAACTTTGAGTGTCTCACAAGAATCTCTTAAAGAGTTAGATCTTCAGACTAAAAGGTTCTCTGATAGCTCAGGTTTACATATAAGTGAATCTAAATCTAATTATATGCATTTAAATAAAAAACAAAATTCTTTCATAACTCCAGTCCATTTAATAGGAAAACAGGTCTCTTCTATAAATTACCTAGGAATTATTATTCATGATAATATTAATAACACTCTATTTACAAACTATAAAAAAAATCTTAAATACCATAAAACTACTCACTGACAAATGGAATAAATGATTCCTAAAGTTTGAGGATAGACTTCAATTAATAAAGATGGTATTATTACCAAAAATAAACTATATAGCTCAAGCCATTCCAATGCTACTTAATAAAAAACTATTACAAGAGATAAATAAAATTCTTTTAAATTTTCTCTGGTTCCCTAAACGAAACAGGATAGCCTATGCTCACCATATTAGACCCTGGGAAATGGGAGGACTTCATTTTCCAGACTTAGAGACATATATTAAGACTTCTATATTCAAAATAGTTTTCAACTGGATAGACCCAAAAATTTCATCAGCTTGGGAATCCCTTCATATTTCTATTTTTTAATGAGAATAAACTCACAAAAATACACTTTCAAATGATCAAATAAATATATTTTGGAAAATATTATGTCTTAATTTACAATTTAACATTTTGAAACCCACCAACCCAGTCTTCATAAACTACATCTACAACTCAATTAGATCTTTCATAAACTCAAACTTAGACATTAAATTATGGTGGGAACTCTTAATTCCTTTCAAAATAACTAAAAACTTTCCCAACAAATTACATGAAAACAGTATAAATAATTAGGAACTAAAAAATGTTAATTGTTGGCAATATTGTATTAGGAACTAATCAGTCTTAAACATACAACAAATAATAAACACCTTTGATATTCCAAATTCAGATTGGCTTATACTGCAAATCATTTTATTTCATGCTCAAGAGTTATACAGAATAATCAATAATTTCTCCTTTAGTTCTGAACCAAAATTAATTTCCATTATTCAAGAAATGGTTTATAATAATCATAATTGGTCTAATTTAACCTCATTGCTCTATAAAAACTTAATAATTTACAAAGTTAATCCAAAACAAAACTTCTGGAACTTTATTACTATAGGTCATCAGATTAACCTCTCCTCTGAAAACAAAATTAATTTATTGTATTCTATTAAATTAACTTCCAATCTACAAGCTTGAAAGATTTTTTCATGGAAATTCTTACACAGGGCGTTTTACACCCCCAACAGGATAGCTAAAATGGACTCTTCTAAACAATTGTTTTGTTGGAGATGTTCTCAGAATTGTAATGCTGATTGGATTCATACATTTTTGAGTGTATCAAAATTAAAAAATTCTGGGAGGAGATTGGAAATTTCCTTCAAGCTATTTTTTCAGATTCTTTCATACTAACTAAATCCATGATTTTTCTGAATGTAACTGAAACAAATGTTAAGAGCAAAAAGAATTTGTATCTACTATTGACTATACTAGCAATTACTAGAAAATGTATTACAAGAAAATGGAAAACTTCATCTGAACCCAACTTTCAAGAATTTATGACTCTACAAGAAGAAACAATGCATATGGAAACAAAGGTAAAAGAAACAAGAATATTCCCTAATAAATGGATCAACAATCCTTGGAAGAACGTTTTTTTCTCTCACTGAGACTTTAAAGATCTCCACATCTTCTTAGTACTTGGAGAAATTACACTGATTTTTTTGTTATGTGTAACTACCTCTCTCTAACTCTAAATTATTCTCATTTTTTTCATATAGGCCATATGCACATATTGTATATAGTTTGTCTTTGTTTCATTTGTATTCTAGTAGACATTATGTTTTGTCTTTTTGAAAATCAATAAAATATTTGGAAAAAAAAGTAATGTATATTGGTAAAACACTACCTTCGCTCCAACAAAATTCAATAATAAAGTCCAATCCAGTCCTGTCAACCAAAACACTGTCAGTATTCAATGTGGTGGGTAAAGGCTGAATGGGTAACATGAAGACAACAGGCCAAAAAAGCGTTGGACACTGTAATAAACGTAAATAATAATGCATGTATAATCTGTTCTCCAAAAGTAGCCTGCTCCCGCTGAAAACATTCCACTAAAAAATGTTGGTTATAAAAAGCAACAATTAATATTCAGTAATTCACCATAGAACATAAGACATGTAGCGACCATGGAATATATCAGTCCCACACTTGGAAAATACTTCTCTCAAGAAAAACCTTGCTACATCCATGTGATGACCCTGAAGAAGCAGCACTTGATATATAAATGCTAGCAAGGCTATAAACAGGTCAGCAATACCAATGGTGGCAGATGAGTAAACTTGTATCCAAAAGGTGATTCAGCCACAGGTATAAAATGCTCGCACTCAGGGCTCCCACTCAAAGCCAACAGCATAGACACCAGAAGTTAATCAGTGCCTACATGAGCAGCAGGTTACTACTGCAACTGAATATTGTGGTAGTAACTGGAGTTCAGGACACATGCAAAACTGCCAATAATGAGGTCTTACCTCATCACATCTAGCCTCTGAATAGCAAATGGAAATGCTGCTCTGGAAGGGTCTTTCTAAAGGGAGCCATGTGGCTCATGCTAAGACTTTAATGAATTCCTGGGAATATCTTAATCTTTCTCAATATGTTTGGAACACCCTTTTTGTTTTGTTTATTGATTGACTAGCCCTTTAGCTAAAAAACTAGGGTTTTCAGCCTGTGTAAGCTTGTGAAGACTATTATCAGTGCTTATGTGTATTTTTGAAGTGTTTAACATAACATTTACTTATGCATTAGTAGAGAAACTGAAGTTGTTAACTCTTATATCATTTACTCAGTCAAATTATAGGAAGAATCTGGGGTATTCAGCAGTATAAACATTTAAAAATGTTTCTATATTTTTTAGAAATATTGGTTATAGTCTGATATGGACTGAATTCTCTAAATTAATACATTTTGGATAACATTCTGACTATTTTCTTACAAAATGTGATTTTTCCATGAAGGTCAATGGATAAAGTACTACCAACAAATGCAGTTTAGTCAGTGCACTTATTATTAAGAACCCAGAAATATTGACATCATGCTCGTTCTGATGCATTCATTGTCTGCAGGCCAGCAGATGAGTATATAAAGTCATAGGGTGAGGATTTGAAAGACTTGGTTTGTTGATAACAAGCTTACAGACTATAATTAACACACCACAACAAAGACCCAAAAAAATAAAGTTATGTGATCACTCCAGGAGTATCACTAGTGAATCAAATAATAGGAAAAATGATGGAAAACATGTTAAGTCATGCAGTCAGGACTTGAAAGACACAGTTGTGGATAACAACCCTATAGACAATGTACAACACATCCCAGCAAAGATGTGAAAAATAAATTCATGTGATCACTTGAAGTGTGACACCAAAAAAATCAAGCAAAAGAAAAAAATATGGAAAAACATCATCAGAACAAAAAATAACAGCAGGTTATTTACTGTTTCTTTAATCAGGTAGTCACAATGATATATTAACCTCTACTTTAAAAAGTATATCAAATGGAAAGCAAAACACTTTTACATCTATATCTGTGTCAGTAGTGATAGTGGATGAATTTATAAATTCTGACATCTCAGTTGAAATAAATCAAGATGGTATCAATAAATTAAGTCATGAAATAATCTGACATAAAATACTGTTAAAGTAAAAGAAGGTATTCCATGTGTATTATACTTCAAAATAATTATACAGAATAAAGTTAATTACATTCTAAATGTTTCACATAACACTACCTTTCAGGAAATAATGACAATACAGATGCAGACACTGAAAACAATTGGGATAAAGGGGAAATTTAAGGAATACAATATTCAGATAGAGCAGTTTCATGTCGTTTGCACGGTGCAGAAACAGTAGGAGAATAAGTGTCACAGGTATCTAAGCAGCAGTGATGTAGAACAATGTGAGATTTAAAAGAAAAAAAATGAAACAGAGAGCATTAGGACAAGAACCATCCAAAATAACTGTTCATAGCAAAAAATGTTGCTGAATGTTCCAGTAATTCAAGAGTTAAGCGTAGACTGCCTTCATATTTTGCAGGAAGAAGTCAGTAATGATAAGAACACTAACATCATAGACTTGTATGGAATCGGTAATAGAAACTGGATTGCTAAATTGTGAAAGAAGAAAGTAAAGTGAATGTTACATATATTCATGAACTTCATTCTGAAATTAAATGGAAGAATTTCAAAGGAGAAATTCTTGTACTCAGACTCAATTCTCAGGCCATCTACATAATTGTTACTATATTATCAGGTCTGAAATTAAATGACAGTCTCAATGTTATTCTGAAACTGCTACAAGCAAAGCCAAAGCTGAGGTTGTGGCTGTTTCTCTACAGAGTTGTTGTTGTTGTTTGTCTTTCGGCTTTTCCCTGTTAGGTGTCACCACAGCGGAACTCCGGTCCGCTAATGATTGGCAGTAGATTTTTACGGTGCCGAGTTGCCAGATCGACGCCCAACCTTCAACGAAGGCAAGCCCATTTACGCATGTCTTTCGGAATGCCACTCAACCGCGGGGAGGACACGCAGACTCCATACAGAAGGCACTCCCTGCACTCCAGCTGAGAATCAAATGGGAGAACCTCTTGCTGTGAAGCAACAATGCTACCGCTGCACCACCGCGGATGTCTCTCTACTTTTTAGAATTTCTGGGTAGCCATTGATAGCATTAGGGGGTAGTTTCAGCTCATCACTGACATTCTTGTCTTATATAAGTGGTACATTTTGAGTTAGCTCTGCTTAATATCAGAACTTTGGCCGGCTGACATCTACCTGAAATCAGCTGGACGTATAAGTGATTTTAAGTACACTTTTATCTACTCTTTTGCATATAGTACTGTATTTAATTTATTTATTTGTGTTTTTCACTGAATATTAACTCAACTGAAGTTGTGGCTGTCTCTCTACAGTTAGTTTTCCACCCACCCTCCCTGTTCTTGTTTTGGTGTTAATGTTAGTGGCTTTGAAATTGCCTGCCCCTCTTGTTGATTTGTATTTGGATACTCCTCCTGGCCCATCTCATTTGCTCACTCAACTGAGTGGAGTGAGATCATATTCTGATTTCAGGCACTCCTACTGTGTACAAAAAGAGCATTTGGGAAGGACAACCCCTGTAGCATCTTAATCCTGCTCTGTTCCCTCCCTCAAAAAAAAAAAAAAAATATATATATATATATATATATATATATATATATATATATATTATTCAGTTGCTCTTACTGTAACTGTCTTAGTTGCTCTTCTTCTGCATGCTATTATCTGTTCAGTCTCTCTTACTCTGCATATATTACTGCTTGTTAGTAGCCTTCTAATTTACTGCCTTCTGCACTTGTTTTTTAGTCATTTGTTAATTTAATTGCATTTATTTGAACTGTATTTGATGTAGTGTTGCTACACACGCAGGTGTGCTGGCCTACACTACAATTTAAATTGTATTTACTGCTGTTTTAGCTGCTTTTCTGTAACAAAAAAAAAATTCTAAGCTTATTTCCTACCTTTCCTGTTACTAGTCAAGTCCAGATAGAAACTTGCTGTATCCAGGACTGTTGGTAAGCTTCTGAGCCCCCCCCCCCAATCCTTTCTGTGTTGGAGGGAAGCCTTCTAGCTTATCAGTGGGAGTGGTAAGCACTAGGCAGCCTATCTACCATGGGAAGAGTGGGTTTTGGCCCTGAAATTGTAATTCATTGGCCATTTGGGCAGTTTTTCCATCTCTTTCTACTTTCTGGTTAAAAGTCCGTTTTGTGTTTGGTCCCTGCCTTTCCTATAACTAGCGTAGTCCAGGTACAGATTTGCAGTATCCAGGACTGTTGGTAAGCTTCTGAGCCCCCCCAAGCCCTTCTGTGTTGGAGAGAAGCCTTCTAGCTTATCAGTGGGAGTGGTAAGCACTAGGTAACCTATCTACCACAGGAGGAGTGGTTTCTGGCCCAGAAATGATAGTTTATTGGCGTTTGGGAAGCTTTTCCATCTCTTTCAACCTTCTGATTTAAAAGTGTGTGTTTGCGCTTGTTTCCTGCCTTTCCTGTTACTAGTCTAGCCCAGGTGCAGATTTGCTGTATCCAGGACTCTTTGTAAGCTACTGAGCCCCCCAAGCCTTTCCGTGTTGGAGGGAAGCCTTCTAGCTTATCAGTGGGAGTGGTATGCATCAGGTAGCCTATCTACCACAAGAGGAGTGGTCCCTTGCCCAGAAATTGTAGCTATTGGCTGTTTGGGCAGTTTTTTTTTCCATCTCTTTCAACGTTCTGGTTTAAAAGCCACACTTACGCTTGTTTCCCACCTTTCCTGTAACTAGCCTAGTCCAGATACAGAGTTGCTGTATCCAGGACTGTTGGTAAGCTTCTGAGCCCCACAAGCCTTTCTGTGTTGGAAGAAAGCCTTCTAGCTTATCAGTGGGAGTGGTAAGCACTAGGCAGGCTGTCTATCATGCAAGGAGAGGTTTTTGGCCCAGAAATTGTAGTTTATTGACCATTTGGACAGTTTGTCCGTCTCTTTCAACTTTCTGGTTTAAAAGACCACATCTGCGCTTGTTTCCCATCTTTCCTGTAACTAACCTACTGGGTAGCACTAGAAACCCTTAAACTGATACAAGCCTTCTAGCTTAGAAGAGAGACTTTGGAGTGATATCAGTTTTCTGTACTTTCTTGCTGTACTTAACTGATTTCCGCCTAAGCACAGATTTTCCAGCGTTTATTGTGATTTAAACGCTTATTTTTTTCACATATTGTACTTATTTGACTGCCTGCACTTTTAAAAATGTGTTTTTGTTTACATAATTTAACTGTTGTAGGCTACACACTAAAGTGTGATAGCTTTTTCTGACCATTTGTAGTCGTTTAAAGCTGTTTTAAGTGTATTTTTTACTGTTTTTGCCTTATCTTTTCAAATAAACAAAAAAAGCAAAGAAATTCCTTGTTTCCCACCTTTCTAAGCTAGTATAGTCCAGTTTTCAGGCTAGTGCTTAATTAAGGGCTGTGATACTAGTTTCTGAGTTGTCCATACCTTCATTGGATAGAAGGAAGTTTCTCTGTTCACCTGTGAGAGAGGGGAGCTTTGAGCAACCTATCTGTCCCTGGAGGAGTGGTTCCAGCCCAGAAGTTAGTAGTTTATTGGCCATTTTGGGCTAATTTCTATCTCTTTCATTTCCCTACTAAATAAACCATATTTGCACAGTTTTGCTCACCGGGCAGTGCCGGTTAGCTACTGTTAAATTATTCCCAGCTCCACTAAGTCTCCTTCAGTTTTTCCCTTGAAACTAGTCTAACTCTCAACCTAAGCACTCAAAAAGCATCTTACAGCCCAGCACTTTCTCAGACCTAATAGCAAGCACTAGTATACCCTGACACTGATTGCTCAGCAGGGCAAGGCTTTTTATTCACCCCTCACCAACCAAGCGACTAAGCAGCTCACCCTACTATACAGGCATGACCAAAGGGCAACTTCAGGTGCACTCTCCAGTCCAGCTGGTGAATCTGGGTATCCTGAGGCAATGTTACAACTGCCTCATGTACACAGACAACCCTCTCCTCCTACCACAAAACAGTAACATATGTGAGAGATGCAATTATACAGCCAAACTGGAAGCTAAGCTGTCTCCACCCAAGACTGGAACAGGCAGTCAAAAGGAGAAGGTTAACACTTGCACCACACCTCCAGCCCTACACAGACCTACTAAAACAGCACTGGCAAAAAATACACATAAATACACAAAATCATACTCGGAGGCTCTAAATAAAAACCTGCAAAAGCATCAGAGACCTCCAAAGCAGACACCCAAACAACCTGCACTTCCTGTCACAAACCAGACAGCACATAAAACACAAAATCAGTGTGCCGCACAATCACAGCCCTTAAGGCGAAATAACATACTCCTTTTAAGTACTTGCTCCCTATTGGTTCTTTCTGATCAGTCAATAAGTAGCTCCCTATATTACTCAGGCATGTCCAAAGGTCAGTTTTGGGTTTACTCTCCAGTCCAGCTGGTGAATCTGGGAATCTTGAGGCAATGTTGCAACTGCCTTATGTATACAGGCAACCCTCTCCTCCTCCCAACAAGCTCAAATATATGTGAGAGATGCAACTATATAGCCAAACTGGAGGCTAAGCTCTCTCAACCCAGTACTGGCGCAGCCTGTCAGGAGGAGAAGGTAACCACACACACACACCACAAATCCAGTCTCACATAGACCTATCGCATCAGCAAACCAAACACATAAACACACAAAAACATACTCGGTGGCTCTAAATAAAGATCTGTCTAAGCAGCAGAGACCTCCAAAGCAGACATCCAAGCAACCCCTACCACGATAAAATACCCACGTAGCACGTAGCTCACAAAGTCAGTGTGAGACACAGTCACAGCCCTTAAGGCTAAACAGCACACCTAATACACTTGTAATAGGTGACTCTATTGTCAGACACACTGACATCCCACTCACCAGGCTGAACAAGAAGAAGGTCACTGTAAGCTGCCTGTCGGGTGCCAGGATCCACCACATAACACAAGTACTCAGGTCACTCCAAAGCAAGTATAAATATGACTCCGTCATTGTCCATGCTGGTGTGAATGACCTGAGACGTACCCCCCTGGACTACATGAAAAAAGTCATAGAGGAGCTCTTTGATCATGTAGCCCAGGCCGGTATGACCCTGACCTTGAGTAGCATCTTACCCTCATCAAGAATGATGCCACAGTATAAAGACAAAATGATCAATTTTAACAATTGGCTAAAGTATTGGTGTCATTCAAAGGGGATCCAGTGTCTGTCAGCCTGGGATGACATGCTCGACAAGCCACGTTGCTTCGCTAGGGACGGCTTGCACCTGTCACCCCTGGGTTTTCGAATACTGGCAGAGGCTCTTGCCTCCCCCATAGTGCCTTTTTTAGGCAAGGCTGAAAAGACAAACCCACCCCCATAGACAACACAAAGAAAAAGAAACTAAGGGTAATGCTGCTCAATGCCAGAAGTCTAAACCTCAAGATGCACGCACTTGAGACTCTCCTCAGTATGGAGAATATCGATATCTGTGCAGTAACAGAAACCTGGTTCAAGGCTCCCGAGACCACCCCAGCACTAACAGGTTATACTTCACAGCAAGCTTTTCAGCCCCAAAACTTGGACCGAACCACAAAAGGAGGGGGAGTATCCATATTTATCAAAGATATCCACACCTCCATGTTATTGGCATTGCACGAAGCATCGGAGACCATCCATGTGCAACTAACAGTGGGCAAAACTGCCTTTCAGTTTGTAGCCTGCTACAGACCCCCCCTCCCAAACACAGGAACCTAACTCGGCTTTCCTGAGAACACTGGAGAATATGAAGGTCTCTCCAAACACCATTATATTGTGTGGCTTCAACTACCCAAACATTGATTGGGAAAACTACTCAAGCCCAAACACCCTCTCCCAACGGTTGCTAGAATTTATAAACTCAAATGCTATGGAACAACTGGTCACCACTCCCACAAGAGAGGAAAACATACTGGATCTGGTCATCACCAACATGGGGTCTCTATGTTCCACACCAGAGGTATACCCCTCATTGGTAAGATCAGACCATAAACTAATCTCACTGGACATCCATATTCCATCCCCACCCCCAGCCAAGGAAACCACGGTGAAGAACTTCTCAAAAGCAAACTTCACACTTCTCAAAACCGAGGTGGAATCCTTCAAAGCCCCCGGGACAGTGGAAAATACAGCCCAAAAAGCAGAATCCTTTACAAAAGCATTCTATGGACACCTACAGGAATGCATGGAGCATGCTATCCCAAATAAAACCAAGACTCACTCCTCCAAAGGCAGGAGACCTGTCTGGTGGACCCCGGCTATAAATAAGCTATACAACAGAAGGAGAAAGCTACTACATGACAGAGCAAAATCCCAAAAAGGGAAGGAGTCTCTGATCAGTACTAGCAAGAAACTATGATCCCTCATAAAATCATCTAAGGCCAGCTTCGAAAGAAAAATTGCACAAGACACTAAAGATAATCACAAGGCCTTCTTTAGTTATGTCAGAAACCTGGGAGGCAACTCCCAGATATGCTCTGAGTTAGTGCAAAATGACAAAAAATACACTGAACCCACAGACATTGCCAACATCTTGGCAGAAAGGTTCAGTTCCCCCCAAAATAGCAAATGTCTATCCCAATAGAGTGTAGCCTTCCTGAGATCGCAGATGCACAGATGAGACTCCAAAGCAAAAAACACAGCATCAATGGGACCAGATGGTGTCCCGGGCTGCATCTTACATGAGCTCCAAGAAGAACTAAACCCTCATATAAAGTCACTGTTCAATCTCAGCCTTACTACAGGATATGTACCCAAGGAATGGCGTACAGCAACAGTGGTCCCACTCCACAAAGGTGGCACCACAACAGACCCTGGAAACTTGCCTCTTGAACCCGGTCGACTTCTTTGAAACAGTCACTAAGGCCATAGATGAAGAGAAGGTAGTCCACACAGCCTAACTGGACCTCGCAAAAGCCTTCGAAACAATAACCCACTCGGGCATCATAAATAAGCTCACCAGCTTAAATATCAACCCCTATGTCACAAGATGGGGTGCAAACTGGCTCAGGGATAGAAACCACATGGTCAGAATTGCAGGTGCCATGTCAGACTCTAAACCAGTTACAAGTGGCGTCCCACAAGGTTCAGTCCTAGGACCTCTCTTGTTTGGTATATATTTCTCTGAGGTACAGGCTAACACGGGAGGACTATGGCTGACCACGTTCGCAGATGACTGCAAACTGGGTGCCATAATCAACTTTCCGACTGACACAAGCATCCTCCAAAAGGGTCTCACAGAGACGGAAGACTGGTGCCAGAGCCATGGCCTAAAGCTAAATGCCAAAAAGTGCATAGTCATCCCCTTTGGGAAAAACAAAGTGCCCACAAATTACCACATAGGTGGTAATCCATTAAGTACAGAAGAAGTAATTAGGGATTTGGGGACCCAAGTTGATAGAAATCTCTTCTTTGACAATCACATTGCCAAAGTGGTTAGAAAGACCTTCTATATAGCCCACCTTATCACGAAAGGGTTCACATCTAGATCAAGAGAGGTCATTGTGCCCCTCTACTCATCACTCATCAAGCTCATAATTGAATACAATGCCCCATTTGGGATGTACCTTACCCAACACCTGCAGCAACTGGAAAGACCCCAAAAGTACCTCACCAAGAGGATCAAGGGACTCAAACAGATGCCCTACGCAGTTAGGCTAAAGAAACTCCAGCTCTACTCAGTTGCTTACCGCCTACTCAGAGGCGATCTGTGCCTGACATATAAAGCCATGTCCAAACCAGAATTAATGGACATGCTCCACTTCAGGAAATCCAAATCCCTTAGAGCTACATGCTCCAGGGACTTAAACCTCAGCACAGAAATAAATAGGACATGCTGGAGGGACAGATTCATATCCCAGAGGCTCCCCTCACTCTGGAACAAAATCCCAATCCATGTTAGGCAGAGCCCCTCAATGACTCTCTTCAAGAGAAATCTTGAGGAGTGGTTGGGAGATCGTAGGTTTACCCCTGGGATCTCTTCTGTGTCCCTACTTGACAGAGGCACTGTAAACTAACCTTAAAAGGGCTATCTTCTGTGACCTACTATACAGAGGCACAGTCAGTTAATCTAAAAGGGTGGTGAAAGCCAAACACACTCTGGCTAGGCTTATAAATGCCCCAGGGCAGATAGCCTAGTATCAACCTATGAACCTATGAACCTATAAGCCTGACTAGCCTGGTCTGCAAAGCTATGGAGTGTATCATCATGGAAATCATAAACAAAGACATTGGGAACCTCCAGACACTGGATCCTCCCCAATTTGGCTTTGTTAAGGGCAGATCTTGCTCTTGAACCTGATCACCTTCTTTGAAACAGTTACCAAAGCCATAGATGAAGGGAAGGTAGTCCACACAGCCTACCTGGACCTCACAAAAGCCTTTGAAACAAGACCCCACTCAGGCATCATAAATAAGCTCACCAGCTTAAATATCAACCCCTATGTCACAAGGTGGGTTGCAAACTGGCTCAGGGATAGAACCCACATGGTCAGAATAGCAGGTGCCATGTCAGACTCTAAACCAGTTACAAGTGGCTTCCCACAAGGCTCAGTCCTGGGACCTCTCTTGTTCAGTATATATTTCTCCGAGGTACAGGCTAACACGGGTGGACTATGGCTGACCAAGTTCGCAGATGACTGCAAACTGGGTGCCATAGTTGACTCTCCGGCTGACACAAGCATCCTCCAAAAGGGTCTCACAGAGACGGATAACTGGTGCCAGAGCCATGGCCTAAAGCTAAATGCCAAAAAGTGCATAGTCATTCCCTTTGGGAAAAACAAAGTTCCCACAAATTACCACATAGGTGGTAATCTATTAAGTACGGAAGAAGTAATTAGGGATTTGGGGACCCAAGTAGATATCAATCTCTCCTTTAACAATCACGTTGGCAAAGTGGTTAGAAAGACCTTCTATATAGCCCACCTTATCACGAAAGGGTTCACATCTAGATCAAGAGAGGTCATTGTGCCCCTCTACTCATCACTTATCAGGCCCATAATTGAATACAATGCCCCATTTGGGATGTACCTTACCCGACACCTGCAGCAACTGGAAAGACCCCAAAAGTACCTCACCAAGAGGATCAAGGGGCTCAAACATATGCCCTATGCAGTTCGGCTAAAGAAACTCCAGCTCTACTCAGTTGTGTACTGCCTACTCAGAGGTGATCTGTGTCTGACATATAAAGCCATGTCCAACCCAGAATTAATGGACATGCTTCACCTCAGGAAATCCAAATCCCTTAGAGCTACATGCTCCAGGGACTTGAACCTCAGCACAGAAATAAATAGGACATGCTGGAGGGACAGATTCATATACCAGAGGCTCTCCTTACTCTGGAACAAAATCCCAATCCATGTTAGGCAGAGCCCCTCACTGACCCTCTTCAAGAGAAATCTTGACGAGTGGATGGGAGATCATAAGTTTACCCTTGGGATCTCTTCTGTGTCCCTGCTTGACAGAGGTACAGTAAACTAACCTTAAAAAGGCTACCTTCTGTGACCTACTATACAGAGGCACAGTCAACTAATCTAAAAGGGTGGCGAAAGCCAAACACACTCTGGCTAAGCTTATAAATGCCCTAGGGCAGATAGCCTAGTATCAGCCTATGAAACCTATGAAACCTATACCTAACACACTAGTAATAGGTGACTCTATAGTCAGGCACATTGATGTCCCACTCCACTCACTAGGCTAGACAAGCAGAAGGTTACTGTTAGCTGCCTGTCAGGAGCCAGAATTCACCACATAACACAAAAACTCAGGTCACTCCAGAACAAGTACAAATATGACTCTGTCATTGCTCATGTTGGTGTGAATGACCTGAGATGTACCTCCCTGGACTACATGAAAAGAGACATGGAAGAGCTCCCTGATCATGCAGCCCAGGCTGGTATGACCCTGACCCTGAGTAGTATCCTGCCCTCACCAAGAATGATGCCTCAGTATGAAGAAAAAATGATCAATTTCAACTATTGACTAAGCTTCTGGTGTCATTCAAAGGGGATCCAGTGTCTGTTAGCCTGGGACGACATGCTCGACAAGCCACGTTGCTTCGCAAGAGACGGCTTGCACTTGTCACCCCTAGGCTTTCAAATACTGGCCAAGGCTCTTGCTGCCCCCATAGTGCCTTTTTTTAGGCAAGGCTCAAAAGTCAAACCCACCTCTATAAACAGCACAATTAACAAAAAACTGAGGGTTATGCTACTCAATGCCAGGAGTTTAAATCTCAAAATGCACGCGGTCGAAGCACTCCTCAATATGGGAACATCGACATCTGTGCAGTAACTGAAACCTGGTTCAAGGCTCCAGAGAGCACCCCAGCACTACCAGGCTACAACTCATACCACATGTTTTGCCACAGAACACGGACCAAAACACAAAAGGAGGGGGTGTAACCATATTCATCAAGGGTACCTACACCTCCAGGTTAGTGGGCAGCATGATACCTCTGAGATCATCCATGTGCAATTAACATCAGGTAAATCTGCAATGCAAATTGTGGCCTGCTACAGATCACCCTCCATGACCCAGGACCACCACAACACCTTTCTGGAGACACTGGAAAACATGAAGGTCCTACCAAACACCCTGATATTGGGTGATTTCAATTACCCTACCATTCACTGGGAAAACTACTCGAGTACAAATTCCTAAGCCCAGTGCTTCCTGGAATTCATCAACTCAAATGCCCTGGATCAGCTGGTAAACTCCCCTACCAGAGGTGAAAACATATTGGACCTGGTCATCACCAACATGGGCAACAGGTGTTCCACACCTGAGGTCAACCCGTCACTAGTTAGATCAGACCATAAACTAATCACTCTGGATGTCCACACCCCACCACCACCCCCAACCAAGGAAACCACAGTAAAAAACTTTTCTAAAGCAAACTTCACCTTACTTAAGGCAGAGGTGGTAAGTTTCACAGCCCCACGCTGAAGGATAATGCTGCCCAAGATGCAGAAACCTTTACAAATGCACTCTATGAGCACCTACAATGATGCATGGATCATGCCATCCCTAGCAAAACCAAGATTCACTCTTCTAAGAGAAGGAAACCAGTTTGGTGGACCCCTGCAATAAACAGGTTATGCAATAGAAGGAGGAAACTAGTTCAGAAAAAAAGCAAATCCCAAGAAGGTAAGACATCCCTTATCAGTATCAGTAAGAAACTAAGGTCCCTCATGAAATCATCCAAGGCTAACTTCGAAAGAAAAATAGCCAAGGATTCAAAAAATAACCACAAAGCCTTCTTTAGCTATGTTAAAAATCTAAGTGGCAACTCACAGATATGCACTGAACTAGTGCAAAATAGCACAAAATATACTGAACCTACTGATATTGCCAACATCCTGGCAGATAGATTCATTGCAAACTTCACCCCCCCCCTCTCACCTCCAAAAGGGCCCACAACAATACCGGAAAAGTGTAGTGTCCTAAAAATCACAGATGCACAGGTGAAAACAGCCCTTTTAAAAGCCAAAAACACAGCATCAATGGGACCAGAAGGTGTCCCAGGCTGCGTCTTGCATGAACTACAGAATGACCTAACCCCCCACCTAAAAACGCTGTTCATCCTTAGCCTCTCCACAGGCTACGTGTCAATAGAATGGCGCACAGCAACGGTTATTCCTCTCCACAAAGAAGGGGCCACAACTGACCTTGGTAACTATCATCCCATAAGCCTGACTAGCCTGGTCTGCAAGGCTATGGAGCGCATCATCATGGAACTCATTAACGAAGACATTGGGAACTTCCAAACACTTGACCCGACCCAGTTCGGCTTTGTTAAGGGCAGATCATGCCTACTAAACCTGGTTGACTTCTTTAAGACAGTCACCATGGCCATAGATAAGGGAAAGGTAGTTCACACAGCCTACCTTGACCTTACCAAGGCTTTTGACACCATTCCCCACTCGGGTATTAAAGGAAAAACTCACCAGCCTGAAAATAAAGCCCTATGTCACGAGATGGGTTGCCAACTGGCTTACAGACAGAACTCACACGGTAAGAATAGTGGGCTCCAGATCTGAATCTAAACCAGTCACAAGTGGTGTTCCGCAAGGCTTGGTCCTGGGACCCCTTCTGTTTGGCATATACTTCCCAGAAGTATAGGCAAACACAGGAGGACTATGGCTAACCAAGTTTGCCGATGACTGCAAACTAGGAGCCATAATTGACTCTCCGGCTGACACGGACATCCTCCAAAAGGGCCTTATTGAGATGGACACCTGGTGTCAAAGTCATGGTCTCGAGCTGAATGCCAAAAATGCATAGTCATCCCATTTGGGAAAAACAAACCACCCACGAATTACCACATAAGTGGCAGCCCCCTTAATACAGAAGAGGTAATAAGAGATCTTGGGTTCCAGGTAGATAGTAATCTCTCCTTTGACAATCATATTGCCAAAGTAGTTAGGAAATCCTTCTATGTGGCCCATCTAATTACTAAAGGGTTTGCATCTAGAAATAAAGGGGTTATAGTACCCGTCTACTCATCACTCATTAGACCCATCATAGAGTACAATGCCCCATTTGGGATGTACCTCACAAGACACTTCCAACAGCTGGAAAGACCACAAAAGTACCTCACCAAGAGGATTACTGGCTTCAAACATATGTCCTATGCAGCCCGACTGAAAAAACTCTGGCTGTACTCAGTGGCATATCGCTTACTTGGAGGTGATCTCTGCCTGACTTACAAAGCCATGTCCAACTCAGAATTGATGGACATGCTTCACCTAAAGAAATCCAAGTTACTGTGAGCCACATGCTCTAGTGAGCTAAACCTCGCCGCAACAATAAATAGAACATGCTGGAGGGATAGATTCCTGTCACAGAGATTCCCCATGCTTTGGAACAAAATTCCAAATTACATCAGGCAGAGCCCCTCACTAACACTCTTCAAGGGAAACCTTGTTGAGTGGATGGGTAACAGAAAATACACCCCTGGGATCACTTCATTGGCTCTGCTTGACAGAGGATCAGTTAATTAATCAGTGGGGCAATGAAAGCCGACACACTCTGGCTAGACTTATAAATGCCCTCGGGCAGATAGCCTAGTACCTACCTATGAACCTATGAACCTATGAATAGATTAAATAAGTTTGTAAATCGATAAGAGCATATTCATAAACTGAGAATAATTTTGTGTTATCCCTCTCTGTCGAGTTCATTTGATCATTGGGCATATTTGCATAGTATGGATGACTTTCTAGAAGAAAAAAAAATCTACTGCTATAAAGATATTTAAATTATCCTGATATAAACTGGCAATCTGGTGCAAACCATAATAAATTCTCTAAAGAATTTTTTTTAACATGTTGTCCTATCATAATTTGAATCAGCATGTTTCTTGTAGTACCACAGTACATCACAACAGTCACGACTGCTATGCCTTTGGGTAATTCAGATCATAACTCAATTCTATTTAATCTAGAAGTACATAACACAAACATTAACTCAGTTAAAAGATTCAGTTATAGGGAAACTTATAACATCTATTTAATAAAATAAATATCTATAATTGGTCTGCAATGCACACTGTACAAGATGCTGACTATGGTGACTCATTGAGATTCAAAAGATACCACAAACTACTTTAAAATCTGTGACATATATATAAAAGATGCAATCTAAGAAATCTTTAACCCCACCCCTCATGGCAGAACCAAGATACAGCTAGAATATGTAAGAGAAAGAAAATGTTTAACAGGCAGTATAAAAAATGTCCATGCATCATCTATAAAAATAAACTAAATGTCATTAGTAGGAAATTGAAATATAAAATGTATGTAAACAAAGTGAAATACAAGGAAAAGCAAGCTAAAGAACAACCAGATAAAAAGAAATATTATTAATACTGTAGTAAAACTTATGGAACAAATCATAGTTTGAACACCTTAATTGCAAATAATTGTTCTATAACAGAGTAGAAAACACAAATACATTTAATGAATATTTTGCATCCATTACCTTTAATGAGGATATGAAAGAAACAAAGTAAGACATTGCACTGAAAGATACATTCCCCTTCTATTTCTAATAATAATATTTAGAAAGTTTCAGATAATTTTAAGAAAAATGGATCTACTAGAACAGATATGATTCTGGGAATTTTACATGAAAACTGTTTTGGCATTGGTTTAAATTATTACCTTCAATAACTTCAATAACTTACCATGCACTTCTATTATTCCCTATCAACAGAAAATTGCTCACATCACACCAATCTATAAGAAAGATAGAAGGTAATTGATATCTAACTATAGTCCAAAAAGTCTGACTTCCATACTTGGAAAATGTTTTCAAAGTTGTATTATAGAACTAATAAATTATGCTCATTGTATGAACCAAAATTGCTATCAATCAACACGGCCTTATTAGTGGCAGGTCAAGGCTTACAAACTTTAACTTTACAACCAAATATATATTGCTAATGATAAAGAGTCAACAACTGGTGTTATATTTTTAGATCTTGCAAAGGCCTTTGATATGTTAGTACATCAAAGTATATAGCACCAATGCCGATACTACATTTGCAATCATGGTCGAACCACGTAGTTGCTACAGTTTTAAAGCAGAACAGGTCACCAGATGACCTAGTCGCATCATGGGAAGTGTAGTACATTTGGATGGTTTACCCTTTCCTTTACGGAACTTTTTTTCTTCACCCGGTAAATAGTACTCTTTGTTTTTGTACACATAGCCCCCTTCTTTCTGACACAGATGTTTCAGTTTGTGACCATGATACAACAGTAGTAAAGCTGCAGACCTTGACAAGGAGTCCTTAATGCACAGTTCTCTTAATCTGCAGTTATGATATTACATTTTGCTTCAGCATCAGGCTTACATGAGACACTTTTACCATTTATGAACAGCTCCTGGGGGGGGGGGGGGGTTGGTCAGTTACTGTGGCAGAGAGAAATTCTTATTAACAGACATGTTATAATTGCAATGAGAAAGATTTAATTAGTGAATCATTGCCATTGCTCTGAATCACTGTGTTGCCAGACCTGACTGCACTAGTGTTCTCCCTAACAGTCTATGCATCATGATAGCACCTCTTTAGAAGGACACACATACACACACACACACACACACACACACACACACACACACACACACACACACACACACACACACACACACACACACACACACACACACACACACATACACTGGTCTACTACACATTATCGAAATTTTATATGACTGAAATTCATTTGACTGAGACCAGAACATCAAAAGTTCAAAACACTGAAAACTCATTTGACTGAAACTCATAACACTGTCACATTAAAGTAAAAGGTATATGCCCTTTTCCCCACTGTAGTGTGATCCTGGAGTTAGTATATATAGTTAGAGGGGTGTGGGGGACACAGCCCCACCCACATAGTTTAGGTATATATTGTTTTCTGCAAAGAGTTATTCATTGCAGTTATAAGTATCCATCTATATGTTTTAAAATGTATAATGTATGTGGGGGGCTGAGCCCCCCCCCCCAATTATAAGTCAAGGTACGTGGTGTGTAGCACTTTGAGTTCATTCATTGCTTTGGCGACCTTTTCAGAAAAGTCCACCATGTTGAGTAAGCATGACCCACCCTTAATGAATCCAAACTAAGACGGGTCCAGTGTTTGGAAGTTCCCTACATCCTGAATGATTAGTTCCATGATAAATCTTTCCATGGCTTTGCATATGAAGCTGGTCAGACTTATAGGTCTTTAATTGCCCAGATCATCCCTTATGCAGAAGAATTACTTTAGTTGTTCTCCATTTGCTTGGTACAAGACCTGTATGGAGGTTGAGATTGAATATGGTTGTTAGGTATGTGGCTAAATCATGCTACATGCTATTTAAGATGCATCCAGGAATGTTGTCAGGATCTATTGATGCAGATTTGTTAGGTTTCAATTGCACTTTTAGTACTTGGTCTTGCGTGACAGATGGAGGGGAGAGAGGGGATAAAGTTAGAGCTAAATTTAATCACCAGAAGGTTTTCTACGTTTTCTTTTTCAGTAGTAGGTAACTATTCGCAATCAACTCAGTGCATTGCTGTGTTATGCTTTTGATATTATGAACATAACTAAAAAGGCTTGGATAGTTATTTTAGCCTCACACTTGGCTTTGGTAGATTTTATAAAGCTCCTGAATTGTTTGTTTATTTCATTGACAAGAGCTCTAATATCCTAGGAATTACTCTTCCTACTTTTGTTCAGAATTCTTTTTTTATTGTAAAGCTTGTTAATATTATGGTTCCACCATGTGTGTTTGTTTCTAGTTTGCCTGCAGTTGTTTCTGTGGGGTACAGCTGCATCTGTGCAACTGTTTACCTTCTGGTATAATGTGATGGTGCATGTTTCCATGTATTCAATGGGGCTAACTGGGTTTGGTGGGGAAGCTTACCAATGTATCACTTAGGAGTGGGTACTTTGCCTTAAAGAAACTTATAAATGGTACCTTGAGTGGAAAGCATCCCTGGTTTCACTTTTTCTTTGAAGGAGGCTGCTTTATGCTCAGACCTAACAAGTAATGTAGCTACACAAAGGATGGTACAAGATGTCTCATATTAGTAAGGACAAGATCCAAGATGTTATTCCCCGTAGTGGGTACCATGATTAGTTAATCCAGGGCATTTGTACTGACAAAGCCCATGGATCTCTGGGCTTGTGCACTAGTGGGGGAGTAGGTTTCTCAGTCTATAGCTGGATAGTTTAGATCACCTAGGAAAATAGTACTGGGTTTAATACCGAGTGATTCTTAGACTTTGGTTTCCTTTTTAACTAAATGCTTCTAGGGGTATAATGCTAATTCTGGCATTTTTTTTTAACTTTTCCTCAAAGTGGAGACCCACCAGATGAAGGACATACCTTCTAGACATATGAACAGTGCACTTTGCCAAGGCGTGTTAAAAGCTGATTTTTTGAGTAAGCTCTATGCCTTGTAATACACCATTCCATGTTGGGCTTAGTATTTATAGCAAAGCATTACAGACTTAATGGTAAATTACAAACACTGGAGAAAAGTCTGTATGCACTGGCACTCTGCTTACAAAGCAGTAAATGAAAGGGAAGACAAAATTATAAGGCACACTGCATGCATGCCAGCTTATGGATATTTCATAAAGCTATAATACACTGTACATTATAGAGGTTGGTTCTGGGGTTATAAGCTGGTTCAGTTACCTATCGAATTGTAAAAAAGCAATATTCTAACTCAGTTCTAGCTCAACGGGAAATGTTGTGAAGACCATTGTGGCTCAAAGTTCTATACCTGTTCAATTACTAAACTCAGTATTGACAAATAATGTAATTCTACATACACTTTGCTTCAAATAACAAACACATTGGAGCTTAAATCTTGAAATTTGGTTTTCAGATCTAAAACTGTTATGCAATGGGTGAACCATGGTACATACTACTTGTAAATGAGAAAAAAATGAGCTTATGGCAAACACTTGTTTCATATAGTTGTAACTTCTTCAAGACCTACAGAGATACTAAGCTTCTGGGAATATATGGGACTTGCTGCTGATCAGATCCTCACTTCAAAGACATAACTGTTAAGGAAGTTAATCAAAGACCCGGAGGTTTATATAGAATGATACATCATTGCACATCTAGATCTAGATGTGAATCCCTTCATGATCAGGTGGGCAATGTAGAAGGTTTTCCTAACTACTTTAGCAACATGAGTGTCAAATGAAAGGCTACTGTCAACCTGGGTCCCCAGATCCCTGATGACTTCTTCTGTGCTCAGTGGATTGCCACCTATATGGTAGCTAGGGGTAACCTTGTTTTTCCCGAAGGGTATGACTATGCATTTTTTGCTTGTACTTCAGAAAAGTAGATGCCGAACAAGAGTGGACCCAGGACTGAGCCCTGTGGGACATCACTTGTGACAGGCTTTGAGTCTGACATGGCTCCAGCAACTCTGACCCTGTGGGTTCTGTCACTTAGCCAGTTTGCAACCCATCTTGTGATGTATGGGTTTACATTCAAGCTGATGAGTTTTTCGATGATACCTGAGTGGGGTATTGTGTCGAAGGCTTTTGCCAGGTCGAGGTAGGCTGTATGGACTGCCTTTCCCTCATCAATGGCCTTGGTGACTGTCTCGAAAAAGTCAACCAAGTTTAAAAGGCATGATCTGCCTTTGACAAAGCCAAACTGGGTTGGATCCAAAGTCTGCAAGTTACAGACTTAATGGTAAATTACAAACACTGGAGAAAAGTCTGTATGCACTGGCACTCTGCTTACAAAGCAGTAAATGAAAGGGAAGACAAAACTATAAGGCACACTGCATGCATGCCAGCTTATGGATATTTCATAAAGCTATAATACACTGTACATTATAGAGGTTGGTTCTGGGGTTATAAGCTGGTTCAGTTACTCATCGAATTGTAAAAGCAATATTCTAACTCAGTTCTAGCTCAACGGGAAATGTTGTGAAGACCATTGTGGCTCAAAGTTCTATACCTGTTCAATTACTAAACTCAGTATTGACAAATAATGTAATTCTACATACACTTTGCTTCAAATAACAAACACATTGGAGCTTAAATCTTGAAATTTGGTTTTCAGATCTAAAACTGTTATGCAATGGGTGAACCATGGTACATACTACTTGTAAATGAGAAAAAAATGAGCTTATGGCAAACACTTGTTTCAAATAGTTGTAACTTCTTCAAGACCTACAGAGATACTAAGCTTCTGGGAATATATGGGACTTGCTGCTGATCAGATCCTCACTTCAAAGACATAACTGTTAAGGAAGTTAATCAAAGACCCGGAGGTTTATATAGAATGATACATCATTGCACACCTGAAACACAGTGCATAGTCATTGGAGCTGTCCCAAAATCAAATCTATTGTGCACTACATTCATTGTGTAAGAACTGACCTATAACAGAGTACTTAGTTTTGCTGCAGGAATGCCAGCTAGTTGTACTGGCTGTCTATGTTCAAGTTGTAAAAATCATAGGTTCATAGATGTTTACCAGGCTAATGACTACAAGGGCCTATTTAAGCCTATCTATGCATCCCACATCTCTGACAAGTTCTGGTGCCCTTGATAAATGTAAGCAGGGGGTTGGAAGATGAAATATTTAAAAGCAGGGGTCTGGAAGATGAACCATTTACAGGCTGTCTGTGTCCTTTAGGGAAATAGGTGCCTAACCAAGGATGAATTTTTAGTTCTTCATTCAATTGTCCAAGTTACACTTGAATTTGGTTTGGGAGGAACTCTGCTTCACATGGATGGGGGCCTGTTCCAGAGAAGGGGTAGTCTCTGGGATATATACCTGTCTCTCCAGCAGGTCCTATTTATATCACAGGCAAGGTTTAAGTCTTTAGAATAGGTAATTCTGGTACTGTTTATTTTGCAAATATGCAGGAGGTCCTTCAAAAAGTGGGGTCTGTCAATGCCTTGTATGTCAGGCATAGATCTCCTTTCATTATCCTGTAGGAGACAGAATATAGGGACAGGACCTTCAGACAGTCTGCATAGTATATGTTAGGTATGCCCTGTATTCTTTTAGTGAGGAACCACTGCGGATGTTCTAAATGTTAGATATGCCTGGTTAGGTACATACCAAAGGGGGCATTGTACTCAATGATAGGTCTGATGAATGCCAAATACAGTGGAACAATGACTTGCTTGGACCTAGATGCCATACCTTTGTTTATAAGTTGCACAACATAGAATGATTTCCTCACTACTGTAGACACATGCTGGTCAAAGGCTAGATTACTGTCTATGTGTGTCCCCAAGTCCCTCAAGTTTTAGAGGTGTACTGTCAATATGATAGTTACCACTTCCCGAAGGACACTATTATGCATTTCTTTGCACTTCATTTTATTCCATGGCTCTAACACCCATTGTTTGCCTTTGTCAGCCTTTCCTGGAGAACATCTCTGTCAGTGCATGATTCAATGACAGCTCCAAATTTGCAATGATCTGCAAATTTTGTCAGCCAAAGGCCATTGATACTGGCCTTCATTTCAGAGAAGTAAATGCCAAAAAGGAGCAGTCCCAGGACCGATCCCTGAGGGATTCTGCTTGTAACTGGCCTCTTTGTAGAGGTGGACTCCCCAGTTCTAACTTCCTAGGTCCTGTCTGTGAACAAGCTGGCTATCCACTGAATGACATAAGGGTTTGTACCTAACCTCTTAAGTTTGTCAACTGTGCCTGAGTGGAGTATTGTGTCAAATACCTTGGCAAGGTCAATGTAGGCAGTCTGAACCATTTTGCCCTCTCCTATTGCTTTAATAATCTTCTAGAAGCCCACCAGGTTGTGATGAAACCAAACTGGGTTGGGTCCGGTTTCTGGAGGTTTCTTATGTTATTACCGAACATTTCCATGATATTCTTTCTATGGCTTTGCATATGAGACTAGGGAGTCTTATGGGTCTGTAGTTTCCAGGATCTGTAGATGGCCTACCTTTGTGCAGAGGGATGACTGTTGCTGTTCTTCATACATAAGGCATGAAGCCTGTTTGGAGGCTACAGTTAAATAGTAATTCCAGAGGCTCTGATAGGTCATGTTTCATGCTATTTTGAAGACATCCTAGGATATTGTCTGAGTCCATTGATGCAGTGTTCTTGTTTTTGGCCTTAGAGAGAACATTAAGGACTTGTTCTTTAGTGACATTGAGAGAGTTATATTTGATGGTGTTTCCTGAGGGCGGTTTGAGGGGGAGACAGGGGAAAAGTTGGAGTTGAATTTGTCAGCCAGTAGGTTTGCTGTATCTTCTGGCCTTTTTTTATTTCTCCAAGTCTTTTGGGTTTCTAATACCATGACAGGAATGGACCCATTCCTAAGTCAAAGTATGATTAAAGATCATGAAATTAGTATTGTTTCAGTCTTTGATGTTAGCCAGAAGTGCTCTTCTCAACATCCGCATTGTGCCCAGTAATGACTCCTTCTGCAATTTGTAGAGAGTTACATGTATCGGTAACATATCTAAGTACGATTGTAAATTCTTTTTTATAAGACCCATTGCTCCTACTACTGGTGGAAATGTCTGGGTATCCTTCTTCTAGGCTACCCTTGTTTCTGCTTGCAAATCCTGGTATTTTATGACTGTTTGTCTCTTTGTACTCAAGATACTATAGTCACTGGGTGGAGCAATTTTCTTCTTTTCATGGACTACTATATCTGGTTTTCTCACATCTATTTTTTGAACTGTTAATATTGGGTGATCTCATGTGATATAAACATCATTTTCTATAATGTTTTGTGACTTATGTTTCCAGTGTTTTTCATCTACTTCAATATTATAATGTTTGCACAATCCTCAGTGCAATAGTCTTGTCACATTATTATGCCTCTCAGTATACAGTCCTCCTGCCATTAGTATATCACAACCAGCAATAAGATGTGCGACTGCTTCCAATTCTGTTTTACAAAACCTACATTTGTCTTTTCCTCCCACATGTTCAATGGACTTTGTAAACCAGCATGTACGTAGTCTACTATCTTGGGCCGCCAATATTAATCTTTTGTCGTTTGGTTTAAATTCACCTCTCCTTAACCATTTCTGCATTTGATCCTAATCAGCATGAGGTTGTTCCAAGAATTTTCTATGCTTGCAACTATATTTATACATTTCTTGCCTTCTCATCTGATCTGTCACCTTATATACTTTCTTTTGTTTTTTAGCACAGTCACTTGCTGCCTGATTTTTATCTACTTCTGGTTTGATTTCCATCTCCACTTGACATTGATATGCTTTTGCTAAACTAAGCAGGGAAGTCATCTTAGACTTATTCTTCTCATATTTCAAAACTTGCACCACATTTGGGCTTTGTGAGGTTAGCAAATATGTATGCAGTCCTGTGACTCCAGATCTATACATGTAACCAGTTTCAAGGAGGACCATAGCTCCTGAAGAATGGGGAATATATAGTCTTGGTATGCATTGATTTCATAACTCATTTGACAAGCCTGAAAAATCCTGCTTGTTTTCCTGTCCTAACTATCCAACACCTTTTGAGGCCAGTCAGTCACTCAAAAACTGTAAGTTAGGACAGGAAGAGAAAATTGGTTTATAGCTTGAACTTTGTTCCTAGGTGTCAACACTGTTTTCAGTATTAATTTAAGTATTCTCAAATATTTCTTACTAAGTTTTATTTGCATTTGTTCATGTTATTTTTTTATATTGATCATACATCAATTCCCAAATATTTATACACTACCGCTTTCTCAAGTTCTTTTATATCACATTCCTGTCCCGGACTGATATTTTCCTGGTGCTGCAGTTTTCCTGCTTTAAATGTTGCTTTTGTACATTTATCAAGACCAAATGTCATTCTTATATCATCTAAAAATGTTTTGATCATGTGCTTTCAGTTCCTTGTCTGATGAACTGTACACTTTTAAATCATCTACAAAAGGAAGATGAAAAGCCTTCACACTTTGTTTTCTGGGAGCCAAACTGTCATGACCTAATATGTTAAGTAGACACCTTAATGGGTTAAAGACAAGACAAAATAGCTGCAATGACAGAGAGTCACTCTGGAATATCCCCCTTTGAATTTTAGTCCCTGGAGTAATAATTTGTCCTTTATTATGGCTCTACTGCAAAGTGGTTTGCCACTTTTTCACGGTTGCTATAATGTAATTGATCAGTGTAGGGTGTATCTTATACATTTTAAGCACTCTTTTATCCAGTAATGTGTGATAATATCAAATAGTTTATTGTAGTCTATACATGCTATACTTTGATTCTTCCCCTTTTTACAGTTCTCCATTATGTCTTTATTTAAGAACAAATGATCCTCTGTTCCATATGACTTTCTTTTATTACCCTTTTATTCTATTGCCATGACTGAGTTTTCTTATGACTATAAACTCTGTCATCATCAATTGCAGTGTATAGTTTATATGTCATCATAAGGCAAGTTATTGGTCTATAGTTTTCATGATGGCTTGCAGGTTCACTCTTAAGTAGAAGTATTGTTTTTCCTGTTATTAACCAGGCTGGTGTCTGTTCAGGGTGTGCATATAAATAGTTCTTACTCATGGGTAAATCTTCATGTAAAGATGTTGATATCTTTAGCCAGAAGTTAGGTACTGCGTCTGGGCCTGGGATTTTTCCAATAAGGAGCTTTTCTTAAGTTTGTTTCTTCATCCCATTTCATATACTGTACATTTGAACTTCTTATTCTTTGTCTTACTTTTTCTGTCCATTTAGCATCTTTGTTATGTCCACAGGATCTTCATAAATAATTCTCCAAAATGTATCTATTTCTTCTTTTTTGGTGGTGTTTTTAATTCCTTTTGCCTTGTTTACCAATTCTCTATAAAACTTTCTTGAGTCATTCCTTTATATTTATCTGCATATCTTCTAAGTTTTCTGCCTGCACCGATATTTTTAATTTATTATTTTTGATAGTGCAAGATAAATCCTGATATGCTCTGATACTGCACGTTGCTTTTATCATGTCTATTTATTCTTCTGAGTGTTTTTGATGATCTGTTCCGTCTTCTATACTCTTCTAAGAGTGACATTTCTTGACTTAATAGCTGTATAGTGTTCTCTAGTCAATACTTCCATGATGGCATTTGATTTCTCCCCTTCCTTTCCCTTACTACCCTGTGTGTTTGTGGTAAGACTTTATCTGTTATTAATTTAACTGCACAGTAATATATCCTGTTTACTTATGAATTTCTATTGACAGTCCAAATTATTGTGTTCATTTGTTTTATTAAATATCTGACTTTTTGAGTTTTAATGACTTTCTATAGTCTATTTCATTCATTGATCTTAATATGTCTGTCCATCTCTATTAAATCAAGTAACTCTTCTCTTAGATCATTTTCTTCTAAACTGAGGGCACATTCTTTGTTCTCCATTTCCTGCGGGCATTCTATAGAAAATTCCAGAGCATATTCTTGTGTCACATTCTCTTCAGTTTCATCCTGTGTCATCAGCTGCTCTTTCATATGGGAACTCACTGGCCTATCACTCCACAATATTGACTGTGTCAAAGTTGCACAATTTTTGTTCCTTCCCTTGATATGCAAATCCAAATGAATGTATATACTGGTTTCCTATGGAAGGTTCCAAAGTATCTCCATATATCAACTGATCAGATGTTTCCTGCTCCACTGGTTTCTCCTTAATTTTGGGATCTGTTGTCCTATACTGCTGTGATGTTATCTGAGTTAGATTTTCTACACTAAATCCCTCACTTTGCAGGTAATCCATAACTTCAGTTTCTGTTTCTTAAACTTCTTCATTACTAATCTTCTTTTCTATTTTTCATCTTTGTTTTTTTATTTTTTGTATTACAAAATTTTCCATGTCTGGATGCCTTTGTCTGTATTTTTCTTCAAATATCTTTGGTGCCGTTCTTTTTGTATTATTTAGTTTTGATTTCTCCTTTGCATAGATGTTGTACCATATTAAATCTCTTTTTCTTTTCCATGTCCATATTTCTTCTTCAGATGTCTCCTGCTCCTTCTATTTCTTCTTACTTTGGGGAACTTGTTGTACCATTATGCTGTGATGTAAACCATGTTTGACTTTCTACACTAAATCCTTCACTTTGCAAATATTCCATAACTTCAACATCTATTTTTTTACTTCTGCTTTACTAATCTTCTGCTGCATGTTCCCTCTTTGTAATCTTATTTTTTTGTTTGTTTTTTATGAAGTTTTCCATATCTGGATGCCTTTGCCTGTACTTCTCTTAAATATCTTTGGGACTGCCTTTTTTGTGTTGATTAATTTGTCTTTCTCCTTTGCATAAATATCGCACCATATCAGATCTCTGTTTCTTTTCCATGCCCATATTTCTTTTTTACATCTTTCAAAAGTCTGTAGATTTTGTTCTTTATATTTTTGCACTTCTTTAGTTGCTTCTTTTTCCAAAAAAGTTTCTTGGTCTATATAATTTTTTTCATAAATCTGTTGTATTAATGAACAAATTTTTATTTTTCTGACAATATTTCTTGTGGAAGTATTTTTCCTAGCTCAGTATAGGTGACTCCATTTCCAAACATCTCTGCACACAATTGTATACTGCCTTTGAGGTTGAAGACATAGCTAATGAATGCTTTGTGGTTGTCCTTGGCCTGGGAGGCCACATTTACCTCAAATTTGGCTTTGGTAGACTTTATTGTCCTCTGAGTTGTGAGTTAAGTTTGGTGAGAGTGCTTTTATCCTGCTGGCTGCTGCACCTCCTAATTTTTGCCATGATTTTTTTCCTTCTGTTGGATAGCCTGTTGATCTTGTCATTTCACCAGGGTGGCTTGTTTCTTGAGTTAGTTCTGTACCTCCTTCTGGTGGGTACAGCTGTCTCTATTCAGCTATTAACATGCTTGTATAGGGTCTCTGTGAACAGTTCTGTGTAGGCTGCATTGTTCTCAGGGTTTATGGAGTTTGATATTTTGCTAGGTTATTACTTAATAGTCAGAAGTTAGCCTAGGAGTAGTTCCTGAATATTCCAGGGCTAGCTGGGGTTCCAGGTTTTACTTTTACTTCAAAGGAGACCATTTTGTGATATGACCTTACCAGAGAAGACATTACACTAGGAGATGTACAGCACTCTCAAATATAAATGAGGACTAGATCCAGTATGTTTGCACCCCCTAGTTGGGTGTATTGACAATCTGTTTCATGGAGTTTTTGTTTACAAAATCCAGGAATCTCTATGCCTGTATGTTTGGTGTTGTATATGATTCCCAGTTAGTAGTGGGGTAATTAAAGTTGCCTATGAATATGGTATTTGGTTGTATGGTGAGTGTTTATAATAAGTTTAAATACATGGTATGGGTTTCCTGGGTCATAGAGGGGGGCCTGTAGCTTGCAAGTAAGTGGTATTGAATTTTATCTATGGTGATTTGAACATGGAGAAACTCAAGTGCATTCTCCTGCTTGACCAGCTTTGATGTATATTTATTTCTGATGTAAATCAAGACATCTCCACCTTTAGTCCCTTTATGTGTAGTAATTGGTCTAAATGTGTGAAAGGATTATAACCGCGCACTGTTGGTATGCTGTCTGCAGCTTTAAACTACGTATCAGTGACTGCACAGATGTCAGCATCCTCTAGGGTAAAGAGAGCTTCTAAAGAGTGAAGATTTTTATTTAAACTCTAGCATTGAACAGTGACACCTTTAGATTTGTTTGGTTTTGATTTGCTATGTCAGAAATACTTTCAGTGTGGTATTGCCTAAAAAAGCCACTATGGAGGTAGACAATGTTTTAAATAATATTTGAAAGCTTAGATGGGAGATGTGCAGACCATCCCTGGCAAAGCAGCATGGTCTGTTAACCATCTCCTTCCATGCTGACAGATATTGCACTCCCCTTAGAATGGCACCAGAAGCCTTAAATAGCAGCCAGGCCAATATGGAAGCACAAGCACAGGCACTCACTTTCCAGCCAGAAACAGTCAGGAATCTATGCATGTTGCTCCTTCTCTTACTAGGATAGGCTTGCCACCCCTCCGTTTTTTTTCCGGACTATCAGGAAATCAAACTGATTCTCCGGTAGTCCGGAAAACACTGTACAAACTCCGGTATTCTGTTTCAAAAAGGAAACAGACTATCGGAGTTTAATCGTTGATTTACTATGCTTTTTACAGAAAAGCATAGTAAATCAGCCAAAAGCAGGCGGCGGGAACGAAAAAAGAGGGCGTTCCCGTTGAGTGATGCTGTCGTGACATCACAAAATAGGAGGTATGTTGGCGGGAGTGGGGGTTGGGGTGGGCGGGGTTACTGGTGACACGAGGGGCGCGGCTTTGCTCCGGTTTTAGCCGTGAAGGAAGGTGGCAACCCTATACTAGGAGCAAAAAGTAAGCACAAATTCCAATCTGGCAGCTACAAAGCATCATTGTATATATGCTATTTCCAGCACATCTCTGTGTTTCAGATATTTTTCATTTTTGTGCTTGGGCCCTGTCTGAAAGAAAAGGGTACTAAAAGGTCTAAACCAGTTAACAAAATAAAAATGAAAAAATGCATTTCTTTATTCCTTTTACTAGTGTATTTTACAATTCCTTTTATTAGTGTATTTTGCAAACAGCATACAAAAATAGGATTTATAACCAGAGCAATAGTAGCAGTTTTGGGTCAATATTATGATGTTGATAGAGCTGTTCATCGATCGTCCTTACACAGACACATATCCACCGAAATACCAAAACTTCGAATGGCCACAAAAGCGATTTTTTCCCCAGGGAAAAAAAATCACTGGGCCAATAGTAAACAAAACAAACCGACACACACTGAAGTAGGAGGCTTTACCCCCACCCCCACACCCACTGATGTTGGGGGCTGTGCCTACTTAAATATATCAACTCCAAGATCACACTACAGTGGAGGAAAGGGCAAATTCCCGACAATAGCCAAGCAATTTTTTCTCCTGGGAAAAAAATTCTCTTATGTAGCCATTCGGAGTTTTGGCATTTCGATGGCTATGTGTCAATGAAAGGGAGTTCGATGAACAGCCCTTTCTAAAGTTAATATAGACCCGAATTTTTAATACATTTTTGTAAACTGGACAAGAAGAATGGTTAACCTAAGTAAATACAGGCTGATATTCTTAATTAATAGTAACATAAAGATATTTATCAAGTCTTAGACAATCAGATCTATGGAGATTTTTTCCTTCTTTTTTTTTTTTTTTGCTTTTCCTGGCTTAACTGGCATGCTGACCACCCTAACACTGATTGCACTAGTTCATTCCACTTCTCCTAGGATGAGAATTTGAGGAAATTGCCATCATTCAAAGAGTGATCAATATATTTTCCATTTTGACAGATAAACATACATGCACACACAGATGTACATATGCGCACGTGCATGCACACACACACACACACTTACACACACACACACACACACACACACACACACACACACACACACACACACACACACACACACAGAAAGACTATGACATTCTGTAGCTCTGTAGTACAAAAAGCATTTCCTTTTTCCAGGGATCACATGCCATGGATTTCTTCTTTAGTAAGTACCAGCATTACTGTGGACCAAACTGCCTCCCTCCCTAGGAATGGGTGTGCTGGTGTAAGCTGCCCAATGCCACTGGCCCTTACCATCTCCTCTGACTTATGGTTCATTAGTCAATCCCAGCTCATCTGTGTCGCGGTCAGACCATTATATTCCTCTGCTGTTGAGCCAGCTTAGCAATGTACTGTACATGTTTAATAAACAGTCATTCTAACTAGATTCATCAGGTCTTATAGGTTCATAGGTTCATACTAGGCTATCTGCCCAAGGGCATTTATAAGCCTAGCCCATAGTTATGTGGCTTTCGCCACCCCTTTAGTTTGAATAAAAACTATGCCTATCATTTTTCTGTGCCTCTGTCAAGCAGTGACACTGAAGTAATCCCTGGGGTATATCTGCGATCTCCCATCCATTGGTCAAGATTCCTCTTGAACAAGGCCAGCGAGGTGCTCTGCCTCACATGTACCGGGATTTTGTTCCACAGCATAGGGAGTCTCTATGTGATGAATCTGTCCGTACAGCACGCTCTCTATTTATAACCGTGTCAAGGTTTAAGTCTCCTGCCCTTGTGGTTCTGAGGGATCTAGATTTTTTGAGGTGAAGCATATTCATCAAATCTGGGTTTGACATGGCCTTATATGTCAGGCACAGGTCACCTCTGAGCAAGCGGTATGAGACTGAATAGAGCTGGAGTTCTTTCAGTCGGGCAGCATAAGACATATTTTTGAGACCCTTTATCCTTTTGGTGAGGAACTTTGGGGCCTTTCAAGCTGCAGCAGGTGTCTGGTCAGATACATTCCGAACGGGGCATTGTACTCAATCATAGGTCTAATGAGTGATGAGTACAGGGCGACGATGACCTCCCTTGATCTAGATGTGAATCCCTTCATGATCAGGTGGGCGATATAGAAGGTTTTCCTAACTACTTTAGCAACATGAGTGTCAAACAAAAGGCTACTGTCAACTTGGGTCCCCAGATCCCTGATGACTTTTTCTGTGCTCAGTGGATTGCCACCTATATGGTAGCTAGGGGTAACCTTGTTTTTCCAAGGGTATGACTATGCATTTTTGGCGTTTAACTTCAGGCCATGGCTCTGGCACCAGTTATCCGCTTCTGTGAGGCCCTTCTGGAGGATATCTGTGTCAGATGTGTTTTCACTATGGCGCCTAGTTTGCAGTCATCTGCAAACTTTGTCAGCCATAACCCTCCTGTGTTTGCTTGTACTTCAGAAAAGTAGATGCCGAACAAGAGTGGACCCAGGACTGAGCCCTGTGGGACACCACTTGTGACAGGCTTTGAGTCTGACATGGCTCCAGCAACTCTGACCCTGTGGGTTCTGTCACTTAGCCAGTTTGCAACCCATCTTGTGATGTATGGGTTTACATTCAAGCTGATGAGTTTTTCGATGATACCTGAGTGGGGAATTGTGTCGAAGGCCTTTGCCAGGTCGAGGTAGGCTGTATGGACTGCCTTTCGCTCATCAATGGCCTTGGTGACTGTCTCGAAAAAGTCAACCAAGTTTAAGAGGCAGGATCTGCCTTTGACAAAGCCAAACTGGGTTGGATCCAAAGTCTGCAAGTTCCCTATGTCTTTATTTATGAGTTCCATTATGATCCTCTCCATGGCTTTGCAGATAAGGCTTGGCAAGCTAATGGGGCAGTAATTTCCAGGGTCTGTGGAGGCACCGCCCTTATGAAGTGCGACCACAGTCTCCATGCGCCACTCCTTGGGTACGTATCCTGAGGCGAGGCTAAGATTAAACAGCTGTCCTAACTGTGGGTTTAATTCCTCATTGAGTTCATGAAGCACACGGCTCGGGACACCATCCGGTCCCATGGATGCTGTGTTTTTTGCCTTAGTGAGGGCAGTTCTCACCTGGGCGTTGGAGATGTTTGGGGGGCTACAATCCTCTGGAATCAATATCTCTCCTTTTGGGGGGAGTGGGGGGGGAGAAGTTTGCACTGAACCTGTCAGCCAGTATGTTAGCAATGTGTGTAGGTTCAGTAATTTTCACATCATTTTGAACTAATTCTGAGCATATCTGGGAGTTTCCTCCTAGGTTTCTAACATAGCTAAAGAAGGCCTTATGATTGTCTTTAGAGTCCTTGGCGATTTTTCTCAAAATTTGCCTTGGATGATTTTATGAGAGCTCTTAGTTTTTTACTTATAATGATCAAAGGTGTCTTACCTTTCAAGGATTTTGCTCTATCTTGTAGTAGCTTCCTTCCTTTGTTGTAGAGCTTGTTTATGGCTGGGATCCACCAGACTGGACGCTTGCCTTTGGTACAGAGAGTCTTAGTTTTGTTTGGGATTGCCTGATCCATGCAGTCCTGTAGGTGCTGGTAGAAGGCATTTGTAAGTGATTCAGCGGTTTGAGTAATGTTTACCACTGGCTCAGGGGCCTTAAAGGAGACCACACTAGTTTTTAGAAGTGTGAAATCGGCTTTTGAGAAGTTTTTCACTGTGGTCTTTTTTGTTTCAGGTGGGGCGGGATGAGGACCTCCAGCGAGATTAGTTTATGATCTGATCTCACCAGTGAGGGTATACTTGGTGTTGAACATTTTGATCCCATGTTCGTGATGATGAGATCAAGTATGTTTTCTCCTCTTGTGGGGATGGTGACTAGTTGTTCCATGGCATTTGAGTTTATGAACTCCAGGAATCTTTGGGTTAGAGTGTTCGGGCTTGAGTAGTGTTCCCAGTCTATATTTGGGTAGTTGAAGTCACCTAGTATGATGGTGTTTGGAGATACATTTATCCCCTCCAATGTTTTCAGGAAGGCCATGTGAGGTTCCTGAGTTTGGGAGGGTGGCCTGTAACATGCTACAAATTGCAGAGCAGTCTTGCCTATGGTTAATTGCACCTGGATGGTCTCTGATGCATCGTGCACTGCCACCAACCTTGAGGTGTGGGTGTCCTTTATGAATATGGACACCCCCCCTCCTTTCTTGGTGTTGTCCGGATTTTGGGGCCGGAACTCATGATATGAGGTGAAACCTGTTAGTGCTGGGGTGCTCTCAGGAGCCTTGAACCAGGTTTCTGTCACAGCACAGACATCGATGTTCTCCATATTGAGAAGGGCCTCGAATGCGTGCATCTTGAGATTGAGACTTCTGGCATTGAGCAGCATTACCCTTAGTTTTTTTCCTTTTTGGTGTTCTAGGGTGGTAGTTTTAGAATTTGAGTCTTGCCTAAAAAAGGCACTATGGGGGTGGCAAGAGCCTTTGGCAATATCCGGAAGCCCAGGGGTGACAGGTGCAAGCCGTCCCTTGCGAATCAGCGTGGCTTGTCCAGCATGTCATCCCAGGCAGACAGACATTGGATCCCCTTTGAATGACACCAGAATTTAAGCCAATTATTAAAGCTGATCATCTTATCACTGTATTGTGGCATCATTCTAGGTGAAGGTAGGATACTGCTCAAGGTCAGGGTCATACCTGCCTGGGCTACATAATCAGAGAGCCCTCGATGTCCCTTTCATGTAGTCCAAGGAGGTACGCCTCAGGTCGCTGACACCAGCGTGGACAATGACTGAGTCGCACTTGTACCTGCTGTTGAGAGACCTGAGTGCTTGGCGTTATGTGGCGGATTCTAGCGCCGACAGGCAGCTTACTGTGACCTTCTCCTTACTCAGTCTGGTGAGCGGGTCGTCAGTGTGTCTGACTATGGAATCACCAATGACAAGTGTGTCTGGCATTTTGTTTGGCCTTAAGGGCTGTGACTGTTTGACACTCTGACTGTATGGTCTATGTGTTGCATGTGTTGGGTCGTGAGGTGGTAGTTGTTTGGGTGTCTGCTTTGGTGGCCTCTGCTGTTTTGGTAAATTTTGATCAGAGCCCGAGTATGTCTTTGTGTGAGTATGTGTATGATTTGAAGTTGTGATGGTACCATGTGTGACTGGGTATGTATTGTGTGTGGTTACCTTCACCTCCTGTCTGGTCTTGCCAGTCCTATGTTGAGAGAGCTCAGCCTCCAGTTTGGCCGTGATAGTTGCATCTCTCGCATGTATTTGTGTTTTGTGGGAGAAGGAGAGGATTGTTCAGTGTACATGAGGCAATTGTAACATTGCCTCAATATTCCCAGGTTCACCAGTTGAGCTGGAGAGGACACTAGCAACTGATCCTCGACATACTAGAAGTAGTAGATAAAGAGACTTTCAAAGGACTCGGGGAAGTGGGTTTTAGGCTGGTGGGGTACTATCTATAATAAGAGTGCTTTATCAAGGTGCAAGTACTGTAGGAGTAAGTGCTAGGCTTTACAGATAGAGAATACTCTACTTGGGAATCAAGTAGAGATGAACTTTCAGTTATAGGATATGCTGGTTAGATCAGCAGTACAGCTCGAGGAAGGTAGTTCTAAGGGAAAATTTGAAGAGTGGAATTTAGATGGTCCGAATAGTTTAATCCTTGTTTAACCACTGCTGCTCTTGTGTGCAACAGTGGCAACTCCGCGCTAACACGCTTAGCGTGTTTTATAGCAGGGGGCTGAAGTGAGCTAGGAATTGGCCCAAAAAGACCAATGGACTACTAGTTTCTGGCTGAAACTTCACCAAATCGGACAAAAGGCCGCTCAGTGCTTCCCACTCCCACTGGTAAGCAAAGAAACTTCCCTCCTTCCTAATAAGGCAATGGATCAGTAACAGGAACTAAAAAACAAAGCCCAGGGATCAGCAACTCTGAAACTGGACTACTCTAGTTCAGTAAGGTGGGAAAACAAGAGATTTTTTTTTGTTTTATTACAGAGACAAGGAAAAAAACAGACAGTAAATGCTATAAATGCTTTTAAGTGGCTAGCACACGAGTGTGTTAGCCTTCAGGTAAAATTAAGCAACAAATAACTTTTTAAGAGTGCAAAACAGTTAATCAACACAAAACAGTTTAAATAGAATGCAGAGCTGTATAAACAGGCTAAGATGCAGTCGCTAAGCAGTAAATATTCAAAAAGCCAGAAAAAAATACTTAAATCAGTTATAGCAAATACAGTTATAACAAATGCTCTGAAATATACTGTATATTTCCAATATGTTTGAGAAGGACAGTCAGAACACAAGAAGGTTCAGGCTAAAAGAAAAAAAAAAAAAGTTTTGTTTTACTTTTTGAAAAGAAAAGGGAAAAAGGAGGAACAGAAGGCCTTATCAAATGTTCTCTCTGTATTAAGAAGAATGAGCTAATGACACTAGACTGAGAGGTGTGTCACAGTAGGGGCGGCAACTGCAAAGCCACCAAGTATAAGAGCAAGACACCAACAGAGAGGGAGGGTGGGACAAAATAGCCTAAGACAGCAAGCACTACAGAGTCAAATGAAAGTTTTAAACAGATAAGGATTTGTGAAGATTCTGAATAGACAAAGTGCTTTATATATATTAAATTATAAAAACAGTAATCTGTAAAATAATCAAAAGATACTTATATTTTGTAGCTCAGTTCTTGGTCAAACAACTTCTCCAGCCTGCACTGTGTGCAAGACAGAGACCCTACCAAAGTTAGGGCAAGACCAGAACAACAACTTTTTTTTTTTTACAAGAACACAAAAGAACCAGCCCCCACTAGCCAAGAGATAATTACACAGAGTAAATGTTTCAGTTTATACAATAGCCTAAGACAGCAAGAACTACAGAGTCAAATGAAAGTTTTTATACAGATAAGGATTTGTGAAGATTCTGAATAGACAAAGTGCTTTATATATATTAAATTATAAAAACAGTAATCTGTAAAAATAATCAAAAGATACTTATATTTTTGTAGCTCAGTTGTGGTCAAACAATTCTCCAGCCTGCACTGTGTGCAAAGAGAGACCCTTAAGGTTAGGGATCAAAGACCAGAACAACAACTTTCTTTTTTACAAGAACACAAAAGAACCAGCCTCACTAGCTAGGAATGGATAATTACACAGAGTAAATGTTTCAGTTTATACAATAGCCTAAGACAGCAAGCACTACAGAGTCAAATGAAAGTTTTTAAACAGATAAAGCTGGATAGTTTGCTGTTTTCACAATGTATTGGACATTATGATATTGGGTAGAGTAAGTAAAGAAGTAAATTTTCAATGCCATTGATTTGAAAAAGACAGGTTACATAGGCATTGTATATTTTCACCATCTGTTTAGCATTCTGCAAGAGACATTTTCCTGACAGCTTAGAATCCATGTATAGATGCTAACTAACTGATCTCTGGCTGAAAATATATTGCTGAAATCTTAGAAAAACAATTTTAGAAAGGGATAACTTATTACTGCTTTCCCATTCAGTTATTACCCATATAAATCCATGACAAGCAACCACCTTTTTTTACAGGAAATCTAAGAGTGCTAACTGATTAAATAATTTTCTCAGAGACAACTAGCAGCCTGAGGGATTCAAACACAATACCACAAGGTGAAGCTCATGTTTTTGGCCCTTTGCACTAAACTGCCAAATTACATTACAAGGTAGGAGTGACCCTTTATACTCTTCTGCAAATAACATTATGTTAAATATACAAAATCTCAGCCAGTCCTCGTACATACTGGGATTATATAAAGATGAAACCGTGACAAAACGTACATATAACACAAAAACCTAATCCTACATAAATCTGTCTGTTGTTTTTTTTTTCTTTTGTTGGGAAAATTGAATCAATAGTATTATCTGACAGTAATATAGTTTATGTGAATCAGTTCACTATCTTCTACAACTAGAATGTTCAAAGAGAAACATATGGGAGGAGAGGGAGAAAGTACAAATAGATTAGGTTCATTACTTGATAGGTACTTACTGGGCTAATGATCCATGAGGATCTTACGCTAGCCTAGTCATGCACCCCAATGAGCTTCTAGCCTTAATATTTTAAGTACGATTAACCCAGACCCCCTTGTAATATTAGTATGAATAACTCAAGGAATGTACTTTGCTTTCTGTGGAGTGGAAGACAATTCCAGAGAAGTGTGTGTCTTTGTGAGACATACTTATCCCTCCAGTATGTTCTAATTAAGTTGCAGAACAACTGAGATCTCTTGAGCAGGTGATTCTGCCGCTATTGGACTTGCAGATATACTGTAGGTCTGAAAGGATGTAAGTGAAACAAAGATTGTCCATTAGTTGCCCATAAGATGCCAAAAGAAGGAACAGGGCTTTGATAGGTAGCTCAGTGTAGGTTTCATGATTTAGGCACTTGATTTTCTTAGTGAGAAAGCATTGTGATAACTCAAATTGTGGCAGGTGTTTGGACAGGTGTATACCAAAGGGGGTATTATACTCGATGACCAGCCTGTTAACTGCATTATACAGTAGAATGGTCACTTGCTGGACCTGGCTGCCATGCCATTACTAATAAGCTGTGCAATGAAAAAGGATTCCAGTGGCTACACGGTGATCGAATGACAGCTCATGGGTTTCCTGGTCCCTCACTACTGGGTCAGTTTTCAGGGGTGTGTTGTGAACATGAGAGATACATGGGAAATCATACTTACTGAAGGATACTATTAGACTTTTTTGGAATTTGGTTTTAGGCCATGGCAACGACACCAAGTATTTGTTTGGGAAAGGCCTTCTTGAAGGATCTTGGAGTCTTTGGGAGAGTTTATGATGACAATAGGCTTACAGTATCCGAAAACATGGTCAAGCATAAGTCATTAACATTGGTGTTGGCCTCTGACAAGTAGATGGCAAAGAAAAGTGGCTCAAGGACTAAATACTGGGGAATATCATTAGTGACATTTATATCTTGAGGAGGTAGATCTGCCCACCCTTACTTCCTAGGTTCTAGTTGCGATCCAATTAGTTATATAGCTTCATAGGTAAATACTAAACTATCAGTCTGCAGACTATTACAAGCTTAAAAATAACCAGAGGCCAGAATCAAGCCATGTACCTTGTAGCTGTGAGGTAAAGACTTTGACCATTATACAATTCCACTCCCCCATAAGGACTTAGTCCTGAGGGGGTATAGTGTTGAATGCATTTACAAGCTCTAGCTATGCAATGTGTATGGATTTTCCCTTATCCATTGCTTCAGTAACCCTTTCGAAGAATTCAACCTGATTATGAAGGCATGATCTGCCCTTAACAAAATTGAACTGACTCAAGACGAGAGGTCATAGGCTGCCTAAGTCCTTATTTATTAATTCCATAATGACCATTTCCATTGCCTTACAGATGAGGCTGGTCAGGCTTATAGATGTATATTTACCCATGTCAGTTGACAACCACTTTTGTGCAGGGGGATGACTGCTGCATCTTCCACTCATCCAGTACAAACCCCAATTTCAGGCTGATATTGAAGACTCTATTTAGCTGGATTTGACAGGTCCTGTTTCAGGTTGACCAGTAGACATCCTGGTATGTTATCAGGCCTTCCAGAAGCAGTGTTTTTGGTGTTGGAGGACGTTGCTGATGTTATTTGTTCTGGAAATGTGTGTATGGAGTGAAGTTAAAGCTAAATTTATCTTTTTATATAATGGCTATGTCCACATTCTAAATGAAGATAAAATGCTCCTCTGGGTTAGGTTCATACCTACCTTGGACACATATTCATGTCTCTCTTCATATAGCTCAGAAAGCACGTGGTATTGTTTACTTTTAGCTCTGCTCGGTTTTGAGCATTATTTCCAATGTTTCTAACATAGATAAAGAGGCTGTATGCTTTTCTTTTGCCTGGTTGACTATGTTTATCTCATATTTAGCCTTTGTTGATTTGAACAGGGACCAGAGTGCAACTTGATACACGTGTTTCTGGCATTTGTAGAGTTACATTTGTTTTTTCAGGCAATGAGCTTTATTCCTTTTGTTGTTGAGCCTGTTTATATTTTGGTTTGATCACAGGGGTTTACTTTTATTTTCCATTGCGTTTATATTGGAGGGAGACAGGTGCTTCTGTTCAGTTGTTTACATGCCCATAGTATTTAGCGGTGAAGGATTTTGCATTTGTAGAGGGTTAATAATGGTGGAAGGGAATGGTGAATTTTTCCAGGTTGTCACTCAGTTTTAGTAGATTAGCTTTAGCATAATCTCTGAATACTGAGTTACTGGAGAATGATTCTGGCTTCATTCTGATGGTGCATATGACTTATTTGTGGTCCAATTTAACTAGGAAGAATCTTACAACTGGTAGGAAACAGAGTTGTCCTATATTGGTGAGAACCAAGTCCAGGATTTTGTCTCCTCTAGTAGGAATGTGGACTAGCTGGCCTAACTAGTTTATATTTATTAAGTCAAGGAATCTCTGGGTATGCATGTTTGAGGATGTATGAGTTTCTTGGGTAATGGAGGAATAGATGAAGTCTCCTAGGAGGAAACTGTTTGTTTCAATGCTTAGGGCGTCCGGACTAGTCAGGTAGGAGGCATGAGCCAAGGGGGAAATAGAAGGTGTCCATTAGTTAGCTATGAAGTGATACGGGGTTCTGTTAAAGGTATGTCAGACTTGGTGGAGTTCCAGGTCATTAGTCTGCCTAATGAGCCTGGAGGTGAAATTTTATTTTAAGAATATGGAAACCCCAACAGCTTTAGTGTCTTCATGTAGTACAGTAGGTCTGAATGCTTGGTAGGCATTGAAACCTTGCAACATTAAACCGAGTCTCCATGATGGTGCATATATTGATTTACCCTAGAGTCAAGAGTCCCTGTAGGGAGTGCAATTTTCTTGTTAAGACTTTTAGTGATGAGCAGTAATGCCTTCATGTTATTTGAATTTTGTTTTATTATGCTGGAAGCTTTTGAAGACTGACTTTGCCCAAAAAGCCATTATGGTGTGGATAAAGTTTTTGCCAATATACAGAAGCCTTGGGAGGACAGGTGCAGGCCATCCTTGGCAAGGCAGAATTGCCTCCCATTGATATGGGACTCCCATATCATCCTAGGTAGATATATATTGTGGCCCCTATGATGAGACCAGCAGCTAAGCCAATTGCTGACGTTAGTCATCTTCATTTGATTTGTAGCATCATGCTAAGTGAGATAAAATGCTGCTGAGGGCTAGGTTTATACCTACCTTGGACACATATTCATGTCTCTCTTCATATAGCCCAGAGAAGTATGTCTCTGTTCATTCATTCCCACATGTACTATGCTGTGTCATATGTGCACTTGTGGTGTAAGGACACGAGTGTCTGCGTTATGTAACCAAAACAGAACAGAAAAGCAAATATGTGTGCCAAAAACTGAGAACAAAAAGCAACCATACAGAGAAGATGCTGTCCCTAGGAATCATACACAGCAAGCTTAAAATTTTTTATCAGTAAATCACAGTCAGTAACACAACTGAAATTCTTCACAACTCTTTAATAGGTAGGTAGGTGCTTTCATCCATAGGATGTCATCAGAGCTGTGGTTGCTTTTGGTTGTGTGCATTATGTGACAATAAGCAACGGACTGTGACTCTGTCCTTGTTCAGCCAGGTGAGTGGTGCATCGTGTCTCACAATGGAGTCTCCTATGACTAGGATGTTGGGTTGTGTGTATGTTTGCTTTATGGGCTTTGAGTTGATACAGCATGAGTTATAGGTGCATGTTTCCTGGTTGATGCTGCTTGAGTTGAGTGCTTGTTTGGTTGCTGAGGGTATTTGTTGCTACAGTTGTATCTGGGAGGCCTTTGAGGTTTAGGTAGATTAGTTTTGAGCCTTAGTGAATTTTTTTTTATTTAGTTACATAGTTTGGCCAGTGGATGTCATTAATACTTCATTTAAATAACTTGATTAGCCAGGCAAAACAAAGATTTGTTTTATTGCAATATTTTTGATGGGGATATTAAATGAGAAATCCTTGTTGTTATGATTCGAGCACATACATATTGATTGTAATTACTGAGTGTTCTCTTATTGGAATGTGCTGATTCTGGCACTATATATCTTTAAATATCGATTCCCTATTATATGATCGATGATGCATTCTTTCGAATGCGTCTTGATTGAACTTGAAAGTACGAAACGCAAAATACCGAAACGGCATATAAGTGAATTCTTTCCCTGGGAAAGAAATCACTTGGCTGTCTTCATTATTTTGCCATTTTCATCACTGTAGTGCAATCTCAGAGTTGGTATATTTAAGTAGGGGGGTGTGGGGGGGGCAAAGCCCCTCACTTTATGTAATGTTTTAATGTTTTTTTTTTCTTTTTTTGGAACAGCGATTTTTTTTTTCCCTGGGGAAAAAAATCACTTTTCTAAGTGTTCGGGACTGTAAGCTTTCACTTACATGTGGACAATAAATCAGCGTTCGCTTTTTTAAGCATTCGCTGATTTAATATAGACCCTTAAATATCATATTTGTGGAATTTGGTTTTGAAGTGTTATAATGATCATCTGACAATTTGTATATAAAATAGTCATCTGGTTTACACTTGTTTACATAAGCGCTTAACAGTAGTTGTGAAAAGTAAGTCTGTCTTTGTTGATTTGCTAAGTTAGTCTGTAATGGTACTGAACCTTTATTTGTATAACTACTGCTAATTATCAGTCAGAGCAATTTTTGTGTTTGTGGATTTTTGGTCTCTCTTATTCTGTAAATATACATATAAATATATAAAAACACACACACACATGGCCTTACACACAGCGTATGCCACATGTGTGTGTGTGTGTGTGTGTGTGTGTGTGTGTGTGTATGTTTATGTGTCTAAATATATATATATATATATATATATATATATATCTATATAGCTATATATATATATATATATATATATACATATATATATATATATATATATATATATATATATATATATATAGACACACGCACACACACACACACACACACACACACACACACACACACACACACACACACACACACATATATATAAGTAAAGGGCAAAAACGTCACACAAGCAAACCATTCAATAAAACCTGCCAGAAAGACTCAGCCAAGCTAAAGTCTCCTCAGTGTAATACCTTAAACATCCTGTACTGGAGAACTATGATATATGCAAATGACCCATTAAGGACCAGTGTTTCAGCTACATGGTTCCTAAATGACCATGACTTTTTATTTTTTTAATTCTTTGAGGGTAATTTCAGGACAATAAAGCCAAACCACACCTAACTATAGACATTTCATGTTTCTGATTTTTTTGTGGCCACATAAGTTTAGCGTAAGTGGATTGTTTGGCTATATTTTGGAAACACAGGGCTTAAAATCTAGTAGGATGCCCATAAGGATTAAGGTGCCTGCAAAATATCCCAAACAATATATAAACAAAGGGTAAGAAGACCACACAGACAAACCATTCCATAAAAACTGCAAGAAAGACTCAGCCAATCTAAATAATACCTTAAAACGTTTGTAGTAGAGACCCATGGAATATATATAAATGATCCCTTAATGATATTAAGTGTTTCAGCTACATGGCTTATAAATGCCCATGACTTTTAACACTGGTTATGGTTACTAATAATGAATTTATGGAAATGTCAATGTGTTTTACATGAGCGCACTTGCATCATCAAAAACACAGTGGCACTCTATAGCACATGCTCCAAGGCTATTCCTTGGGATATAGGGCATACTCCCCTACCCCAGGATATGTTGATCTTCCCAAATGATGACCATTTGCATATTTCTACCAGCAGGATTGACATTAGATAGGTTGACCATACAAAATTTACTATAGAACTCTGACCTTCTTGACTGACCTCTGCCACCAATTGATTTTGAGTTTTAGGCTGTCAGTATTGTACTGTTTACTTATGTTTAAGTGTATATCTATATATATATATATATATATATATATATATATATATATATATATATATATATACTATAGTAATACAAAAGAAAAGGAGTACTTTATTGTAGAACTCTCTGACCTCCTTGCCTGGATCATCATTTGGCCAAGTAGTGCCCCCTTCACTTTTGCAGGTTATTGTACCTGTGCCTGCATTGCTCTTTAGAGTGGTAGAAGCCTATCAAGGCATTCAAGTCATCCACAAACCCTGTTTACATATCATTTTTCCCATGTGCCACCAGCAGCAGCAACATCCAGCTTTTTCAGGTACAATGCCTGCAGCAAGTGAATGAGAATCATGGTCTCCTTCTCCAACCAGCTTCAGACATGACCCTGAATCTTCACATATTCATCTTATCTGTGCCAGATTCATAAATAAATGATGAGCTAAATATGAAACTGAAACTATAAGTTAGGAATCATGCCCATTATGGTGTGCCGTCACTCTGCTTGGTACTTTATACCTTGCACAGGTTCCCACTAGGCACAGAAAATCAGGTACATTCCCAGACTATTTTCACATGCACCTGCAGGATACCATTAGGCTGAGGCTTGATCAGTCCATCCATGCACATGCATGAGCACTTCCTTGTTTGTCCGCAGCAGAAGGATCTCACCTATGACAATAAATCCATCCATAAATCCATAACTCCTTTTCCCATTTTTTTGGCACATGAGGTCATGGTGTCACTTCAACAGTGACAAGCACAATACATGTACTTACATATATGGGCTTTGACATGATTCAAGGAACTAAGTGCAGCAAAGCCTAATTTGTATAAGCGCTTCTATAACTGAGTCAGACATATCATACTTTTTACAAATCTACATTTTGACATCTGCTGCGTTCTGCATTCATACAATGGTAGACAAAATTGTGAACTAAGCAAAAAACTTTAAAACAGGCATAGTTAGGATAACATTGTTGGAATCCATGCATTTGGCTTTAGCATCTTCAGGATTAGATTCCGATTTACTGATAAAACAGAAACATTTGTCTTAATACTTTTCTTCTAGGTGAATGTCTGGAATGTGTAAAGTATCAGATTCAGTGCTGTGTTCGCTACCTTAATATGCAAGAAGTCATTTTCTGCAGCCTATGCTGTCTGGCAAAGTTAATGCTCAGGCTCAAATTGCTGACTACCTTACTGCAGCTGACATAATAAATGACTGAGGAGTTACTTCTCATTCAGGTTTTCCTGTCCTTCCAGCTCTCATTCATAGGCCTATATACACTTTGCACAGTCTTACACATAACACAGCTAATATATATATATATATATATATATATATATATATATATATATATATATATATATACATATATATAACGGTTTACTATCACATGTCCAACATTACAATGCTCGAATGTACAGATGTCCGAACTAAATGCTCGGAAATCAGAACACTGAACAGTGTAAATACCGAACCGAGCATTTCAGTGAAGTTGAATGTCGAACATGTCAACTACACTGAAATGCTCCTATCTACCCAACATTCTACAACAGGTTTTTGCAGGGGGTCAAGCCCCCTGTGCCCCCCACACCCCCCTACTTATATATACAAACTCTGAGATCACACTACACTGAGCAAAGGGTACATTTCCTGATCCCCACTATAGTGTGATCTGCACTACATTGTCAAACCTTGCTATAGTGAATGCTTGCTATTGTGAGGTTCGACGATGCCATGATCGCACTTCCAGTTCTGCTACCTGAATTTTGCTCATTGGTTGATCACACATAGTGCGATTGCCAATGTGATAGTAAACCATATATAACACAGAATGAAAGAAATGAAAGGAGAAAAATCATTGTAGTAGGGGTAATTAGTAAAAATCTCATGTATATAAGTAACACTTGTCTTTATTTTCTGTTGTTCAATTCCACAATTAAATGCATCCCATAGCATTGATTGCAACCAGATAGGCAAGGAATATGTAATACAAGCATGTATTTTAAGGGAAAATATTGCAGCATTGGGGAGCAAGACACGCAAGAGGCAACATTACTCCTGAACAAAAGCACATCCTCGTGGATACACTTAGGATGTATGGAAAACATCTTTCTGGAAAAGGGGAGACAAAGCAGGCAGAGAGATCTAAGACATGAAATGAGGTTCTGGCTGTGAGAAATGCTGCAGGAGGAAGGAACTGCCAAAAGTGGTAATGACATGGTTGGCTATTCAAGGGCAAAAGCTAGTCAAAATGAAGTAGTCTGCACCAGCATCAATACTGGGCCTTCTGCAGTCTGACCTTTAACTCCTGATGAGCAATACTTGCTTTCCTTAAGGGGTGATGACTTTTATGCAGGGGAGGATGGTGCAGGAAGTATTCAAGGTGGCAGAAAAACTAGTACATTCAGACACTTCTAACATCCACCTACAGGCAGTGCAGAAGATTAGTGGTTTGCTGACATTCCTAACTTTTGGCTAGTTGAAGTTGTCATAGTAACTGAAGTACTCCATCAACATCAGCTGTAGCACCAACGCTGCAGCTACAGTATTAAGTGTGGATATTATTCCTTTAATACACACACAGCTCACATTAACCACATTGTTGCATATTTCCTAATATGGTCAGCACCTGAACCAATCATATGCTGTGTTACAGCACAGCAGGCTAATGTTGCCAGCAAAATGGCTAACGACAACAATGCCATTACTCTCATTGCAATGACATAGCCTCATGATAGTGACCCACACTCACAAAATGTACTGACAGGACCCCCTACCTCTCAGCATATAGACAGCACCATGGGAAATGACACAGACTCAGCATAATGAGAAAATTAATCACAACTAGGAGGAGAAAGATTATGTAGCTCAACAACCGTTTCTTGTGCACAGCCGGAACCTCTTGATGAAAGACTATCCTTAAGGATGCAGTGGTACCCACTGTTACGGCAGCGCACAGGGTGCCAGGTGAAGGCAACAAGACATCTCTCACAGCTAGCTCTAGAGACACATAAGGCCTTGTCTGTACAGCATCAGATGTGCTCTGACATAGTTCAGGTTCAGGCTACTACCACTGTAAGAGTTCTGTAGGGTGTATGTGAAGAAATTCACCAATACATGGGAATGATGGAGGCCAGAGATAATGCTATGATGATCTTCATACACAGTGAGGTTGTAGGCACAACATCTATATCAGCTTCCATCTGCACAATAGTAAAGACTTACCAGACACTCACTGAAGATACGGCCGCATATAGATTGGGGAATGTCCACAAACATGATCAATGAGTAGGCTGGACACCACATGTATCCCAAGAAAGTGCCGCAGGCATTCATGTGGATTCCCTGAAGAAGAAGGAAATTAGGCCTTCTCAGACTTCCACATCACAGGGTGCAAATTTCAGTCAAGGTTCAGGTATCTCAGCACTATTAAGTAAATATAAAAAAGTTTCCCCTGCATTCAGTAGATCCAGTCATCAGAGCAATTCAACATCAGTCTCATGTGCTAGCATCAGCCCATGATTTCTGGGACCATCACCAACACTGTTTTGGGGGGACATTGTGTATGACACCCTTCAAGTGTAAATGAAATTTTAATATGAATAACAAAGAAGATACTACCCAGGAAAACATTCTGTAAACATGGGCTACATGCATTCACATCACAGTAGAAATGCTGCACTAACTTCTTGTTCTCAAAAGCAATGAAAGAAACAACAGGGAAAAAAGAGAAAGAACAGCTGTAGCAATCTGTAGCAATGACACATTTCATCATAGAAAACAAAACTACATTTACATAAACAAATAAATGCAACTTCAGTAACACAGTAGTGAATTAATACAAACTAAAACACTATAAATCATAATCCACCAAGGCAAGGCTCCAGATACTGAAGTATTTTTAGCGCTTTTGTTTTTAATACAACTAAGAACTTCTTCAGAAAATACTAAACAGGCTCAACAGTTTAAAAATGCTACTAAAACAATCACATGCTTGAATGTAACCACTAGCCACAAACTAAAATGTGGGTGTTATCCCTTAGATTAGCATATTAAAAGCACATACTAAAAAAATGTATGTAAACAGTAAAAATCATTCAATTAACTCAATGTAAAATCCAATACTACTACTTTAGCGTAGTTGTTGCATCTGTAAAAAGCACTTGATATTAATAGTTTCATTTAGTCACAGAGCATGATTTTCCCTTCATTTGAATTGCCATGTGGATTCATGGTACTCCAAAAGTGTTTTATAATCACCAGTAAACATATCTGCACAAACTGAATCTATAACAGAAAATGTAAATTTCTTAAAGTCAGTACAAATTGCTGCATGCTTGGCTAAGGCATTATTAGAATGTTTTCCTTTTTTTCGCTAATGAATGCCCACAAACTCTTCTGGTCAGACACCTTATCATTTTACATATGTAAAAACTGTTACAGGAATCACAGCAGGCAATGTATACAATGCATTTAGAATTACAATGAAACCTTTTTCTTGACCAGACAATGTAATTATAGTGCTTGAATAAGACTGAGGATGAATTGTCATGCATTTGCATTGTTTACATTTACCGCACCGAAAGGTGCCTGGTGTGCTGTAACTTGTGGAATGGGACACTAAGGGGAAATCGTGTTCTAACTTCAACTTTAAACTGTATGGCTTTTTGAAGGTAAAAACAGGCTTATCACCTAAAACTTTAGTTAATTCCACATTAGCAAGGATGGTTTTCCAATTGTCTGTAATGATGTCTTTTATTAACAACATTTCATTAGAAATTAGAATAAGAAATGCTAGTTTAAAAATAACATGATTGGGTGTGCCATAATTCAGATTGTCCCGATTGGCCAATAGGGATAGTGCCTGAACCTTTGACAAAATTGGGCAAGCTTTAGTGGCTCTGAGCAATAACACTTCCCTCTCTATAGAGGTAAGCCAATCATATTCGTACTCTCGACTGGCAAAGAAACAGTTTAATTTTGTGAGCTCACTCTGAAAAACACAATCATCAGTAGTCAGAGATCTTACAGACAAGCAAGGTGGAATCTGTCACACTAAGCATGCTGGGAAAGCATGCATTCTGTAGAATGTATGCATGGCACTGGCTTGGTCTTGTAGTGACACTGGGAAATAGGGTCACTATTATGTGCTAAGAGTATATTGAGTAAATGAACAGTATCGTCAAGGAAGAAGGCTGCGAGTTACCCAGTATGTCCTCAGTTGGTCTCTGAAAGGTCCAATGTAGTGAGAGTTACCTTGGTATCCACAGGTAGTAGAAGGCTGCTCTTTCCTCCACTTCTCATTTGTGACCTATACAAGATCAACAACTTTCTTGTTATATTCCTGTCCACTCCAAACCTATTGAGTAACTTTGGCTCATAAAAGTTCAAGTGAGTTATTATTTCTCTGTACCTTCTTTTCCTGTGCCAGTGAGTGGCACTCTATACACCAGGTTTCAGCATGACTGAAATGAGCAACTCAAAGAAGGAAACAGTCAGGCTAGCAAGAAAATCAAGCATCTTAATGGGTAACAAATTGGACTGAAAAGTTGCAGATTCACTTTTTGTAACCAATCTGTGCACAGCATGAATCTATTAGTAAACAAAAGACTAAGTAAAAAGTAGGTAAAGGTGGGTTTACTGAACTGTGATTACATGGATGTAACCTCTGATTCTGAGCTGATACTGCTGTATAACTTATAGTTACTTAATAATGTTTAGAGATATGGACCAGCTGCCAAGGGATATAAAGAGAGCACCATGCATGAGATCTACACAAGATTTTTACAATATAAAAATAACAAAGCAGCTTAATAAAATAAAAAAAATGAGTATAAATCACAAAAGGTGGGAAAAAAAAACACATTTACATAAGAAAATTGCAGATGTTTTACATATTCATTATTTGCATCTCATTATCCCTGTATTTGGAAAAAAAAACTTTCAACATTGTTTTATAACTGTTCTACTTTGGTGCATCTGATGTCTATTAATCACACCTAGCATGTGCTTGTTTCAAATGTCTTTGTTCACAACTCTGCACAAAATGCCACTAATATATGTCATACTGTAATATTCTTGACTGTTTTCTGGCTAGGGCAATGAAACCTGCTCCCCTGTGAAATGCATTGAGACTGCAATAATATGCAGTTTGTTAGGAAGCATAGGAGACCTTGTGATAGAGCAGAAGACCAGCTCTTGGTTAAGTCTGAGCATCCCATATGGCTCAATTAATTCTTGACATCCCTGAACTGATGGCATGATTCTCTGATTGTTAACTGGCTAGGAAAAAGAAACATGCTGTTCTGTGAAATGCTATGAGACTGCAATAACACTTACAGAGCTGAGCTGATGTTGTTCTAATTTACTCCAGTGGTTGAGTGAAACTTCCAGTTCAGTGTCCTCAGCGACAGTGTATAGATATGTCATCTTAGTAGGTTTATTTTTGGAAAGATGCCAAATGGATTCAGGTATCATTTCCCAAGTGATATGCTCTGCTGACAATGTTTTATTAATAGCAATATCCACTGTCGTATACCTAATTAAGGAAACAGTAGCTTTATCTCTGTATACAGACAGAAAAAAACAACATTCTGTATTTCTCTATGAAGCAAGGAAGTACTATCTCAGCTGCATTTAGCAGTCACAAGGGGAAACTGTGTGTTACAACACTGACCTAATAGTGAACTTGTTTATGGAGTCAAAATTTTCTATGGCTGTAAGATGTTTTCACAGATCTTTAACAGTGCACAAATGTTACTTTCAGACAGATACTGAAGATGGCTAGGCAAGTAATAATTTAAGATTGCTAGCCTATTTTTCCATCACAGTTCAGCACCCCTGGCCCCAGTGCCTACCATTCAGTTCTCAGTTAGTATATATTTCCACTGAAATAAACATTCAGCCATCAGCTCATTATGTACTTGCGCTTAACCTCAAATTCTAGCTTTAGGATCTGCAAAAAGTCGCACAGATCACACACAGCTGTAGCTCTTCAAGTTTCCGTACTTTTTTGTCTTTTGCTTCATCTTGGCTGGAGAAACAGGAGTTCATACAGCCTAAATGCTTGAACACTTGTTTTTGTAAATGTCAGAAAATTAAGTTGCCATTTTGTGAAATGCCCTGGGATTCTTGAAGCTTGCGCCAAGTGCAGGCATTAGCGTCAGTGGCCTAACACCAAATATGGCCACCAGGCAATTCAGGTACGAGCTGTTTCCACGTGCACTACCTGCGTACGCTATGCCTGCACAGCTCCTGGTGCCTGTATGCTAATCACCCCATGTGCAGCAGTGTAGCATGCAAATGAAGGTATATAGGGATTCAGGAAGTGGTGCAGGCATAGTGTAAGCATGCAGAAATGTAAACCGAAAAAAAATGGTTTACATTTTGCAAATATAAAATCGGAGTCATGACAGCCAACCAAACACATGTATTATACTGTTAATATATGCCAGTGGCTAAATATATAGCCATTGGCATAAAACAACATGCACAAAATATGAAAAAGAACATTTAATATGATGCCCACACTAATGCGAAGTTAAAGTGCAGGGCATCGGTGCTCAAAGGGGATCACAAGGAATATATAAAAATATAGAATAAAGCTGCAATGAAATACATATCACGATTTCCCCATAATAGTCAATGGCAGGCATGCTACACCATACTTATGGAGCAAGGGTTGCTAAGGGGCAGTGACAGTGTTATGCGCAGTAGCTAGGAATTAGTAGGCAATGCCATGCAAATGAGAAGTGTAATAGTGAATTTCAGATTTCCCGCTGGTGTAAGGATGCACAAAACAGTGTAGCATTATAACACCGAGGTGAGCCCTTGAGATAAAAATGACATCAAGAGAGGGGTGTGTCGCCATTGGTGTAAGCACATTGGAGCATTGCTAAACTGATCTGCCCCTAGCTAGGCAAAGCTGCAGGATAGGGGTATGTCAAATTACCCATAGCTATGCTTAGTGGAGAGTACACAAGGTAACCGAGTATGCATGTGAACGGAGATGAAAATGTGCATAAATCCGGTAAATGGGTATGCGTGTCACGCATTGCAGCTGAAACAGGAAGGATATAGGAAAGAAATAAGGAAATGCTGCAGCAGTGAAATTGGAGCACAAATGGCTAATTAACACCTAGGAGCCTACAGTGGGCCATTGACAACAACTAACAAGGCTGCAAGCAGCTACCTGCAGAACAGCGAAGGGGAGGGGCTGTACTGCAAAGAAAACAGCAAAGTGTCAAAGCAGGACAAAGGTGATATACAGTATATCAGCTACAAGGCACAATTCGCCATGGCTGGGTAGGGAATGTACAAAACAAGAAAGGTGGCAGGTAGATGCATGCCTGATAATGGGAGGGGATCCATGTCTAAACGTGAATTAAAGGGCAACAGAGTAATCAAGGCAGGCAAGTAGATCTCCACAGTAAAGGCCCCACACTTGCAGTACTCATTACAAAACCCATAATTAAGACACGCAGCAGCTGGAATAGTTCATACACACCCACATACATCAGCTGCATCCATAGCACAATACTATAAAGTTTGAAAGCACCTCACACACATTTGTGTATTCCCATACACTCTGCACCAGTGGTGTATACAGACAGGGAACTTTTATTATGTACATGTTAGGGGCTGCCATAGCTTTGATCCATCAGCATGTGTTGGAGACAGAAGGTGGTGGTGAGGATGATGCACACAACCACCGTAGGCACCAGAAGATGAGGAGAGTGCTCAGACCCAGGGTAACCTACCAGGGGCTACATAATCTGGAGATAGTAGAGCATTACAAGGTGGACAGGGACACCCTACAGCAACTTGTGGAGCTGTGCGGCCATGCCTCACAGCCAGAACAAACAGAGGGGAACCCATCCCAATGGATACGAAGGTATGTGTAAGCCTGAGAATACTAGCTGCAGGTACCTTTCAAAGACCAACTGGGGATATCATGGAGATCTCACAGGCATCAGCATCCAGGGTACTACACCAGTTCCTGGATGCCATGTTACCATATGCCAATGAGTACATATACTTCCCCCGAATGCAGGAGTTGGCCAGCAATATGCATCTCTTCCACCATGTGACAGAATACCCGAAGGTACTGGGTGCAATAGACTGCACGCACAAACACATCAAGTCACCACCTGATGAGCAGGGAAGGCGCTACATAAACCGCAAGGGATACCCCTCCATTAACTGCCAGGTCATGTGCAATGCCCAGGGCATTATCATGGATGTGTGTGCTGGCAGCCCTGGTGCTATCACGACTCCCACATCTGGCATACCTCAAAGCTGTACCGGTTATTTGCCAGGAGGGACATCCCAAATGGCCAACTGGTGGGGGATGCTGGCTATGCACTGGAACTGTGGATGATGACTCCCATCAGAAATGCACACACACCCATGCAGGAACGCCATAATGAGGCACACGCACAAACCAGAATCATCATAGAGCGTGTGTTTGGGATGCTGAAATCACGGTTCCGTTGCTTGGACATATCTGGTGGAGCCTTGCAGTACTCTCCAGGCACGTGTTTCCACATCTTCGTAGTGTGTGCCATGCTACAAAATATGGTCCTGCGGAAACAGCTGCAGCAGGGACAGAATGGTGAAGGCCCTCACAGCCCACCACCATTGCCAAGGGCCCCACAGGCACAGAGGTACTCAGACCACGAACACCCTGAGCCAGCCCCAGTAGGCAGATGGAGGCATGCCCAGTATTCCCATGCCTTGGCAAAGAGGGAACATATAGCACACACACTGACAGTGTAGGCACCGAGGAACTAATACCCTTCTCCACCTACACACACAGTAAAAATGGATGGCACACACACAAGACTACCTGTAAATAGTCATGTATAGGCAGTCTACTGTGTGCATCCAACATAGGCAGCCCTCAACTATTGCACACACAACAGCCAGTGGCACAAGGTAAGTCAACACCTGAACAGTAAACTAAGCTATCAGCATATGCAGATACTGTATGTATAGATTCATAGGTAAGTACTTGGCCAACTGCCAGAGGCCATTCATAAGGCCAGCCAAAATGTGTCAGCGTTTGCCACCTCATTGAGTCATTAACTGTCCCTCTGTGGAGCAGAGCCAATGGCGGGATCCCTGGGGTGCATCTACCATTCCCCATCCACCCTTCAAGGTTTCTCTTGCAGAGTGTTAGTGAGGGGCTCTGTAAAATGTAGATAGGGATGTTGTTCTAAAGTATGGGGAGTGTCTGTGAAAGGAAGCTGTCCCTCCATCATCTTCCGGTTATTGTTATGGCAAGGTCAGCTCACTACAGTGTGTGGCTCACTGTGACATGGATTCCCATAGATGGAGCATATCCATCAAGCCAGAGTTCAACATGGCTGTGTAGGTCAGCGGAGATCATCTCTGGGTAAACGAGAAGCCACTGAGTAAAGCAGGAGTGTATCCAGTCCAGCTGCATAGGCCATATGTTGGAGGCCAGTATTCCCCTTGGTGAGGTACATTTGTGGACCCCCCAGCTGTTGGATGTGTAGTCTGAGGTACATCCCACATGGATTATTATACCCTATGATGGGACTGATGAGTGATGAGTAAAGGGGCACTATAACCCCAGTATGTCTAGATGGGAATCCTTTAGTAGTCAGATGGCCTACATAGAAGGATGTCCTAACTACTGTGGAGTTATGATTGTCACAGGGGAGATCACTATCTACCTTAGTCCTCAGATACCCCATTACATCATCTGTATTAAAGTGGCTGCCACTCATCTGTTAATATGTGGGTGCCAATTCCACTATGGAATGAACATGCAGTTAGTGGCACTTGGCTGGAGGCCATGTCAGTGGCACCCTGTGATTTTCTCTGGCCCCTTGAGGGATGTCCGTGTCAGCTGGACTATCAGTTATGGCTCTCAGTTTGCAGTCATTGCCAAACATGTTCTGCCGTAGTCCACCTGTGTTTGCCTGTACATCTGAGATGTATATGCCAAACAGTAGGGTATCCAGGACTGAGTCCTGTGGGACGCCAGTCATGACTGTTTAAGAGTTGGACCTGGAGACCGCCAGTCGTACCATGTAGTGTGTGTAAGCCTGTTGGCAACCCAACCTGTGATGTATGGGTGAATGTACAGGCTGGTGTGTTTATCAATAATACCTGAGTGGGGCATGGTGCCAAATGCCTTGGTGAGGTCCAGGTAGTATGTGTGAACCACCTCCCCTGTTATCTAACGTCTTGGTGACTGTATGTAAGACATAAAACAGGTTCAGTAGGCATGAACTGCAATCAACCAAGCTGATCTGGGTTGGGTCACTTGTCCGTCGGTTACCAATGTCATTGTTAATGAGTGCCATGAGGATGCGAATCATACCATTGCAGACCAGGCTAGTCAGGCTTGTGGGGTGGTAGTTACCATGATCAGTTATGATTTCCCTGTGATGGAGTGGAATAACTGTTGCCATGTGCCATTGTATGGGCATGTAGCCTGTGGAGAGGCTGAAGTAGGAATGCATAATTAGGTGGGGGGCAGGTTGTCATGTACAGTTTGCAAGATGCAGTCTGGGTCAACATCTGCCTCCATTGATGCTGTGTTCTGCTGTTAGAGAAGGCCATTTCCACCTGTGTATCTCTGATGGTTGGGATACTGTACCTTACGGGTAGTGTTGTGGGCTCTTTAGGGGGTTAAGTATGCACTGCATGTATCTGTAAGGATGTTGGCAATACCAGTAGGGTCAGCATATTTTGCACTATATTTCACTGGCACGGTGCAAATCTGTGTGTCACCACATAGATCCTTGACCATAGCCAAGGAAGGCTTTGTGGTTATCTTTCGAATCCTTGCGTATTCTCCTGCTGATGTTAGCCTTGGATGATGTCATGAGGGACCTACGTATCATACTAATAGTGGTCACGGATGTCAGCCCTTCATGGGAATTGCTGTGTGTCTGGAACACTGCCCTACATCTGTAGTATAGCCTGTTTATTGCAGAGGTCCACCAGACCGGTGTCCTTGTCTAGGAGGGGTGAATCTTGGTTTACCAGCGATGGCACGATCCATACATCCATGTAGGTGTCTATAGACTGCATTTGTAAATCCGTCTGTATCTGGAGCAGTGTTTCTCCTTAGCTTGGGGGCTGTGAAACCCCCCCACCCCTGTCACTAGTAGTGTAAATGTAGCTGTAGGAAATGTATACACTGTGGCATCTGTGGGTGGGGGAGATTCTAGGGTGTGGAACCAGTGAATAGTTCATGGTCAGATCTAACCAGTGACTGGTAAACCTTCACTGTGGTGCACCTGTTGCCCATGTTGGTGATGACCACATCTAGTAACTTCCACCCCACATTAGGGAGGTTACCACCTGATACAGGACATATGAGGTGATAAATTCTAGGAAGCGCTGGTCCCGGAAGTGAGTACCAGAGTACGTGTCCCAGTTAATGGTATGATAGTTGACATCAACCAATGCCAGGGTGTGTGTTAGGACTGTCGTATTCTCCACTCTCTCCAGGTAGGTGGAGTGGAGGTCCTGGGTCATGGAGGGTGATCCATAGCAGGCCACATTCAACATTGTTGTTGTGGCTGATGTTAGCTTCACATGGATGATCACAGAGGTATCATGCTGCCCCACTAACCTGGAGTTGTCGGTATTCCTGATGAATATGGATACAGCCCCTCCATGTCTGTCAGTCCATGTTCCGTGGCTGAAATGTGTGGTATGGGTTGTAGTCTGGTAGTGCCCCCTTTTTTGGTTTTTTGCTATTTTTTTAGGGGGAAAGGGCCCCCTTTAAGGGGAAAAACCCCGAAAATTGGGGGAGGTTAATTTTTTTTCAGGGGTAAAAACAAAAATTTTTTTTTTTTTTTTTTTTTTTTTTTTTTTTTTTTTTTTTTTTTTTTTTGGGGGGGGGGGGGGGGGGGGGGGGGGGGGGGGGGGGGGGGGGGGGCAAGGGGGAAAAATTTGCCCCAGGGGCCCCCTTTGGGGGGTTTCCCCAAAACAATTTTTTGGGGGGCCCCTTTTTTTTTTTCCCCATTGAGGGGGGCCCTGTTTGTTCGGGGCCCCTTTTTTTGGGGTTTTAAGAGGCCAAAATTTTTTTTTTTTTTTTTTTTTTTTTTTTTTTTTTTTTTTTTTTTTTTTTTTTTTTTTTTTTTTTTTTTTTTTTTTTTTTTTTTCCAATTGGTTTGATGTTTTGTTACGTCCCTTTTGGGTTATGTTTTTTCAATGTTTTTCACTATTTTTTAGGTGAAAAATAGATTCAAAAAAATTTTTGCAAAAAATGAAACAGTGTTTCCCTTTGTTCGGTCTTCAACCCAAAAGGCGGGTTTTTTTTCGGGCCCTTTAAGTTGTATATGGGGTGTACCCTTTTAATTTAAAACCCAATTCCCCCGGGGTTTGCGGGGGACAGTCCCCCCCTTGTAGTTTGACAAGGAAGTGTTTTCCCTAAGGTTTTCCTTGGGGTTTGTGGGGGTTCACCAAGGTTTATGCCATTTTTTTAATGTTGTTTAATGCCAAAACCCCTTTTCCCCACTTCACTGAAATTTTACTTAAAAAAACATTAAAGTAAAGGGGTTTTAACTTTACCATGGAAAATTAAAAACAGGGATTACCATTTTCCATTTGGGTGAACACATCTGAATACATAACCCAGGGCATTAGGGTAATTTTCAAAGGGGTCCAAATATACAGTACTTTTTTTATTAGTTACCAAAAATTGTTTAATTTTTTACTTTTCCCATTAAATTTATATATATAAAATTAAATTTTTTTTATTTATAATATATAAATATATTGCCATAATATTATATATTATAAATAAAAGCCACTAAAATTTATTAAAAACCCTGGTCTTTTCATAACCAAAAAATTATTTAAAATTACCAAAGAAGGGTGGTTTTTGGTAAAATTTTAAAATTAACAATTCTAGGAGGGGGGTAATGTTCCAATAAGGAATCAAAAATATTTTAAAAATAAAAGGCAAAAAAGGCAACATTCATAATCCCCTGTCTGTCACTTGAAAATTTACAAAAAAACTTAAACTTTACACCCTATTCAATTTTGTTTTAGTAGTGAGGAATGTCTGTAGTACAATGTATATTCAGAACACCATAACATCCGTGCATATCTCAGATGCTGTAGTGGTAAGGTCAATGACTGTGGTGTTCATGGTCCCGGGTTCAAGGGCTGTTAGGTTATTTTGAGGGCCAGAATAAGGGCTTTCGGATGCAGGTGGATTAAATACTCTTAAGCAGTTGTAAGTGGGTTCCCACGTGTTTGCATGATGGTAAGCGGCTCTGCTACATGGTAAACGGAGAAGCGCTTCACACGTCTGACCTTTGCTTAACATCATGCAGACCACGGGCAAACCTGCTCACAACCATGTAAATGTGTGTTATTCACACTTTCACTACTAGTGCCTACTCTGAGAGGTAAAATAATAACACCTTCCAGGAGTAGAACCCGCAACTATGTACTCCATCCTCCAATTAACCTAGCACTAAGCCACCTGGGATGTACCTATCCCAGAGTACCAAATTATAGGCGTACGCTTATATATATATATATATATATATATATATATATATATATATATATATATATATATATATATATATATATATATATATATATAAAGAGAGAGAGATACATAGAGACATGTCGATATATACATAGATAGGTTAGAAACATCTACATATTTATGGAGGTACAGATAAACGTATGCAATAATGTATAAATCTATATACATATACACACACACATATATATATATATATATATATATATATATATATATATATATATACATACATACATGTCTGTAGACAGCATCTGAAGTGGTCACATCTGAGTAAAACATGGACCATAGCAATCACACATTCGGCCCCCACCAAACAATATGAACATAACATAGGAAGAGTATATGCCAATACGCTATTACAAATATGTTCTATGGACACAGTCACCAACACAACTGCATTGACTGCAAATATCCATGACAGAATTACACAGACAGCTTTCATTTTGTAAATCTTTAATACATTCCGATGTATTGCCAAAAGGATTCAAGGACTAACAGTACCTGCATGCTATACAGGAAGCATTTAATAGTGCCTTAATGAATCAGTCTGCATTTACCATAGTATTAGTCCACTAAGGGATAGGTGTTCACATAGGGAAAGAACACCCACACACATATAGACATTGTATAAAAGGGGTTCCTTCACACCTGCATGTGCTATGTACACCCACCAACATTTACCCCTCAACTGAAATAATTACATCAATACATACTGTCATACCATAACCAATTATGCAACTGCTGAACAACATCTGCTGAAACCTTAACATACCTTGACACAGACACACTAACATGGCCCTATGTGAAATAGATGCCATTATACAATTGAGCAGCTGCTGATGTAACAGGGTTTGTATGAACTAATCCCATTTCAGAGGGTTGAAAGGTCCGTATACCAGGAAGTTTTACCGAGTACTGATTATAAGCACAGTATGATACACAGTAACACCAAACTAAGTATGTCTGGTAAGCACACTGTAAACCTCCTAACATTATATGCATAGCTATGCAGCCTTGAGCTGGTCAAACAACCTGGCCAGACTAACACAGATGCAGAAGTACTAGGTACAGACAAACCCTGCACAAGCAGCAATGTTCAGAAATATAACAGCAGTACTCACATTTAGACCAACTCCTCTAGGCATTACACACAATATATTACTGTTTGTCTCAATACAGCTGTTGCAATGGATCCAAAATAAACCTCCACACTGTCTTCATCACAAGTAAGGCAAAAGGACAATGCCGAAGTGGAGTACTCAGTTATACTCCACTGTAGCCATGGTATTGGCTAAGGCAATGGCAGCGCAGCTGATGTGCATGTAATTAGCTACTTAGGAACACCAATTGGCCATCAGGATAGCACGTTACTGATCTATAACTATAAAAGGTTGCCTTTTCACACATCCAAACCATCTGTATCTACCTGTAGGACAATACAAAACATGGAAAGACGAACTGAAAATGAGTAGTACACTAGTTAACAACACCTCTGATTACTAAGACGGTATGTATAACATGTAGTATGTTTGCGTATTTAATATCTGTACTGTAAGAATTACAATGTAATCAATGCATATAGTGGAAATAGCTAACTTGTAGTGATGTATTGTTGAGCAGTAGTAATGCTTGTAGTATTCTATGTGTGTACTGCTGTAGGTCACACGGCACACTCCACATGCACCACAAGGGATGCTATGGGCTTGGAACCCACCATTTTGCTTCCAGCCACTGTCAGGGTCAGGAATGGTCCAACACGTATGTGCTATAACAGGGGATAGTATATGTTGTTATATTGTAGCAGTCGACATATGTATGGGTGTACAAGTAAGATGAACATGTTAAAGGTGGGCTTGTCGTGCAAATATGGCATGCATTGTGGGATATTGTGCCAATAACTGTGTAATGTACAGTTGTCTAGGCAGATCTGTATTCTATTCTACATAGCAGTTCTGATATGTTATGCAAACAGTAGTTATATCTATTGGCAATTACAATACTCAATGACAGGATACATAGCATTAGTATTCATCTGGCAGGTTAGCAGCATGATAACAAAGATAATTGGAAAAGCCAGGTAACTATCCATGCACATAACACATGTAATATCATCTCTACTATCATTTGCAAGCAATAACAGCTGTGCATGTGTACATGTTATGCAAATGTGTAGTGACCCTTGTTACAGGGCTGGGCCAAATGGCTATGTGCACACCTACATAGAGTGGATATTGTGAGTACAGACACACTGGTTGAACTACCAGGTTTGTGTAGCCCAACCTAACAGCCGCCTGCACATACTGTATGTAAGATAGTGCACAGCACTGGTAATGAAACAGGTTGCACATCATCTTTAACTCCAGTGTAACATCTGCAGTAGGAGTGTAAGATGTAGGAGACAGCTGCCCATGTGTAATAGCCGCATCATAGGTGATGGCTCACATTATCTGATTATATCCTGATCATGTTGATAGTGGCATCAGAGCCTATTGATACATGACTCTGTCTGGGGAGTGGGTGTCTGTGCCCAACAGAGCTCATGGTCCTGGTGGATATGTGAGGATATACCCAGAGAAGGAAACAGACCTGTAGACACATGCATCATCTGTAACCAACTAACAGGATGTGATGTGCTCCTCAGAGGAGTTTCGCTGCCAAGGGTAGCTACACTGTTTCTGTAATAGCCGGTGTTGTCATGTCCATAACACAAATAATTACATGTGATCATCACTGTCTCTAACATCTTCATAAGCAATACGTAAACTAAAGACAGTACTTGGTACTTGTAGTACTGACTGCTCATACAGGCATGTCCACTAGTCAGTTACTGGTATCTCCTAATGTGAGCTTTGTGTATGTGGCCATCCTTGGGGAATGTAATCTCTATGACATGTACACTGCCAGACCCACCTAACACCATGCCCAACACATTGTCTGGGATGCAGCTACAGGGGTAAGCCAGACGGCAGCCCAGTCTACAGCCATGACTGGACTGGGCAATCATGAAGTGTAGGTTAACACATGCAGCTCATCAACACAACCAACACATACCCTTACCAGAACACAGTAAGGACACCCACACACACTACCGGTAATCACACACATTCACAGATGCATCTAAGTATCTGGCCGAACAAGTGACCCACCCCAAGCAGGAAGAGACAGACACCAATATACACAAACTGTATGACATAGTATGCATAATTGTGTCACACCTCTGAACACATGACTGGAAACATGCCCAACAGTACTCATTTGTGAGTGCAAACCTTAGCACTATGTTACACACCGACCTATACGAGGGCATACATACTGTCAGCTGCCTGTCTGACATGATTAGCCACATACAAATACACTCAGACCACCTATTGATATATACACATGGCTCTGGCATATTCCATGTTGTTGTGCAGGACCTGTGATGCAGTAGCCTGAACAGCATGGAAACACATGTAGGAACTGTCAGGTCTTGTAGGCCATGCAGATATGTCCCAAGACCTGGGTAGAATTCTGCCACTGGCCAGAATAATACTGCAGTACAGGGACAAAAGGATTGTATTCCACAATTCTGTAGTTTAGTGATGCATGTCACAGGGTATCCAGTATCTGTCATCCTGGGATAATATGCTTGACAGACCATGATGCTTTGCCAGACATGGCCTGCACCTATCACCCCTGGGAATCTGGATACAGCTTAGGGCTCATGCTTCCCCTATAGTGCCTTTATCATGCACGGTTCAGGTGAGAGTCCACTGCTATTACAGGGACAGTCAAGCAATACACTGCGAGTCACGCTACACAATGATATATGTCAGAAACACTATACGGACACACATATGTCAATCCCTAACATGGAGAACATATCTGTGCAGTGGCTGAGACATGCTTCAATGCTCCGGAGAACACACCTGCATGACCATGTAATAACACATACCTCACCTTTTGCCCATTATCCTTTATTGGAACACACAGGCCATAGGTGTGTCCATATTCCTGAAGGATATGTACACCCCCACGCTAATTGCACTTGCATAACATCAGATGCATTATGCTGAGCAACTACCTTTGTGCCACGGTGGAATTCAAAATGCACCTTGAGACAGATCACCATCAGGCCGCGGACTTCCCAACTGCCATAATGTGCCATAATGGGGAAGAATAGGTCTGAGACAGAATCATGCTATTGGCTACTCTCACCTATTCTATTATGAACTGTGAAGACTCCTCATGTACCAACACCTGCGTTCAATGCATGTTGGATTCCATTGACCCCACTGACCTGGATCACAGTAGTCACACAAACAGGGCTAACAGTAGGCTACACATAGTTAGTCTCCAATGCCAATGTTATGTTCCCTAAGAGCAGAGCGGTGAGTGCCATGGCACCCATGCAGATGGGCAATGCATGTGCAAATGCTGAATACTAGACAAATGAACCTTAAGCATTCACATATTTGCAGTGATTGTGCCATTGAAACAGAACCAGGAGTCAGCCCAACACAAACAAGCAGGCAAACTGGTGGTACCATGCTTTAAACTGTACCACAGAAGGTAGTTACTGTTGCAAGAGCGAACACACATGAGTGTAGGTGATCCCTGTTCAGCCTCAGTAAGATGCAGATACACCATATGAAACCACGCAAAGTTACCATGAAATCAATCAGCCACATATTATGAGGCCAAGCACAAAGCATTCTATAGCTGTGTCATTAATCGTAATGGCAACAACAAGACCTGTTGTGCTGCACAGCACTATGGCATGGGAAGTGCTGCACCTACAGAAATACCACCCGCCCATCCTGATAGGGTCTTGGAGAACCTAAACCCACTCCCACCTCCCCCCCACCTCCAACAGGTACGCTTAGTAATATATCCATGTACACTACAGGGCCCCTGTACTAATGACTATGCAGGTACAAGCTGCACTCTCTAATGCCATACATACAGCTTTCATGGGACCTGTCACCATCCCAGGGTGTATCCTACACAAATGTAAGAACATTCAGCTATCCACATTCTCATCATGTTCAGTCATAGCTCCATGTCAGGCTGTGTACACACCGAATGGTGCACAGCAACAGTTATCACACCCCCAAAGGGGGAGACACCATTGATAATGGGACATAGTGCACAACTACCCTGCTGAGTCTGGTCTGTACAGCCATGAACCATGATCAATGTAATTGATGTACTCGGTACAGATGCAAATGACAATAGGGTTGATTCACACTGCATATCATGACCTTGCAACACCATCACCCATAATGTGTTCCAGCTACACTCAGTAAACTAGGTGTATATACCTATGTCTCAGGAGTGTTTGGCAACTGGACTGCTGGCAGTACCCACACTACAGAGGGTTTCTGACGAATACATGCACATCAAACCGGTGCCAGCCACAGTAATACAGGAGCAATTCATGGTACGCCCCCTCTTTGGTATCTATACCACATAGACTAACACAGAAGGCATCAGCCTATTGATGTCTGAAAATGACTATGAACTAGGAGCAATAGTCGACTCATTGTGTGCTGCGTTCAACATACAGAAGAGATTTAGTGTGTCAGATGTGTGGTATGTGATGTATGGCCACATTCTGACAGCTACGTATTGCATTGCCATCCCCTATGTTACAAACCCTGTATCCATTAACTACCACCTAAGCAGCGGTCAACATAATGGCAACTGTGTGTATGAGATGCAGATGGACAGTAATTCCCTTTGATAGTTATGTCACCACAAAAGACAGGTAGCCATATGTGGCAGCCCTAATCATGACAGTGTGCCATCCAGGAATAAAGAGATAACTGCTCAGCCATACTCAACACCCATGTGGCCCATAATAGATCACATATTTCCTTTAAGGGTTATTGCCCACATTTACATGGCCTACACTGCCCTTCAAATCCCTAGCTGCACTATGTAGCATGCAGCCTACCCGGAATAAAGCCATGTCCAACCCACAGGTGTTGGACATGCTACACTTAAGACATCCTGATTTCAAATAAACACATACATCATGGACATCCACCTGTCTAGTACAAGGATCACAACATGCCTTACAGACCCCTGTCCCATACACTTAACATAGTCTTGCCATACTATGCATCCCTGTCCAGAGGAGCTGCACATCACCCCTCTCTGTGACATGCTGTGATGACCACATGCCAAACATATCAGTAACCATATGTATCAGTTCTGTGGCACTGCTTGAACTGGCCACTGAATATTACCTGTCTGTTGCCTACAGCTAGGTAACCTGTCTGCCTAGGCTCATAAATGGTCCAGGGCATATAGCCTACCACATCACTATGACCATACATGCCATAGTTGATACCCAACCCTGTGAATACCATCAGGCTAGCTATTGTCCCATGTGTTACACATGCGCAACACAGGCAATACATGGCAGAATGCTACACAGCTGTACAGTGCCATGTAGAAGTATATGGCAAAACACATACATGCTTGCAAGTCTGCATGGTCACAGGTCATGTCCCTAACGACTATGTATGACTATATATGTGGCATATACACAGCATTAAGGTCAAGTGCATTAATGTGAATACATCCAGGCATGTGCAGATAGGTAAAGACACCACTACAGGCAAACAGACATGCCCACGGAAAGACAACATCCACATGGTGTATGAGCAATGTCATCACATGACACACACGTATATGTTGATAACATCACATCACCAGTAGGTGTCAAATGTGTGTGACTTATACATGTCAGTGGTGTTAGTGTCATGTAGATCTACAAAGACGTATTTGTAAACTTAATAAATGTAATACACATGTATGTTCAGCTGTACTTCTCTGTGAGTTGCTGTGACCTGTCTCCATCGTTATGTCTTCCAGGTATGCCCCATGCCCCATACCCGCCTGCCACCATACAGCCGCTTGGATGATGAGGTCCTCATCCCATACCTCCTCGACAACTACACGGCGCTCTTCAGTCATGTACCACAGGATGCACAGCAGCGGGATGCCCTGTGGGAAGAAATCTGCAGGATGGTAAATGATGTTGGTGGTCACAATCGCACCTATCAGCAGGTGCGCCAACACTGCACTGACTAGATAAGATGGGTGAAACAGCGTGCAAATGCAATCACCAGGGAACAAGGTTCAACAGGTGGGGGGCCACTCACCCAGCCCCCACTCACACGTACCTAGGAGCAAATGGCCAACCTGGGGAAACCTGCAGGCCTCCATCCACAAGCGCTAGCTGGTATTGTGGAGGTGGGTGTCTCTCAACCACCGAGCCTGGCATTGCCTGGTAAGTCACTACTGCACAAAAAACACAACCATATATCACATAGTTACATGTGTTACTGTACAATATGTAATGTAATGTCATATGCAAGGCATGTATGCACACATGCCACATACTATAGTCTGCTACTCTATGTATGCACAGATGTGCATACTCCATAGGATAGCGTATTGTACTGGTGTATGTGCTAACATAGACATTGCACTCTGTAGCTACCACACAGGTGTGGATAATCTTACTGCTGTGACACCCCTGTTTAGGTACCTCTGGTGTTTTGCAGCGACAGTAGCCTGTGTCAGGTGAGATTGTTATTATTTACCAGGCTTGATACTGCACGGAACATATTAATTGCATGCTATCTGCCATAATACATGTACACATAATGTATGGTGGTCCTGGTAATGGACACTGGCCAAACCTACAATGCATCACACTGTTTACCTGTGTGAAACAATTGTAGAATATATGAAACACCTACACTAAACCTTCCAAACTGTCATTGCCAGATGTGTGGACAACAGTGAATACAATGGTAGAGGTGTGTTCCACTGTAGGAACAGGTACTACATATCAGCATTACACATGTTGGAATACAAAGAGTACTGTACAGAGAGCATATGTGTGCACACACTTAATATGTTGGAGCTGGAGTATGCCTGGCCAACAGGATACACCCGTGTGGAGTATACCCTTGCTATGAATGTCACACACTGTCATGTGCTATCAGACATGTCCATGGCATGTAGTGGGATGACTGCAACACTGCTCAACTATCCCGCAAAACAAGTCTCATATCCCATACATACCACCCTTTGTCTGCATAACCCTGTCCTCAGTGGAGCATATGACATCTATGGGTGTATGTCATATGAGATAACACTGACATGTGAAAGACGATGGCCATCACAACCATTGGACTGCACATGTGTAAACATGGCCATGGAGGATGGCCAGAGACATGAAGCAAAACACACAGTAAAAGTGATGTACATGTGTCTACACCCTCTTGTACATTGGCTCGACACTATGGCCTTTGTGCAATGGTGATATTGCAGATGTGAAACACTAAATATCATACAGGCCTGTGCACAGCTTGTGTAGGCATAACATGAAACCACCACATATGTTCTGAACATCTGGAGTGTGTCACAACATGGAAGCATACAACCATACAGTATCAAAATACATACATGTGTTGCACAACATACACATATATCCACATCCTGCCACAGATACAGTAGATTCACCTTGCTGGTGTCAGACATCACTGTCATGCCTGTTCCTCGTGTGTGTGAGGAACACAGATGGCATGTGGGACATAGAGAACTTATACATTAGCCATGCGTGGGCATAGTTGGCAGGTATCGGTAATATGGTTACAGATGTGCAGGGGTGTCATCCTTATACCCTTCTGTGACCTGTGTCACACATTCACATTAGGGTTTATTGTGTATACACCTCTGTGACGTGGGTCACATTCCACATTAGATATGTATTGTATGTGAACATAGTCATGGCTATGAACCGTGCCAGTAGCTTACACTCTATAGCAATTGTGAAGCCACATGATGCCTTGCAATGGCTATGCACATCAGCCAAATGTGCAGTATGTCCCTGCATATATATAGGGTGGACAGACAACATTGCATCAGCTGAAGGCCCATGTTAGTGTAACACATACCTGCACTGGGACACCGTTACCGTACTGTATATTGGAAAGGATACCATTGTGTTACACATGTATGCATGTCATTCAACACGTCAGCAGAAGACATGTCATACTACATGTGACTGGCAAGGTCATATACCACACAGCAGGCTGGTGTACTGTACACCTGTGCTGGTCTGTGGCACCATTGCAAAGTAGGGACAGCCATGTCAAACATGTGTGTACAGCCACATGCACAATGTCTACACTCAGGTCAGGGGTAGGCGGAATAATGTGGAACAGACATGCACTGCTTTGGGGGAGATATGCAAGCTAGGGCTCAGGCAAACATAGTATGCAGTCGACATACCCTACTGCTCATGTCCTCACACATAGGGGTGGTGGCCAACCCAAAGCATCAGTGGCAGATGTACAAAGGTCAGCAATGCTCCATTAACATGTGGTGTATGTTGCACACACCATGGCAGTGCAGTGCAATGGTGCAAAGTGCATGCATTGTGTTGCAGGTATGGGGCATAGGCTACTAACACAAAGGGTGCAATACAGGTATGTATGCTAACCACCACTATAATTATGTAAGGTGCATGCTGTCTGCTATACCACATGCATGCTGTTGTGTGCAACTCAGGGATGTATGATGACTGCCACTATAATTGCCTAAGCTGAAACAATAATTGTCTAAGATGAATGTCATCCTCCATATCACATGCATGTAGCGTGTGTGTCTGTGTGTGTGTGTGTGTGTGTGTGTGTGTGTGTGTGTGTGTGTGTGTGTGTGTCTGTGTGTGTCTCTGTGTGTGTCTCTTTCTGTGTCTCTTTCTGTGTCTCTGTGTGTGTGTCTGGTATAACTTGTAATGTACAGTTCTTGTCTTCCCCTCACAGGTGTTGATGTAGGTGCATTGCCCTCCTGCAGTCCACCTGATGTTAGTGTCACCACAGATGCTAGCAGTGATGATGATAGTATGATTGAGGCACAGGCAGGGTTGTCAGGGACTGAATCTGTGCCATTGGTTGCCATTCCACCAGTCTCCCCCTCATCCTCACACACAGTTCCCCTGCCTGCACATACCCCATCACCACCGGCCATAGAGGAAGGACAGTTGGCAGGTTTTAGCATGGAACAGGGAAGTGTGGTGACTATGGAAGGTGTGTCTGCACACCATGCTCCCAGTCAGCAGACAGGTGATGTCCCACACAGGTATGTGCCCAGCATTGCTTGTAGGAGGACCACTGGCCAACATGCCCCTGTGGGACCAAGCACATCAGCTGGTGTCACCAGACACATGTTTCAGGCTGTAATGGGGGCACAGGCACATACTGAATGGCACAACAGAGATGGTCTGAGGCTTCAGAGGGCTGCTGTTTGTTCATTAACCAACAACATCCAGGCACTTGCAAATGCTCACCATCATCTTGCAGATGTTTTGGATTGATGATTGGGTGACATGGTGGGAGTCCTTGACCGTGGCATGTCAATCCTCGAGTGTGGAATGTCTGTGCTGGAAAATCTGGTGGGAGCGAGGCATCGAGCACGTGGACGTAAGCAGGCTACACCACCTGTTGAAAGTCTATGTGAACATGCTACTGCACATGCCCCCTCCCATAGTGGCAGTAGCAGCAGCAGTGATGCTGCTGCTGTACAGTCCACACCAGGACACAGCAGGCCACATGCACATGGTCCTGGATGGTCCCAAGAGGGACACGATTCCAGTGGACATGTGTCATCAGATGGTACCTAATCTGGACCTCTGCCTGGTAGTGCCCATGCAACCCCTGGCAGGCACAGGTCACATGGCCTAACACCGTGAACTGTGACACCTGCCTTGTACAGTCTGCTGCTGTCAATATTACCCCATGTGTAGGCCAGCCTCATGCCAGACCTGTGTGCATGCATACACACACACACTGGAAACAAACGTAGGGCACCTCAACACACACAAGCATAACATCCACAAATGTCCAGTGATATCACAGGCCCTAACACACATGCATGATGTCATCCAATGGCACAGCCTAGGACTCTGGCAAACATTATCACCCTGTGCATATGATGATGCCTGTGCTGCATCCCTGTCATCCACACCATCGGTGCAGGGACATGTTCATATGGTCTGATGCACAGGGTGAACATACTAGGTAGACAATTGTAGGATAATATTGTTGAGTAGTGTTGACAGGCAGCAGACATAACATGTATTGCAGTTTTGGAATGCATTTTGTACATTTGACAGCATGTATCATGTGAAAAAACACTAACAGCATGTTGATCCTGATGTTCTGCCTTCCTCTTTCAGGCGTAGTTGCATGTGCCAGGGGATATTGGTGTATGCGGGAGTCCCATATGTACATGTTGACTACCCACAGGTCAGTATGACAATACCTACATGCATTTTGTAGCTTCCACATCACAGTTATATTCTCCCATGTTTTAATTATGTTTACTGTTCTAATGATCCAAGAGCATGATAGCTGTGTAGTAAGCTACTGTGTTCAGAACCATCGCATCCATAGTATAGTTACCTGGAGCACGGAGTGGGTAAAATTGTGGTATGCTGGATGACAAGGGTAAAGGCCAGAGGAAATAGTGGCATCACATTGGGAAGCAGTAATCCCCACTGCCATGACAGCATGCAAACACAGACACCCACACACACAGGGAGTCCAGACACAGTAACACACACTCTGACACACACACAGTTGCCATTGTTCGGATATCAACCCCTGCCTATGTGCATATCATCATTATAGTACTAAGCAATTACAAGACGCACCACAGAGATTACACATGTGCAGGTAGTTGGAATGTCCTAAGATCGAGGACATCGACAGGGATACTAAAGTGCAGTGAGTGTATGTGGGGAGGAGGGTCCATCAGTAGGCTATGTAACAACAGGTCACACCCCAGGGCGTACATGTTAATTGGTGGTTAGTATGCCCATCTACGATTGGTGTTATCAACAGGCATGCAACACTGCTTAGAGTGGATGGGGGGCAGGGACATTAACATTCCACTATGGTAACATACAGCCTCACTCCAGGAACCGGACAGCCATACACACACACACACACACACACACACACACACACACACACACACACACACACACACACACACTGGCATTCACAAAGATATACACCTATGTCACACATACAGACACTTTACATGTGTGTGGTTCAACCACCTGCCTATGGCTTTCTTTCTACACTTCACTCTGTACTGGTGTCACCAACAGTGTTGAGGAGAGTGATAACATGTGGGATGTATTCCCAACCATACGTGACATATATAGGCACACACCCACATGTGTCAGTACTGTGAATCAAACACATGGCTATCTCATGATAGGTACTACAGCAATACAGCACTATCTCATCCGTTACAATGCTTACTGACTCTTTCCTATGACAACTGTGCTGATATATGCACAATATATGCACAGGGGAGGTATTACTGTTACAGGTGTCATGGGGTTTGCCTTTGGTGTCACCCTTACAGCATTCTACATTGTAAAAAATAAAACAAGATATCCAACAGTAAAGGCGAAAAACGAAACCAATAACCTGTTTATTAACTGAATAAAGCGCTTTTCATTGTCGCAAGTATGGCAACTTCATCAGATTCATTCAAATAATTTTGTTACAAGTTTAAATAAGTGACTGCAATCACATGACCACTGTCAGCTGACATATTATACGTATATGAAAGAGTACTAAAGCTAAAAACTCTAATTAAATAGTTAAATTATACACAAATATCTAAAAGTCAACTTAAACAAAAGTCATTTAACCAGCCATAACCTCCAAATACAACAATATAAAGGTAGTACATGAAATAAAAATAAATGAACGATATTCACACTCGAACAACTCATTAATGTATCTAAAATACATGAACGTAAGCAAACTGTTCTGTGTTTATGCGTCGAATGAGCTGTTACTCAAATTAAAATAACTAAAAATAATTAAACTACATCAAATTAATCACTCTCCCAAAAGAATTTTATAAGTGTTTTTTAAAATGTTAGCAAAAATAGATGTAATACTATAACATTTTTTGTTTATAGACATGTCCGTATTACTTAAACTTAGCCTTGTCATACCCATTTCGCACTAATGCGAATACATATTGAACCCACCGCAAAGTGCATATGAAAAAAAAAATATATATATATATATATATATATATATATATATATATATATATATGCATATATACAAGCATAATGAACAACAAATACATAACAAAAAGACTCATCAGTAGTGCTAAAGATCTTCTAATGGTTCATCTAGTTAAGCTTTTAAGCTTTTAAGTTTTAGAAGGCAAGAAATGTTACAGGAATCATTTAATCCAGGATTTGAAAAAGCATTTAGTTTAACCTGCAATGCTAACTCACATTCTTCAAGCATCAAGTTGAACGGACCACCCCTGGGATCTATATGTACTTGGTCAATGGTTTTAAATAAAAAACTATGATTATGATAAACTACTAGGTGTCTAACTAGGGAGGTCTCTTCTTTTTTTCTTTCAATGGCATAAGTATGTTCATAGACCCTATCTCTTAGCCTATGTTCGGTCTTCCCAACGTAGAAAGCCGGGCATGATTGACACCTGGCTACATATACTACTTGTTTGGAGTTACAATGGAATTTACTCCTCAATCTATATATTTTGCCATTGACATAGAAGCTTTTCCCTGTCTCCATAAATCTACACATCCTACAACACCCACATACAGCCATCCCAACTTGTTTCGAAAAGGAAAATCTGGTTTTCCTTTTGAGCAAGTTTTTAAGGCTAGCACCTTTCTTGAAAACAAGTTTAAGTAACTGGCCAAATTTATTAATCAGGGACCTGTCAAGGGAAATAAATTCCCATTTTTTTTATAAAGAATGAGTCTAACCATATTACTGTCATTACTAAAAGAAGTAATGAAACTCATTTTAAAGTCATTACTAGTTCCATTACTTGGGTATGTTCCATAATTGAGTGCTCGCAACTAGTTTCAACTAAATCAACTCCATTGCTACACATGACAACTGTTGTTTTTTTGTTGAGTATTGAATTTATCTGACCAGTGTATCTCTTCTGGGTTACCTCAACAATTAAAGACTGCAATAAATGAGTGGAGTAACCTCTCTGCTGGAACATCTTACCCAACTGGAAACATTCATCACTAAAGTCAGAATCCAACGAGACCATCCTAGCTGCTCTGATAAGTTGTCCCTTGACTATGGACCACTTTTGATGGAAGGGGTGACAACTTGAAAAGTGGAGAAATGAGTTAGAATACATCTCTTTTCTAAATATTTTAGACACATATCTTTCATTGACAGTATCCTCCTTAACTAATTTACAGTCCAGATAGTCTATACACCCTGTGCTAAAGATAGATGTAAATCTAAAAAATTCTGTAGTAAAGTTTAAATAAGAAACAAATGAATGGGCTTGCTGTTCATTGCCTTTAAAGATGCCAAATATGTCATCTAAAAATCTTGTGTAAAACATGAGGTTCACCCAGTGTTCCGTGTTCTTAAAGATGAATTCATTTCCCCAAAATACCATCACAAGGATTGCAAAGCTGGGTAACCCAGAAGAGATACACTGGTCAGATAAAGAATTTATTTCCCTTGACAGGTCCTTGATTAATAAATTTGGCCAGTTACCTAAACTTGTTTTCAAGAAAGGTGCTAGCCTTAAAAACTTGCTCGAAAGGAAAACCAGATTTTCTTTTTCGAAACAAGTTGGGATGGCTGTATGTGGGTGTTGTAGGATGTGTAGATTTATGGAGACAGGGGAAAGATTCTATGTCAATGGCAAAAGATATAGATTGAGGAGTAAATTCCATTGTAACTCCAAACAAGTAGTATATGTAGCCAGGTGTCAATCATGTCTGGCTTTCTACATTGGGAAGACCGAACGTAGGCTAAGAGATAGGGTCTACGAACATACTTATGCCATTGAAAGAAAAAAAAGGAGAGCCCCCTAGTTAGACACCTAGTAGTTTATCATAATCATAGTTTTTTATTTAAAGCCATTGACCAAGTACATATGGAGCCCAGGGGTGGTCCGTTCAACTTGATGCTTGAAGAATGTGAGTTAGCATGGCAGGTTAGACTAAATGCTTTTTCAAATCCTGGATTAAATGATTCCTGTAACATTTCTTGCCTTCTAAAACTTAAAAGCTTAACTAGATGAACCATTAGAAGATCTTTAGCACTTCTGATGAGTCTTTTTGTAATGTATTTGTTGTTCAATATGTTTGTATACATGCATATATATATATATATATATATATATATATATATATATATATATATTTTTTTTTTTTTCATATGCACTTTGCGGTGGGTTCAATATGGGTATGACATGGCCAAGTTTAAGTAATACGGACAAGTCTATAAACAAAAAATTTTATAGTATTACATCTATTTTTGCTAACATTTTAAAAAAGCACTTATAAAATGCTTTTGGGAGAGTGATTAATTTGATGTAGTTTAATTATTTTTAGTTATTTTAATTTGAGTAACAGCTCATTCGCCGCATAAACACAGAACAGTTTGCTTACGTTCATGTATTTTAGATACACTAATGAGTTGTTCGAGTGTGAATATAGTTCATTTATTTTTATTTCATGTACTACCTTTATATTGTTGTATTTGGAGGTTATGGCTGGTTAAATGACTTTTGTTTAAGTTGACTTTTAGATATTTGTGTATAATTTAACTATTTGATTAGAGTTTTTAGCTTTAGTACTCTTTCATATACGTATAATATGTCAGCTGACAGTGGTCATGTGATTGCAGCTACTTATTTAAACTTGTAACGAAATTATTTGAATGAATCTGATGAAGTTGCCGTACTTGCAACAATGAAAAGTGCTTTATTTAGTTAATAAACAGGTTATTGGTTTCGTGTTTCACCTTTACTGTTGGATATCTTGTTTTATTGTTTAGTTTGTTGTACTTTTTCGTTAGTTATTTATAGCATTCTACATCGTCTGTCTTCCACTTCAATTAACAAAACCTAACCTTAGCAGGTACACAGGTTGTTGCAGGCCTGGTTGTAACACACCAGTGAGCTGTCCTCAGTAATCATTCATCTGCAAAGAAGCCCCACCACTTAGTAGTCATGTCCAAACATCCATCCATACCTCATGTATGGCTTACTGTACTTAGAGCATATCACCATATACAGTTGGCAATGTTGATGCTGTATTGCAACTGCATTATGTACTAAGACAACAGTCACCTTCAGACATCAGACACTGCACAGACACAGAATCTACACAAACAACAATACATGTACACATATGCGTTCTACATCAGTAAGTGCACTAGCAGGTCAAGAGGATACATTCCACACCTTCCCCATGCCATGTGTGAAACATAGCCAAACATCTGTGGCTTGTAAACATCTCACCCCAGCATGTACTGGCTATTGTGGTACTAAGGCTAATGTCCAGACAGCAGACAGCATGCATGGCTTGCAATTGTTGACATGGGGTATATGTAGGAACTGTGGCCACACATGGCTGTACATGTCATGAACATATCACCTATGACTACTCAGGAACATACAGTGCAGAGCCGGATATCCCTGAGTCTGTCAATACAGGCCTTGTGTAGGTCCTATGGTCCTGTTATTTGGGTATGTTTGTAGGCATTGCATTAGGTGGACATGTCTAAAGATATACATGCCACATGGGGTGTTGTATGATATGATAGGTGTCATGGGTGACCAGTAGAAAGGGGATATTACCTCTGTCAACATAGATATTGAACCTTATGTACTGTTAGCATGCTATTTGCCATATGCATGTGTGTAATGGCTGTAGCCACCTGTATGTAGAAAGGTAAACGAAAGCTATTGTAATGTGATATATGTTGTATGAGTGTGTGATGTACATATCCAGGGCAGGTATGGTTAGGTCATATCCAACCATGAGGGTGTTGGTTACTGGTGTACAGCAACAGTCTACCGTGTTAATGCTGACAACATCTGAGGGGCCCTGGTATTTGTACAATTGAGCAGGTTACAAACAGTGGTATTACTGCATTGCATAACACATTATGCAGCTATGTCTGTATATGGGTACATTGCACAGTTGATGTAGGCCTAGGTACAGTCCAACAATTGAGGGTTATCTGGTGGTCTACCATACTATGTCATACCACATATGGATGTGTGTTGGTAGTCTGGGAACAAGGTGGTGGATGTATATGTGGATACAACCTAGAATGCTGCATTTTCCACTGTCACCTGTACCTGACTCATCTGTGATGCGTTATGTCGGAGTAGTGGTCCATACATGTGAGTAGCCTTTATGAATAATTGTACACCACCACCTGGTATGGTCCATCCCACTGTTATGGCCCACATGTCTGGATCTGAGTTATATGGTGGCAGTGCAATTGTGCACTACAGAGCCTTCAGCAAGGTCTTCCTCACTGCACAGATGTCGGTATTCCCCATTGTAGGTTCTACATTGAGCTAATGGATTACTAAAGCCACACATCTAGCACGGGTTAGCATAGGCATCCAATGCAATTGTCATGTAGGTGTCAGGGTGTTACTTCTGTGTGTAGGACATTTGCCTTGGAATGCGGCTATATGGGTAAATGCGACCTAGGTATTACCCACACACATGTGTAACATGGATGCATTTGCTCTTTGTTGAAGGCTCGCCGTTCGGTCATGACAGCCCAGAATGACAGATACTGGATGACCTCATAATAACAGCAGGACATTGGCTCATTGTTTTGGTCTAGCAGTTGCCACCTGTACCATGGCATTAATGTGCTTGGTAGCAAATGCCCCATGTAAGGTGATGGACAGTGGCAGAACATGTGTATATGACCAATGGGAGATATACTTCGGGTAGCAGTCCTGCTAATAATGACAACTACTACCACAGCCGGGAGAGGTCATCTTATCACCTGCACGTCAGTACCATTACACAAGGTAGCTCACACATTATTCTTGCACATGCCACTGTTCCACATATAATGCCACTGTCCACAACCTGCTATCATTGTATGCCTTTCAGGGCAGCAAGGTGTGTGACACATGCTGTAGGTAGCATCCACCTGTGTGACCCAGGTAACCTATTGACTGTCACGTCCACACATGCATGAATATGTATACGTAATATATATATGTCAGTACTTCATGTACATGTATGCATGTGTATCACACAGCACAGACACAGATATATCATTTACAGGCCACATACAGGTATTAGGTAGTAAACCAGTATGATGTGCATATATACACTGACAGGTAAGATGTACTTAGCTGTTAACCTGTGGGTTTACAATAGGAGTCCATTACAACATGTGCAGTACATGTAAGTGTTTGAGCATGCGCACTGTGGCCTTCAGTGGTTAGAATCGGAGTGCATCCCAAACAGCCCTGTGCTACTAAGTGTATGAGCATACCCACTGCCACCTTGTGTAATTTGAGTCAGTGCATCCAACAAGCCCTTTGTTACTAAGTGTATGAGCATGCCCAGGATAACCTTGTGTAGTTATAGTCATAGTGCATTCCAAACTGCCCTGTGCTACTAAGTGTATGAGCATGCCCACTGTAACCCTGTATAGTGATAGTTGTCCATTCCGCAGATGGCCATACTCCGGTTCAGGTTCTTGTTGTGCTACAACTATACCTCTCAGGCCTACCTGTGGATGATGTGTCTTGTTTGTGCATACAGGTTGTAATGGATACCTACTTTAAACACACAGGTCTGCAGCTATGTACTTCGTGACTGTCAGTCTCCCTGTGGTGTCCTCAATTGTAGAAGGGCAGTCTGAGTACCTTGGAATGTGTAACCTTTGTGGCCCATCTCGTAACTGTGTAGTACTATAATCGTGAACATTAGCTAGGCAGGAGTTCTGATCCCACCACTGGCAACTGTGTGCCTGTGTGTGTCTCAGCAAAAGCGTAAGTGTGTGTGTCAGCAAATGGATGAGTGTGGTTGTGTGTGTATATGTGTTGGCATCCTGTCATGGCAGTGGGTTTTGCAGCATTCCAAAGTGATACCTCCTTTTGCACTGGCCTTTATCCTTGTCATCTGCTAAACCTCTCTCTTCCCCCCTCCCCACTGCAAATAATTGGTCCTGTGATGTCACCTAGCTCAGACATGGAATCAGCAAGTGTAAGTGTATGTGTTTTGTGGCACATACCCCAACTGCATACCACTGTACTAGTTACCTTTACATAGGCAAGATGAGTATGCGCAATACTGGCATGTGTGTGCGTGTTTGTGTGTGTGACTACCCTGTAGCCAGGCATACACATGTGTAATGTCTTTTAGCACACCATGGTAGCCAATCATGGTGACCAGGGTCTACAAAGTATTACATAGTTAGGAATGGTAAAGAATACATGGTCAAGAACGACTACAGTTGGGTATGTTATTTTCCTGTGCCACTGTCGAGCAGTGACACAGAAGTGAATGCCGGGGTGTAGGTCCATACCCATCATTTCCCCACCCTAACTCCACAATCCCCGGGGTAGATTACAATAGCCATCATTCCCCACCCCAAACTCCACATACACAACAAGCATCCCTTCTCTGGTGAACTGCTTATGATTTAAATGTTATGACACAGGTGATGCCTCTGTTTTGTGTACACGTCAGTTCCTTTGGAACCCTTCTGTGTCACATAGGGATTTCAGACAAGTATATATATATATATATATATATATATATATATATATATATATATATATATATATATATATATATATATATATATATATATATATATATATATTTATATTTATATATATTATATATATATATATATATATATATATATATATATATATATATGGCTGTGTCTGTGTATATATATATGTGTGTGTACACATCCCGTAGGTGTATATATATATGTACTTATGACAGTTGTACAGATGCAGACTTGTCTATGTTGTTTCACAGAGCACAGTACATTCAAGGGTACTGTACATATGTACACAAAGGGACTGACCCATTTGTTTTCAGTACTGTGGAATACCTGTGGTAGGATGTGCATTCTAGACTCCATGCAACCTGTGTACAACACAGATGGCTTAGTGGTACATCCAGTGGCCTCAGTGTGCATGGTCCAGGGTTCAAGACCTACAAGCCTTGTTGATACTGTCAATTAGGACTGCATAAGACAGTTGTAAGCAGGTGTAAATGTGTTTTTGTGACAGTAAGCAGCAGGTAACAGACGTACAACCCGCAGTACACTTGGAATGCCTTTCTTTGGCAATCCTGCTGATGTCACCCACCTATGAATACACCTCTGGGACTGCTGTAATCCAGTAATCTCCATGATGTGTGCTGTAACTGCGTAATGCTGTAGTGTGTTAATCTAGTTTCGTAGGTGTTCTAATCCCAGACAGGTCAACTGTGTATATGTCTGCCTGCCTGAGAAAGTAACGATGCTTTTAGAGTATGCACACTCTTTACAACCCACATGATCACCTTTGGCAATAATGCTGATGTCACCCACTTAGACATACATCTCTAGGACTGCTGTAACCCAGTATTCTCCATAGCACGTGCTGTAACTGCGTATTGCTGTAGTGTGATAAACTAGTTAGGTAGGGGTTCTATTCTGAGAGAGTCCAACTGTGTGTGTGTGTCTCTGTCTGCCTGAGACAAGAACAATGCTTTTTAGAGTATGCACACTCTGTACAATTCACATGACCACCTTTGGCAATCCTGCTGATGTCACCCACCTAGGAATACACCTCTAGGATTGCTATAAAGCAGTATTCTCCATAGTGCATGCTATAACTGCGTATTGCTGTAGTGTGATAAACTAGTTAGGTAGGGGTTCTATTCCAGGACATGGTAGGTATGTGTGTGTGTTTGACTGTCAGAGCCTGTGTGGAGATGACTGTGTGTATCTAACCACTGGACATGTTGGAAAGTGAATTTTGTAGTTTTCCTATATGGCATCCATCTTATGTCACAATGCCCACCTCAGGAGGAGTACAGCTGTCAGTCAGTCACAGGACTGTGTTGGCAAGCCATACCCCTACATCTGGCAAAAGGCCTGGTGAACAAAGTAGGCAACCCTACTAGTACCCAGAATATGTCTTGAATCCATGTGTCATACACAAACACACTTGCCTAGAATATCCCGCTATGTTGCTAGTACCCTGCACATTGATGACAGATAGTAGGCATGGTGTGATTGCAGTGGGCTGCAGAGGACATGGCACCCTGTACAGCTTACAATAGGCACATAATTGCAGAAAATGTGCCTTCACTATGTTCCCCACTGGATGCCTGCAACATATGTGGTGCCATCAAATGTGATCCACAGAGGCCATACAATGCCATACACATGTGCCCTGTATGGACCGATGCCACTGACACCAGGGAATACCTGTATCATGCTATCAATGCAGGTGCAGGGTCATCCTGCTGATTATAAGCAGGTTCTGCCACACCAGGCCAGTATTGGCATATCGGAGGATAACAGTCTGTGTACAAAACATGTGCCAGCCAAACCAGGTATACCTGTACATGTCACTGTACATTATTGTGGGACATGCACATCTCAGGCAATGTCCATGTCAAGAACTATCAAACACAGACATGGCATGCATTGCAAAGCTATGGCCATACACAATGGTATCCAGGATGTCAGGGCAGTTCATACAATACCCATCTGTGTGGGACATTGCAGACACTACACCCCTGTACCACACTGCACACCATTGTCAGGTGGCGTGATGCCAAGGATTACCCCTCTCCCAGCCTTGTACAGCCATCTTGCACAGCCGACCACTACACATCCATGAAGCAATGCACACATGCATGTCAGTACTGGCACCATGTGTGGGGTATGATGCTTCCAACCACAGTCACTCCCAGTATGACTCCCATTGGCATACCAACAGATGTCAAACACGTTCACATGCCCTAGCCCATAGAACCTCTGGATATCCCCTGTGGTGCATGTAGTGCCTGTGCACTACTGCAGTGTGGCAAACTAAGTAGTTTGGGTGTGTATTTGTGGGCCTGGCAAAGAGTGTCAATGTGAGTCCATTAGAGAATGTGGTTGTGTTGACAATGATATCTGTTCATGTGGACAGCCATGTGTGCTACACCTAATGTATGTTTACTATATCTCTGTTGCAGATGTCGCTCATCAATGCACATATGTGTTCTTACAGCACACCAGCATGTCAGCTTTGTGGCATATGGATTAACTGCATGCACTTGTAATAGTAATGACTAGTCGGTCAGGGGTCTGACCCCTGTACTGGTAGGTGTGTGACAGACAATGCTTAGGTTTTAGTCTCCAAGCCCTTCTATGATGTACTTTGCCTCTGTCTGTCCCTCCCACACACTGTCTGGTGGATGTGGAGGTGTACACCTGCTCAGCAGCAGCTTATGTAACGTAAGTGATGGTCATGATCAGGTGATGGCCTCTGCACCTATTGCAGTCCTCCTCTAGCTGATTGCATGTGGAACAGCTGTGATGATGTTCCCATAGCCTTTCACATGAAAAACACAGTACAATATCCAGGGACATCATGTTGGTGTTTGCCCATGAGAGTCGCTGTGAGTGATATCTGGATCTGGTGTTTGGAAACGGTATCACAGATGATATCTGGATGTTCCTCAAACAACATACACAGTGGGGAAATAGCATAAAGACAGGAGGGTGATGTGCCAGACATGACTACAGCATGTAAGTGTAGCTATGCTTCATTGAGACTACTGCCTGTTTAATAAGTTGTGTGTGGTAATGGCTATTCTGCATGTTTTAAAACTGACAAGACAGTGCACTGTTCATGAGGGACCCCCATCTGTAGGGCCATCTGTAGACTGGTCAGTGTGTGGAACTATTTGTTTCCTGTGTTACTCACTGAACACACATCTGGGAACAGCAGGAGCATAGCGTGAGGATTGCAGCCAGTACATGGTGATAGTGATGTGTTACTGCCATCGTATCCCTGACTGAACATATGTCACATGAAACAGTGGTATGACAGACACTGTCTGGGGTGCCAGTGACATGCCAATAATGGGCCACTGTTCATAGCTGCAGTCACACGTCTTCTACACTTTGTACAGATGTCATGCAGTATATATGCATGTGTTGTGCTCCCTCTGCAAATATATACTATCTGTTGTGTTGGGTTGATGGTCATATCTATGCATGCTGTTGTAAGTAATCCTGAATACTGTTGACTATTACTAAGTCATATCTGTGTTTAAACCGCAACACCATAGGCTGTATGGGTTTGGAGGTCCCAGCATAACCTCCTGCCCCACTTCAGCTGACCATGGCACCGGGCACCAGCACATCTGGGGGCCAGCCTTGGACCTCCACCTCTGTTGGCTCTGCACCACCTTCTGGTGGTACCGCCACTGAGGATGGGGCTTGTCCCTGCTGGGAACAGGTCCAGACAGGAACATGTCCACTGTCGTACGGCCCCAGACATGGTGTGTAGGGGGATCAATAAGGGGTTTCGAGGACAGATATGCAAGCTCAAGGGCAGAGTATCACATTTACAGGGTGAGGCTGCCTCTCCTAGACAGCCCCCCAGCATTGCCACCTTTGCAGCTGTTTTGGTGCAGTGGTGGCTGCCCATGTTTGGTGACCTCTATCCCACTGCTTACATCTGGGGACTCATGGACTAGTGAATGCCAAACACCCCTCCCCATCTGAGGTGTATCCCCCCACATGTGTCATATACCAACCCAGTATGCTGTCGTGTCTGCGTGGGTTTGTGCGGTGCTAAGCAATGCTAACCTCTGGTTACAGTTTCTTACACTCAGTTAGCCTCTACATTGCTTTACCAGTGTAATACTCGCATACTACCGCACATGCAAATGCACTGCATTTGCTGTTTGCATCTGACACTCACACCCCTGGGTGGGAGTGAGGACTATGATATTACCTTGTGATGCCTATTCCATCAGAATACATGCCTACAGTATCGGAAATGGTTGCCCATTAGGCGACAGCATGCTGTTCGACTGTACGGAATCCATGGCCTGTCCAGGGTTTGATTCATATTATTGGTGTGTTCCTCTTACAATCTGCACCCATCTGGCTAATACATGGGAACTGAGACTCTTCACTACAAACAAGTAAATGGGTTTAGAAACCCACATCCTTCAGCCAAGTCATGCTACTGCATACCTAATATTCTATCATCTTTCTAAGGTTGTCAGTGGAATATGTGCTTTCTGTCCCTATCAGACCTCTCATACGATTGGGGAAAATACAAACTGAATCAAGGACACGGCATAACATCATCAGGGACACATTTAAATTATTGGTGCTATTAACCTGATACATTGACAGATTCAGAGCATATGAATTCATACACATTTCTGCAGTAAATGATGTTTATGACTCTTAATTGTTGTCGTTATCCATTACATGTAATTCACCACCTTTCCTCTGAATGTCACTAGTTTTGGGAGGGTTTAATTGGGACAGAGTTAGAAACTTAGTCAAAATCAGGGACGTCCCTGGAAATCGGGGACAGTTCAATGGTATGGTCCCTATTTATTCCCCCAATGGTTTATAGCCTGTCCAGTGGATGTGCTCTTTGGGGTTGGGAGGTATGGGTGTCAGCTATGCCCATTTTGGAATATTACTTACATCCCCGAGCTGGTCCTAATATGACTTTGACAGCCAACACCTGCACACCTAGGCCCATAATTGCATACCCGTAGTTCCCCCACCTGCCACTCCTCTACAGCACTCATCCTTACTGTGGGTGCTGGTGGGGTATAAACACACCACTACACATTGCCCACTCTCCCCGTGTCGGGACAAATGTCATACATTGTGTCGACCCATGGGTTATCAGGCTTGCACAACCTACTGGCCCATGTACATCTACAGCCTGGTTTGATAAGTCATTACCGGGATTGGCTCCGATCATTAATTTTTGGTGTCCCACAAGGGACATCGATGTCTATGTTTCAAGATTAGACCTGGCAGGTCTCTCCCACTGGTGGTTTCCTGCCGGTGGGCTGGGAAGCAGTGGTGTGTTTACCCTTATTGTGTGTCTGTATGTCTCACCGGCCTAGCTGGGTGGGTGGGGGGGGTGATGCTACATGTTACACGTTTGTTTATTGGACCCCTGACCTCCATATGCATGGCCTGTGAACATATGCTACTCATAACTGCTGTATCATATCATAGCTATATACATGTGTATATTTACTGTCACATATATATATATATATATATATATATATATATATATATATATATATATATATATTTACATTACTACATACAGATACATCTGTATATGTATGCATACATGTATATTTATATTTTACTGTATCATATGGGTCTATGGGTGTCTGCATATGTATATATTTATATGTGGGTGTGTATCTGTATTCTGTCTCTGTATGTGCACATTTGTACTACGGAGAGGGAGAGGCTTATCTCTATGTTGCTATGGGTAGATATACACACACATACCTCTACATATATACGTCTACATCTGATTATTCCGTTCCTTGACATATAGATTACACTTTGCTGCAGTGGGACTCGTAGTGGGTGTGGATGCTTGTTGGGCAACGCCTCTACCTAAAGAACACATTCACTTACATCCCTAGGGCTGTCCATATAGGCCCACATCAGCCAACACCTCCACACCTAGACCCATAAGTAGCTACCCATAGTTCACCCACCCTCGCCTCCTCAACAGCACCCATCCTTACTCTGGGTCCTGGTCTGTTCTGGACACACTACTACACGCTGCCCACTCTCCACTTCACGGGACCTATTTCACACAATTGTCTCAGCCCATGGGTCATCAGGGTTCCCTACCCTTGTATTCCGAGTCTGTATACACCGCGGCCAAAATGGCCAGTCTATCACCTTCTTTTGGTTTGGGCAATTTTTGGGGTGTCCCACAAGGGATGCTCCAGTCTGTTTTCCATGATTAGACTTCACAGGTGCACTGTGTACCACCCTCGTTGTATCCTGTCTGTTGTCTGGGGAGCAGTGGACTCTTTAAATTGTTTGCGTGTATGTTTCCCATGTCCGGCTGGAGGGGGGTGGAAGGGTATGCTACATGTTTCATGTTTCTTGCTTGGGCTCCTCACTTCCATTGGCATAGACCTGTGAACATATGTCATGATTGTGTACTGTTTCCTATCATAGCTGTATATGTATCTCTATGCACACACACACACACACACACACACACACACACACACACACACATATATATATATATATATATATATATATATATATATATATATATATATATATATATATATAAATATAAATATATATATATATATATATATATATATATATATATATATATATATATATATATATATATATATATATCTCTATCTATATATATATATATATATATATATATATATATATATATATGTGTGTGTGTGTGTGTGTCTATACATATATGTATATTTCATTATATATATATATATATATATATATATATATATATATATATATGTGTGTGTGTGTGTGTCTGTAAAGCAATACATACCCCACGCAAATGCACTTACACATGCATACTGGTGTTTATATATGCTTGACCTGCTTACTAGTGCCTTATTGATTAAGACACTGACACTTCACTCCAGTTATCTATTTTGCGGATTATGCAGTGGACAGATGTCGCAATATGTTCATGTACGGATTATGTGATACAGTGGGATTCGGTACGGGAATGTCTGTTCATTAGGGGGTTGCTCTAACCAATGCACTATTGCTGCGCTGCTTCATTTGCATATATGCCCATATACCCATGGCCCCTGGTTCCCCAAACACACACCCCAACACTTCACTAACACTGCAGTCATCCATTCTCCAGTTGGATTGGCGGTGTATCCACACCAGTACACATTGGCTGTTCCCTACCCCTGTATACCCATCCTATCGGTTGACTCACTACACGTATCCTCAAAAATCCCTAACGTTTAGTCCACAAACATTGGTGACATGAGTGACCGATAGGACACTAATCTCAATCTTTGTGTTATCCCACATGGGACACATTTGTCTTTATGTCAAGATTAGACTCTTACTTCCTTACATACTTACTCCCGTTAACATGATACTACAAGGAATTAATTAGTCTGACTATATGGTAACATACACGTTACACATGAGTACTAATTATGTATGTATCCGGCTCTTGATTCTTTTACAAATAGACCGGTTTAGCATTTGGCATTGCCGTTGCAAGCAGATCTCAGGGATAAATGCCTGTGTGAGACAGTCCTCACATTTGATTTATTCAGCACAGCACTGACTTCGGACATTGTACACACATCTGCGTTTTAGCAATTTCGTCCCTTCCCTCTTATGCACTACCTATTATTCTGTCTACTGTTGAGGTTTGTAAGGGCACATTCATGTGTTTATGTCTGCATATGGAATGGATATGTTACAGGGAATGTACTTCTACATATAGAAGTATGCATGTGTGCATGCATACATACTTATAACTAACTCGCTGGCCTCCATGAGATGGTGCATTTAGAACCAGGCCATCCAACCATGACACGCCTGGATCCATAATCACATAACCATGGTTCCTCAACCCCACCCGAGTTCGACATACACGTAATCCATCCATTATCCAGTTGCTTTCACAGCCATGACACACCTACACACGTTGCCCTAGCCCCAGCGTTAGGGGCACTACATGTGTGTTGCACCAACACATGTATTATCTTGCTCTCCCACCATTTAGTCCTGGAACATACCTACCCTTGTTTGTGTAATGCACAGAGATCCAAATATGCTGTCAATTTTTGGTAGTCCCACTGGGGACTACCCTCTGATTGCTTGTAAAGTAGACTTAGCAGATCAACAACGTTACTCCCACTGGTAAAACCCTGCCTGTGGTGTGAGTAGCAGTGCTTTGCTCACTCCTGGCCAGCTTGATATGACATACCCTGACAGCACTATATAATACTATAGTTGCTGTTGATTCCCTTCTCATTCCTTTTCTATGCTTTATTGTTACGACATTCATTCTTCATATATATATATATATATATATATATATATATATATATATATATATATATGTGTGTGTGTGTGTGTGTGTGTGTGTGTGTATATATGTATATATGTGTGTGTGTGTGTGTGTGTGTGTGTGTATATATATATATATATATATATATATATATATATATATATATATATATAAAACATCTGTACATACTTATGTACATTTCCTATGCTGGGCACTGCTTACACCTGCGCAAGCGCACTCACGCATTCAGATTTGCATAATGTTTGTTATATATGTTTACTGCTGCTTATTTGTGCTTACTTGTGTCTTATTCATTATGACAGTACCACTCTGATTGAATGGATTTGGTTAAAAGTCCCATGCGATACTCAAGTTCACTTTTACATGTTATTATGTCGGTTTTACAGCAGAACAACATTCATTCCACATGGAAAATGATATGTGCTATAGTTGAACTTGAACCGTGAATGCCTGTTCGTTAGGTGGACGCTCTAACCACTACACTATTGGTGTGCTGCTTCATTTGCATGTATACCCATGGTTCATAGTTACCTGAACCCATGCCTCAACACATCACTAACACAGCAGTCATCCATTCTCCAGATGGAAAAACCACACCACTACACATGCGCCACTCCCTACCGCTCTAGACTCGTCCCGTTTGTTGACTCATTCCAAGTATAGTCAGACGTCCCAAGCTTATAGTCCTGGAACATACGTTCATATAATGTTCAGGGTGTTCAAATAGTCTTCTGGTTTTTGGTTCATCTGGCATGGGACTGGGACTGCCCTGTACCTGTTTGAAAGTCAGACTTAGCACATGGACAAAGTTAGTCCCACTGTTAGCATCCTACCTGTGGTTGGAAATGCTCACCTCTGGCCAGTTTGATATGACAGCCCTAAATAATACGGGAGTGCTGCTGCTGTTTCCCTTTGCATTCATTATGAATGCTTTATTGTGACCATGTTTGTTCTTTACAGATATATATATATATATATATATATATATATATATATATATATATATATATATATCTGTACGCATATACATCTACATGATTATTTACTTTGATCATACTGTTGACTGAGTGTGCTGTCTGCTATGTTTGTGATAACATCATAGTTAAGTATAACTGTCGTGACTTAGTGGTAAATCACATTGGTTGTGGTGTGTATGGTTCTGGCGTCGAGCCTTGCCGAGGCGGTTTATTATGTTGCTGGGCAGAACAAGGGCCATTGGACAAAGGGTAGGTACAACACTTTTCAGCAGCGGTTTTCCATTTCGCCATATTTAACCGCCGCTTCCCATCACACAAACACCTTCTCCATTCTTACTGTGATATGTCACTCCAGTTCACATTTCAATGGTATTATCTCAATATACAGCATAAAATGTCAGAATATGCCCATATACGGATTCCGTGTCATAAATGGTGTGTGCTGCAGTCGAACCGACAACGTCTGCTCGTTAGGCGGTTGCTCTAACCACTACACTATTGCTGTGCTGCTTCATTTGCATGTATACCCATGGTTCATAGTTACCTGAACACACACCGCAACACTTCACTAACACAGCAGTCATCCATTCTCTAGTTGGAAAAACACCATACCACTACACATGCACCACACCCTACTGCTCTAGACATGTCCCGTATGTTGGCTCACTCCAAGTATATTCAGACGTCCCAAGCTTAGAGTCCTGGAACAAACGTTCATATAATGGTCAGGGTGTTCAAATAGTCTTCCAGTTTGCGGCTCATCCGACTGGAGACTGGGACTGCCCTGTACCTGTTTGAAAGTCAGACTTAGCACATGGACAAAGATAGTCCCTCTGTTAGCATTCTACCTGTGGTTGGAGATGCAGGAGGTTTGCTCACCTCTGGCCAGCTTGATATGACAGCACTAAATTCATTCTACCCCTTAGATAGCCTCTGTGGAGCACAGTTGCATCTCAGCATCTGGCCACTAGATGGTGCCCTCTCCCCACTAATCTACTTCCACCCCAATAACTGCCTTGTATTCTGTTTAATCTTTTCCTTCTTCCCCTTAAATCACCAAAGCCCTATTCTTACTTTCCTCTCTTAATCCACTATAGCCCACTCTATCCAACTACACCCCTGTCCCCTGTACTTACCTGTTGCATTCCTCACTCCACTGATAGGTTCTTGATCTTCCTTTACCTTCCTTGGCTGAACCTGCTCCGTTCGCCCTACGGGCTCACTCCGCTCTCCTACCCTGCCCCCAAATCTCACCCGCCCCCAGCACCTCTACCTTTATCCTGTACAAACCACACCCACCACCCAAATTATCCAATCAAACTCTCTCTTCCTGGAACCGCCCACTCCCTTACCCCACCCACACTTACCTCCAATTACTTCCCTTACCCCACCCACTCTCACCTCTAAATCACTTCACTAACAAACACACCAAAACCACCACCACAAACAATACGCTATTCCCCACTACTTTCTTCAAATTTATAATCCTTGCCTGCTCCAAAACAAATATCATCACTCTTGCATCTTCAAACAGCTTAGTACCTACATAACAACTCCTAACAACCTCATTACATTATGCTTGAAAAACCTATATACATCTCCCTTCTACTACTATCACTCCTACTGAGTTCCTATATCTTCCACCTTACCCATCCCAATAGTATCTATTATTCCCAATCCTTCCACACAACTAACCATCTGAACATACCTCTCCAACACTCACACACCCCAATTTCGCCACACCTATATCCTATAAATACCCATCTACTTTTTCAATATAAACTTCTTACCTCACATAGATATTTCACTCCCATAATTACTAGAAAGTCTTCCAGTATCATAATCGAGTCCAATGTATACTCTAAACTCTTAAGTTACCTCCCTAACTTCACCCTATACACACTTACCAGTCTACAATCAGGAGATATCCATCATAACCCAGGTCTCCCCTCCTCAAAAACTACTAACAAGTCCATATTATTTACTGCTCTAAACTCCCAAAGCATAGTCAACAAAATTCCAAACCTGCATGCCTGGCTCACACACAACAAACCTGACATCCTATCCATCTCTGAAACATGGTTAAAACCCCACATAAAAGACTCTGAAATAATCCCACCCAACTTTTCTATTATTAGAAAAGACAGATCTCATAAAAAAGGGGGTGGTATAGCTCTTCTATACTCATCCTCACTATCAGTTACTCCCTATAATAAACCTACTCCCCACTTTAACAATGCTGAATTACTAATAACACTACTACAAATCAACAAGCTCAAGCATATATGTATAGCCTCCATCTACATCCCTCCTGGTGATAATATTTCTACACTCGAAGACATCCTCTTCTGGCTCTCCACTAACATCAGCAACGAAACTATAATCCTAGGAGACATGAATATAAATTGGGCCTCCATTCAGTCTCCCTCAAACCCACTCAACATTAACCTCTATAAATTCTCTCAGCTCATCAATTCTACAACCCGCCCCTTAAAAAACCTGCCCAATGGCAGTATCCTTGACTGGATCCTAGTCTCTCACCCCCACTACTTCTCTAACAGTGGTACTCTTCCTGATCCTCTTAGTGATCACTTACCCACATTTACACACCGTCTCCCTTCACCCCTTCATCATACCCATAACTTCATTACTACTCGTAACCTAAAAAACTTTAACCCTTCAGCTTTCATTAACTTTCTAAAGGCAATAAATTGGAATACTCTAAAATCACTTCCTCTAGATAATGCAGTCACCCATTTCAACACTACCTTCTTAAACCTCTTAAACCGTCATGCTCCCCTAAGAACAAAAAGAATAAAACCAAAACTGCCCCATGGCTTACATAAAATACACTTGTTACAATGCGGCAAAGAGACAAACTATGGACCCATTACCATAAAAATAACCCCCCCCCTCATCTACAACGAATACAAAACACTTCGAAATAAAGTAAAGAAACTCATCACCACTGACAGACAAAACTACTTCTCCTTACTCCAAAACAACAATAAAACAAACCCTCAAAAATTCTGGAAAAGTATCTCCACTCTTCTTAATCCCAGTAAACCAGACACCCCACTCGATCCAAACGCTCTCGACATAGACCTGGCTACTCAATTTAACTCCTTCTTCATTGATTCTATTTCCAAACTAACCTCATCTTTCTCCGACATCTCCACTCCTCTAAACCACCCCCACTCTCATCTTCTTACCTTCCACCCTCAAACACTAGTTCACTACCTATCCCATCTTCCAATTCTACAACCTTCACCACCCACTCCACTCTTCCTCCCTCCTCATCTCTCCCACCTCCAAATATCCCCTCCCCCCACTCTCCACACTTCTCACTAAAACCCATACCTACTTCTACCATAAAAAAACTCCTTCTAAAACTGAAGTCTGGTTCAAATGCTCCTGATAATATTCCTTCACAATTCCTCAGCATAGCTGCTGAAGCCATTGCCTACCCCATTAGTATTTTAATCAACCACTCTATCCAAGAAAGCACAGTTCCCCATATCTGGAAAAAGGCCTATATCATACCTTTACATAAAGGAGGTAACAATAACAATGTCTCCAACTTTCGTCTCATCGTTATCCTGTCTCCCATCTCCAAACTCCTTGAAAAGTGTATCCAACTACAACTCCTACCATACCTCATTGATAACAACCTACTAACTCCCACACAACATGGCTTCAGACCAGGCCACAGCACTATGACAGCCCTCCTCTCCTTCCTGGAAACAGTAAATAAAGCCAGAGACTCTGGTCATATTGTTTCTATCCTTCTACTGGATCTTTCCAAGGCCTTTGACACCATCTCCCATAACCTTCTTCTAGCTAAACTCTCTAAGCTTAACCTATCTCTTTCCTCTCTGAACTGGTTCTCCAGTTACTTATCCAACAGACATCAAGCAGTAAAATGGAAAAAGGCCACCTCCTCATTCCTTAATACCCCAACTGGTTTTCCACAAGGTTCAATATTAGGCCCCCTCCTCTTCAACATCTTTATTAATGACTTCCGCAACTCCATTCCATTCTAAAACATCATTCAATATGCAGATGACTCAACTATTATTTGCTCTGCCACTTCAGCCCCTTTACTTCTAAAGCTAACTCAAGACGCTTTTTCAACCACTGAACAATGGATGAAAAATAATCACTTAGCACTCAATGCTTCTAAAACCAAATTAATGGTATTCACTCCCTCAAAAGCCACCCCTCTCAACACAAACACCTTCTGTATTTCTAGTCAAAACAACACAACTCTGGAACTAGTATCAGAGACCAAGCTACTTGGTGTCCAAATTGACAATCAGCAATAGCGTAATCCAAGGAAACTGACACTTACTGACCAACACTTGACCAAAACTGTTCCCAGGACAAAACCATGATCCAATGTAGTACACAATATCTCCTTTATTGTAATACAGTAAAATGGTTGAGTGCTTTCATCTACTCAATGTAGATTTCTTCAGAACACTTGTACATTCAAAACCTGCCCATTAAATACTTTAAAATACCCGCCTTTTGCACCACCTGATCAATTAACCATCATTAAGTTTTAAAAACATAAAACAACAGTACATAAAACCAATATGGTCATGACACCACTAAATAATATAATTATAATTAAAACTGTCCCATATTTCAAGACACAATCTTATCTATCTGAAGGTATATTTATATACATATAGTGCATAGAACCAAAAACAAAAACACAAGCCACAACATTACATGTTGACAGTGTATAGTATATACAGCAAGGCAATATATTAGCATCTCCCACGGTGTAAAAATCTCTTTGCCCGCCAAAAACACAATAGTAAGTAATCCAATAGTTGCGGCTAGGAGATGACCAAGGCGTATATACAACTCATACATAAAATGTCGACATAAACATATAGTAACTCCGTAACTCTTAAAAGGAAATAATCTGTTTATTAGTAACAAATCGGTAAGCACTTTCACTATGGCTTCATCAGACCATTGACTTTCAAAATCCATCTAATCACCTTTATATAGATCACATGCTTGATGAAAATACATCTCATTATCATATTAAAGGAACATTCATCTAGTCTATTTCTACCATCAATAAAAGACTTTACAAAAGCTAAACAAATAACATGATACCTTCAATATTTCATTTCAGAGTACGCTTGACAGAAATAAACAACAGGGACAAAACAAAACTGTTACAGTCCGTGATGTGTAACTTAGACTTTACAAGAATAACTATGATAAAATCCAATAGGAATTGCAAATTGCAAGACCAACGGAAAATGCGTTGCCATAAAAATCACATCTTGCTCCACTTAATGGTATAGCTTGTAACAGCGTGTGCAATTTTCTGAATTATTCTATACCAGTAAAAGGAAATATGACAAATTAGAACTAATCATTTAACAGTGATGGTTGTTCATCCATGTCTACATCATGCTGTATATAACACTTTTTATATATAGTGCCTAGGCAAATGTACGTGGTTAATAATCTACTGAATATTATGTACATGTATATATATATCAAAGTCAAACTTGATATACAGTTGTATATTATAAATACATCTAACATACACATTTCATTAAACAAATAAATAAATGAATATGTACTAATCCCGCTGTGGATGGTAAATAATACTAATTGATCAAATAAACTTTATCAAAATATAATTAATTTTATAAATAAATATTTTTAAAATTGATATTTTTAAACACCTCTAATTGACATCAAATTAGTTATTGCAACTATTTACTTACTCCTATTAATGCAATATATATATATATATATATATATATATATATATATATATATATATATAATAAATGAATAAAAGCTCGTCCTATCGGTATTGCGCATATCATCAACAATCTAATTGATAAAACATAACAGAGAGCCTTACCTCATATTATAAATATACTAAAAAAGCATTGACAAACGATGATGCACATAACATAATATGCGGTCTCCCTGGATGACACACACCGTGCACCCAAACATTTCCATATTAAACCATCGTAAAATCTGTTCTACCAAGCTCTCGCTGTTTAATAATGTCAGCACATATAATGGGCGCGATATCCATTACTGCCCTCGCGATATGCAGAGGACCAAAATCAAACTGTATATAGAAATATGTACCTACTTATACTCTTACATAAAGCGATAAATATATAGTATATCTTAAACTCTGAGTTGGTATTTACATTGATGTATACAGATAATAAGTTAAATATGGTTACTATAAATTGTTCGTCATAGTAATGAAACCTATAAAAGGTATGTACCTAAAAAATGTTTAAATAACGCTATAGATATACCATGCATTCTAATCTCACCTTATATATAAATTTGACTATAGCATAGTTACTATTATATTTCATAATACATATAATATACATAACTTAAAAAACAAGCAATTAAATTATAAAATCATATTAAAAAACATATTATAAAATGTATGAATAACATTGACATCCATTGTATCATGTTATCCAAACCATCAGCTGTTCAATCAAGAACTATTTCATCAGTGTTCTATACACAACAAATCACATTCAAAACTGTCTAATTTGTATACAGTTGACAAGAACTTGGTGTTACTTACAGCGTCTTGCCCTGAGCGCTGGTTTGATAGAGGCTCTCTCATTGAGGCCACTGCCTTTGTCTGCCCTGAATCTTATCATCCAATCAACTTCTCTCCTCTCGGTGGTATTGCGGATATTACCCTCTCTAACTAATGGAATTATATGGTCAATGACCATAAAAGTAAATTTATGCTGTTGGCCACACTTCTGAACATGCTTAGCTAAGGCATTATTTATATATTGGATCCTGATGGCATATAGATGTTCTCTGATCCTAGTCCTAAGTGTCCTGTTGGTCTTGCCAATGTAAAACGCCTGGCATATTCCGCAGCTAGCCAGGTAAACTACATTATCAGTGTTACAAGTGGCATTAACCTTGAAAGAGAAAACTTGTTGGGTATCTGGGTGCGTGAATGTATTCCCATTATTTACGTACCTACAATAATTGCACTTACCACATTGATTAGTTCCCATCCAAGTATCACTAATATGTCTATCATTTCGATAACAGAGTGATGCCAATGACAGGCAAACTAGATTTCCGATGTATTACACAAGTGATAGGAAAAATACTATAGATATAATTAATAAACACTGGCAGATTCTGACCAGTAATGAAGATATAGCACATATAGTAGGAACAAAACCAACTCTACAATATAAAAACAGATGTAACCTAAAAAGATTACTCTGTTATCGAAATGATAGACATATTAGTGATACTTGGATGGGAACTAATCAATGTGGTAAGTGCAATTATTGTAGGTACGTAAATAATGGGAATACATTCACGCACCCAGATACCCAACAAGTTTTCTCTTTCAAGGTTAATGCCACTTGTAACACTGATAATGTAGTTTACCTGGCTAGCTGCGGAATATGCCAGGCGTTTTACATTGGCAAGACCAACAGGACACTTAGGACTAGGATCAGAGAACATCTATATGCCATCAGGATCCAATATATAAATAATGCCTTAGCTAAGCATGTTCAGAAGTGTGGCCAGCAGCATAAATTTACTTTTATGGTCATCGACCATATAATTCCATTAGTTAGAGAGGGTAATATCCGCAATACCACCGAGAGGAGAGAAGTTGATTGGATGATAAGATTCAGGGCAGACAAAGGCAGTGGCCTCAATGAGAGAGCCTCTATCAAACCAGCGCTCAGGGCAAGACGCTGTAAGTAACACCAAGTTCTTGTCAACTGTATACAAATTAGACAGTTTTGAATGTGATTTGTTGTGTATAGAACACTGATGAAATAGTTCTTGATTGAACAGCTGATGGTTTGGATAACATGATACAATGGATGTCAATGTTATTCATACATTTTATAATATGTTTTTTAATATGATTTTATAATTTAATTGCTTGTTTTTTATGTTATATATATTATACGTATTATAAAATATAATAGTAACTATGCTATAGTCAAATTTATATATAAGGTGAGATTAGAATGCATGGTATATCTATAGCGTTATTTAAACATTTTTTAGGTACATACCTTTTATAGGTTTCATTACTATGACGAACAATTTATAGTAACCATATTTAACTTATTATCTGTATACATCAATGTAAATACCAACTCAGAGTTTAAGATATATTATATATTTATCGCTTTATGTAAGAGTATAAGTAGGTACATATTTCTATATACAGTTTGATTTTGGTCCTCTGCATATCGCGAGGGCAGTAATGGATATTGCGCCCATTATATGTGCTGACATTATTAAACAGCGAGAGCTTGGTAGAATAGATTTTACGATGGTTTAGTATGAAAATGTTTGGGTGCACGGTGTGTGTCGTCTAGGGAGACCACATATTATGTTATGTGCATCATCATTTGTCAATGCTTTTTTAGTATATTTATAATATGAGGTAAGGCTCTCTGTTATGTCTTATCAATTAGATTTTTGATGAAATGCGTAATACCGATAGGACGAGCTTTTATTCACTTATTATATATATATATTGCATTAATAGGAGTAAGTAAATAGTTGCAATAACTAATTTGATGTCAATTAGAGGTGTTTAAAAATATCAATTTTAAAAATATTTATTTATAAAATTAATTATATTTCGATAAATTTTATTTGATCAATTAGTATTATTTACCATCCACAGCGGGATTAGTACATATTCATTTATTTATTTGTTTAATGAAATGTGTATGTTAGATGTATTTATAATATACAACTGTATATCAAGTTTGACTTTGATATATATGTACATGTACATAATATTCAGTGGATTATTAACCACGTACATTTGCCTAGGCACTATATATAAAAAGTGTTGTTATATACAGCATGATGTAGACATGGATGAACAACCATCGCTGTTAAATGATTAGTTCTAATTTGTCATATTTCCTTTTACTAGTATAGAATAATTCAGAGAATTGCACACGCTGTTACAAGCTATACCATTAAGTGGAGCAAGATGTGATTTTTATGGCAACGCATTTTCCGTTGGTCTTGCAATTTGCAATTCCTATTGGATTTTATCATAGCTATTCTTGTAAAGTCTAAGTTACACATCATGGACTGTAACAGTTTTGTTTTGTCCCTGTTGTTTATTTCTGTCAAGCGTACTCTGAAATGAAATATTGAAGGTATCATGTTATTTGTTTAGCTTTTGTAAAGTCTTTTATTGATGGTAGAAATAGACTAGATGAATGTTCCTTTAATATGATAATGAGATGTATTTTCATCAAGCATGTGATCTATATAAAGGTGATTAGATGGATTTTGAAAGTCAACGGTCTGATGAAGCCATAGTGAAAGCGCTTACCGATTTGTTACTAATAAACAGATTATTTCCTTTTAAGAGTTACGAAGTTACTATATGTTTATGTCGACATTTTATGTATGAGTTGTATATACGCCTTGGTCATCTCCTAGCCGCAACTATTGGATTACTTACTATATTGTATAGTATATATTAATACTGAAAATACATAAAATATTTCATTGTGTTATATATATAAATACATAAATAAATAGCCTATAGATTACTTAAAAAAATATTTATATAAATAGATAAATGTCTGCAGAAGAAATTTATGCACATCTGATATATGTTTAATTTCTAATAAGGGGTTTAGTAGGGACATATTCATTTATACCAGGGGGACTGGCTGCATTAAGTCTAATTTGCCATTTGATTTCTTTTTCCCTTAGTATAGCTTTACTGTTACCTCCCCTTGGGTTAGTATTAACCATTTCTAATATAGCAAATTTAAAGGTATCACTACTAGCTAAATGTCTGTAAAGAGCATTGTTCATATCTTTCTTTTTTATACAATACAGATGGTCATAAATTCTATTGCGTAATCTTCTGTCAGTTTTTCCAACATAAAAACTAGGACAGGAAGTGCACTTCCCCAAATATACAACATGTTGGGACTGACAATTTCCTTTGCAAAAAAATATTCTACTTTTTATATTATTGTCTAAACTAATGCTCTCCGTCTGTAGTATAAAGGAACATTGATGGCAATGTCCACATTTCCTAGTCCCTTTCATGTCATTCTTCCCAGCATGTTCTCTATAGTTGGACCTAACATCAATCATTCTTTTGAAGTTCATCCCTGTTTTATAAACATAGGTGGGTGTCTCACCTAATTTCTCACATATTCCTTCATCACTTGTAAGTATATTCCAATTACTGTCCATAATCTTTCTAACTTCCCCTACATGTTGTCCATATTGTAAAATACATGCCCTTCGATATTGTTCCCCTGTTTTATTACATCTATTTACATTGGGTGATAAAAATCCTTTTCCTAGGACTGGTGGGTATTTGTTGCCCCATTCTCTTATGACATATTCGGTCACGTCCTTTATCATATATTCAGGGTAACCTCTTTGTCTGAATAGATTACCAATGAATGCCATCTCAGTGATCATATCTTCCCTGATAGATGTCATCCTGGCCGCCCTTATACACTGTCCTTTTAATATACTACATTTCTGTGTATAGGGATGATTACTAGAGAATTCCAGATAGGCATTACAAAAGGTATCTTTTCTAAAAATCTTGGACTGGAAGGTGGTCCCGGCAGTGAATATGTAGGTGTCAAGATAATTAATCCCTGTCCTACTGATGTTGTAGGTGAATTGTAAATATGGGGTACTATCATTGATATAATCCATAAATTTAAATAAATTCTCCTCTTCACCCTTCCAAAGTATAAACAAATCATCCAGATACCTTACATAACAACATATGTATTCTTTCCAGGGCGAATCCAAAACAAATTCCTCCTCCCAGTCCAATAATACTAAATTGGCATATATGGGGGCACATGCCGCCCCCATAGCTACACCTGCTATTTCTTTGTAGTACTCTCCCTCAAAATATATAAAGTTGTTATCGAGTACTATATTTATAAATTCTGATAACAGATCTATCTTCTCCCAGTCTAATTCACTATGCTTATTCAGACTATTGATAAATCTAGTCACCCCTTTCACTTTTGGTATACAAGAAAACAAATCTTTTACATCGATAGTGACAAATAATAATTTGGGATCCCATATTTCTTGTTTGAACTTCCCAAGAAACTCCCAAGAATCTCTAATAATGTGTGATATCTTGGAATAAATATGTTTTAACCATTGGTCTATAACTTTACCGAAAGGAAAGGCTTTACTACGACTTCCAGAGATGATAAGTCTGAAAGGAGGATCCCTGATGTTTTTGTGTATTTTAGGAATACCTACTATGGTTGCTAAGGTGGGGTACTCCACTTTCAAAACATTATATAAATCTTGATTAATTCTGTCATCCAATAAAAATTCTTCCAAATACAGATCAATTCTTCTATGGGCAATATTGATTTGGTTGATAGAAAATACCTCATATTGTTCAGAATTATTCAGGATATCAAATATTTTTACTGTATAGTTGTCCATATCATATAACACTACTCCACCCCCCTTGTCCGCAGTCATGATTCTGATTTTATGAGTATTTAAAGAGTCTAACAGTTTCTCAACAGCAGTACTCCACTGACTGGGACCTCCTGACTTTTTTAAGGTATTGTGAAGTTCGTAAATTTTCTTACTCACCACCTTCTCAAAGGTTGTTAGAGTATTGTGCATGGGTGGAGTAAAATTGCTTCTTTTCCTTAAACTGTCAACATTATTATTATTTTGAATACTATTCTGAAAAAATATACCCAGATTTAGCTTTCTTAAGAATAGCTTAACCTCTACCAAGGTATCCACCAAATCAAAATACTTCCTAGGAATATATTTCATACCTTTTGAAAATATTTCAAAATGTTCAGTACTCACTGGATATTGGGTATAATTATAAATTTTGAAGTCTCCTAAACTGTATAGTACCCCATCTGTAACCATAATATCCATTGATGGACTAATTGATATTATAGGTTCTTGTAGGAATTCCATTTTCCTTATTCCCCTTGTCAATGTTCCTTTATACTACAGACGGAGAGCATTAGTTTAGACAATAATATAAAAAGTAGAATATTTTTTTGCAAAGGAAATTGTCAGTCCCAACATGTTGGGGAAGTGCACTTCCTGTCCTAGTTTTTATGTTGGAAAAACTGACAGAAGATTACGCAATAGAATTTATGACCATCTGTATTGTATAAAAAAGGAAGATATGAACAATGCTCTTTACAGACATTTAACTAGTAGTGTAGGCTGTGATACCTTTAAATTTGCTATATTAGAAATGGTTAATACTAACCCAAGGGGAGGTAACATTAAAGCTATACTGTGGGAAAAAGAAATCAAATGGCAAATTAGACTTAATGCAGCCAGTCCCCCTGGTATAAATGAATATGTCCCTACTAAACCCCTTATTAGAAATTAAACATCTATCAGATGTGCATAAATTTCTTCTTCAGACATTTATCTACTTATATAAATATTTTTTTAAGTAATCTATAGGCTATTTATTTATGTATTTATATATATAACACAATGAAATATTTTATGTATTTTCAGTATTAATATATACTATACACTGTCAACATGTAATGTTGTGGCTTGTGTTTTTGTTTTTGGTTCTATGCACTATATATATATAAATATACCTTCAGATAGACAAGATTGTGTCTTGAAATATGGGACAGTTTTAATTATAATTATATTATTTAGTGGTGTCATGACCATATTGATTTTATGTACTGTTGTTTTATGTTTTTAAAACTTAATGATAGTTAATTGATCAGGTGGTGCAAAAGGCGGGTATTTTAAAGTATTTAATGGGCAGGTTTTGAATGTACAAGTGTTCTGAAGAAATCTACGTTGAGTAGATGAAAGCGCTCATTTACTGTGTTACAATAAAGGAGATATTGTGTATTACATTGGATCGTGGTTTTGTCCTGGGAACAGTTTTAGTCAAGTGTTGGTCAGTAAATTGACAATCAGCTCAAATTTAATTCCCACATACAACTAAACATCAAAAAAACCCATCAAAAATTAGGTATGCTCTACCGTCAATACCATTATCTTACACCCTCCACTAAACTCACCCTCTCTACATCCTTTCTCATCCCCTCCCTTCTCTATGGATCTCCACTCCTAACTAATCTACAATCATCTCTGAAAAATCAACTCTCATGTTGTTATAACAAAATCGCCAAGTTCGCCACTAGCCAGAGGTCCTCTACTTACCATTGTTCCTCTCTTCACAAATTAAATTGGCTAGAACTACCCAACCACTTTATCTATACCCAACTCACTCTAGTCCACAAGCTTATTTTCAACCCCAGAATCTGTCCCTCCCTCTCCTCTGCCTTTAACATGTATCTACCCAACAGAGTACTAAGGTCTAACAACCAAAATCTTCTTGAAATACACAAACCAGCTCATCCACCAGGCAAATACCTTCTATCCTTTAGTCTGGCACGACTCTGGAACTCCCTACCATCACCCATTTGTGTTACCCCTACTAATTCTACCTTCAAAAAATCTCTTCATTCATACCTAGCCTCCCAGTGGGAATGCTCTTGCTGCCACCCTACATAACTTGCACTGCTAACCTTCTTTCTCTCATATCTATATAGTTTACACTTTAAACTTCCATTCTCCCCCTTTTGTCAATAAATAAATATAACAACTTTGTTGATCTATCCCATCAACTGGTCTGCTAATGTAGCCCATCACTAGTACGAAGCACACCCAATCCCACAGGGAACCCCTTACTTAGACTGAACACTGTTCATACTTCAGTATTTGGGTCCCCTGTATATAGTTTGCACTAATCTTATTTTCTGTTTTTTGGACTTCAAACCACCACAGGACTGCCCATATCATGTCCTTGGAACCTTGTCATAAGATTTCTTCAAATATAAGAACAGTCACTTGGACTCTTCTCATCTCTAGATTCCTCTTAACTATCTGTCTAACTGCAAACATTGGGTAAGTTGTGATACATCCTGATCTGAATCCCAACTGCTCATCTCCCGTCCTACTTCTACCTACTCTGCGTACTCATTTATCAGTCATATGAAAGTTGTTGCAGTGCGTCCATGAACATCAACATACTAACCATACATGGTTTTGGCAGGAATCAATCCATGCATAAACAACTACTATAAATTTACAATGATCACACTGTTTATCGCAGAAATTGTCTCTGTTAAATGAAATATTTTATCTATAATTAGTATAACCAAAACTTTCATTGTCATTTTTGCTTTAGAAACTGTATGTTTAAATGCAATGTTTCTACTAGTACTTTTGTACATACTGTAACAAGAGCTTTGACTGTAATTTTGTTTGTAATTACTGTTTTGTTTTTAATTATTGTTTTGTTTTTGGAGCTTTTCTCCCCAGGAACCCATTGAAAATGGGTTCTTCTAGGCCCAATGGACTATCCTGGTAAACCAACTGCAAATAAATAAAATAAATAAATAATATAGGGGTTCCGCTGCTGTTTTTCTTTGCATTCGTTATGAATGCTTTATTGTGACCATGTTCATTCTTCATGGATATATATATATATATATATATATATATATATATATATATATATATATATATATATATATATATATATATATCTGTCTGTCTGTCTGTACATACACATGCACATGCATATACACCTACATACGTATTTACATTTCCCATACTGTTGAATGACCGCCACTTACCGCCGCACATACCCACTTACGTCTGCTTGAAAGTGCCTTAATCACCCTATATCCGACAGCCATTATTCTGGGCATCATATAAAATTAGCAGCCCTTGCATGGCTTGGACCCAGGAACAGAAACACCATAGTCACTGGTTTGACCACTAAACCATCCGTGATACATTCTGCATGGATGGTAGTTAGGATATATGACTTTGCTACAGGCATTCCACACTACTGGCAACAAATGTGACAGTCGGTTGGTGTACATATGTGTATTACATGTTAATGTTCATATGTTTCTGAGAGACATATGTATACATTTGCAAGTATACATATTTATGAATAGGACACATACTTGACCACTACTTATATGCATGTATGTGTGATGTGTAGCTATGCGAATATAAGTATGTACATTTATAGATATATGACTACATACCTGGGGTTATACATGGCCATGTATATGAACACCCGAATCCAGGAGAGACCTGTACTGTTTGTATACAGGGGTTGTGTGCATCATTACGACGTGGAACCTGGACAGGGTATACAATTTGTGGACGTGTAATATTTGGAAGATGGCTATGGGGAAGCTTCTTGGGAACATGTGAAAGGTATATATTCCCAATAATGCACGTGGGGAGACTTGCATCACGGTCAGATGTTTAATTCCAGGTCGTAGGTTTTGCAGGACCGGGTGGAGGCTGAGCAGGGTTGTGGACAAGTACTGCTAATCCGACTTGTGTCCGGATGTCAACGGGGGTGGAAATCATGTTGCGCCACCAAGTCTAATCTTGAGAACAAACACTTATACCATGAGGGATGTCCAAAAATTGTGGGCACCGATGAACCCCATTCTTTTGGATATATGAAAATGAGGGAGGGTTATACATGCATGGGATACCTAGTTTTCAGGCCTGAGACTGCTTAGGGTGAGACTGCCTACTAGATGTGGGTAGGGGGCACTGTGTGCAGATATGGCTGGCCCAAGCTAGCAGCCCGAGTATGGGTGGTTTTGCTGGACGTTCAGCAAGGGGTGGTGGTTTGCTGTGGAGGGGACAATGGGTATTCAATTATGTATCCAGGTGTGTAGGGGTTGGATGGCTCAGTTCAGGCCAAACCCTTATGTGGTATGAGTCGGTACCATTTCTCTACATGTGTATCGTACATTTTAATGTTCATATGTTTGTGGGATTGTGTTCTGCAATATGACCTGACAGGGTGTATTGGGGATGTGAATGTATGTTCTTTAGTTTCCTTTTGGATTCTCCCACTGCACCCTCGTACTCCTCCAGTTCACCTATTGTACATCTGACCCAGTCTCCCCTTGGCAGATTATTACATTACCCATCACCCCCCCAAAATCCACATACACACCATCCATCCCTTTTCTGGTTGTTAGCCCATGGCACAAACAGCAGTACACATTACCTACTCTACATATCTCTGGTACCATTATGGTTTTGAAGCCAACCCTAGCATATTTGGTCTTCCACATGGTGTACATCATTCACATAAGTACACACAAATACTTATCTTTCATGACATGGTAGGTTGACCCAGGTTATACCAATTCATTTTTGGGCCGTCTAGACAAGGATGACTCGGACCGCGAATGGGCAGATATTAAGCGAATGCTATGACCATTGGGCTAGGCTTAGCAAAGGGCAGAGGCATGCAAACATGCTGCGTTTCACTTCCACTTGGTATAAAAATCAACACTACAATGAAATACGGACACGGGGTTTTAAATGTAATTGTTCTAGGGATGGGGCTCAACATTCAGCTACGTGCTTGTGTGTTTACTTCTGTGATTTTATTTTGGTGTTCGCGGAACTCTCTTGTATGCATTGCATACATTTCAGTATCCATGGACACTGACAGGAGTGATTACTATTAGAGGCAGGCTGTACTAGTCAGCATTTTAGGTTGCGCGACTGTAGTAGACATGTTCACGCCTCCTTGCAGCACTTAAACATGCCCACTGTACTAGCAAACATTTCCTGTGCACATGGACAGTGCAGCAGCGTGCCTTCAGTAATATGCATATGGTGCTGCTGCGCCATCTCTATGCTGCACGCTCGGTGCAAGGCTAACACCGTCCTTGCGCCGAGCTCCATGAATCCCGGGGTTGGTCTATAGTGAAAATTATCAAGCTACCATTTGTCGGAATTTTCAGTCCTTAAGGCAGGAATAGATTTTGTTAAGGTGGCTATAAGACTTTAGTGTGAGCAAATCCACTTTACTTGTTGCTACTGGCATGCAGTCAGGCACTTCAGATATCTGGTTAGGTTAGCTAATATTACTTAGAGAATAGGTGACCTGTAGATCACACCCTCGTTGGAGAATGAACATTCTCTAGCAGGGTGTTAATCTACAGGTAATTCCCATTGAAAAACAAGTCTGCCACTTTATGGCAGCATATCAAGCTGCCAAGGAGCTCAGACTGAAAAAAAAACTAATGACTGCCATTATTTTACTCTAGCTAAGCAGTGCTTTTGCTGTTTAGCAAATGTAAAATAAAAAATAAAATAAAAATGCGTGCGTATGTGTGTATATGTGTTTATGTTTGTGTGTGAGAGTGTATATGTGTATGAGAGAGAGAGACTGAGCTATTATTTTATGCTCACTAAGCAGTGCTTTTGCGGTTTAGCAAGTATAAAAAATAAATGGAACAGATCAAAGTGTATGTGTATGTGTGTTTATGTTTCCATCTGTGTACGTGAGTGAATGTGTACATAAAAGCAGAAGAGACTGCATGTGTGTGTGTGTGTGTGTGTGTGTGTGTGTGTGTGTGTGTGTGTGTGTGTGTGTGTGTGTGTGTGTGTGTGTGTGCGCATGAGTGGAGAGAGTGAAGAATGAGTGTGATTGATAGATTTCTGGCAGCAGGAGCAACCATACCTCTCAACCACTTGGCACAAGAAATCTGGACAGAGCAAAAAATAATGGGGGATAAAGGACCAAAAATAGGGACAGATTTTAAATATTCCTCTCATAAACTTAGAAAGTTGCTAGAATAACAGGGTTTCCATTAGCATGTATTTTTTGACAGATATGAAGTCTGAAACTCAAATTTCTGTTATTATATTATTGCTTCAATCCGTAGTGATTCACCAGAAAGCTACAACTTTTATGAGAAATGGACCAAATATATGAGCCATAAATCTAGACATTCTGCATAAATCTGGACAGTTGAGAGGTATACTCTAGACTCTTAACTCAAGATGTCTGGATAAGCTGAAAATAAAGAGGGGCAAAGGTTCAAAATAGGAATAAAAAAAAACAGACTTCATAAAGCAATAGACTCATCTTTGATCTCAGGTGAATTCCATTCCCTACCAAAGAGATTCTGCCAGGTCTACATTGAAAAATATTCAATCTCCAGAATACCATAACACCTACATCTACCTACATAAATGGGCAAAGAAGGCAATTGAATGTTCTAAGGCAGTTTGCATGTATAATCAACAAACACGGGTTTTTAATGCTATAAAATTCTGAAAGGTGTCAAATACTTAATAGATCAACTAAAACAAACAATTACACATCATAATTCATGCATGTAGATAAAGGAATTGCTACCCTTAGCCATCTCTCTCTCTCTATCCCTACTCCATAATAGAACCACCTTCGCCACTCTCTGTTGGACGCTACATTCCTCATTTCAGAAAGAAATGTCACATAAAGAAGCAAGAACATAAGAATGCTTACTAAAATCTCTACTAGTCATGGTTAACTGGGGAAGATAGTGTCTGCTCATGGTTTATTCAGCTTTGTGGTTACAGTAAAACCTCTCAACTGTAGTATCTTTTTAACCTCTCTCTCTATCAGCAAACATTTCCTCAAAAGTGGGAACAGACAATTATAATTCAAATTCATAAGTGCAGTAAACCTGCTAACACCTCTGAATGCAGATCAGTGTCACTGCTACCAGTTCTTGGTAAGCTGCCTGAGAAAGCATTATGCTGTCAAGTAAATGATTACCTTTACCAAATGTAATAATATCAACATTCATTAGCATTATACAGTAAAAGGAAGATGTACCCAGACTGCCCTATTCATGCTTACAGACACAATTCTTAACAGCACTAACAAAAGTTACCTGAACAATGCATTTTGCATCACTTTTTTAAGTCTTTTCCTAGCAAAAATCATATGTTCATATTAACTTCTCCTGCTGCATCCAGCTTTGGGCCTCCAAAATCAAATAAGTTACCTTTCTAACAAAACCTTTTCTGTCCAATCCAACAATATTTCCTTCTCTCCTCAAAATATGTTTGTGGATTCCCTACAAAAGTCTATCTTGAGCACCATTTTCCAGATATTTTTATCTTTCTTCTAATATCAAACTCTCAACGTTTATCTTTATATTGATCTTATCTTACTTGAAACTTCATTTACCATAAGGTAGCTGTGGGAAATCTTCAAATATTTCTTTTTGGCAACACAATAAACCTCTTGCTTTGAATACAAAGAAGATGAAAATGATGATCTTTGAAACACTACAAAAAGTTAACAAGCTACCTAACCTTCCAATATCCATCCATCCATCCATCCATCCATCCATCCATCCATCCATCCATCCATCCATCCAGAACCCCCTTTTCACATTTTTGCACATGAGTTTTTTTTTTTGAGGGGGGGGGGTCACTTCAACAGTGACAAACATGTAGGCAAAGGTTTACTTTCCAACATCACTTACAAATAACCAATTGAGTTATTGAACATGTATTTTCATTGATATACTTAAGCCTTATTATCGATCCCTCATTAATGATGCTGAGTCACAGAGATAGCATAAAAAGCAAAAATAAATAAATACATTCTACCATTTATAGCTGCCACAGAATCTCCCACTGCCTTAACTGTAACAGAAGAGCAGCTATAAATCAATAACATTTTACTATCATAAGAGGAATAGGGTCTATCTACTTAGATTATGTGTTAAAGAAAAAAAATCACTAATTTGAAAGCTATATCCAAAAGAATTTGTTGATTCATTTTCCTCTGCCCCCAAACAGAACCTCCTGTAACACTTTAAGTCAAACAAGCTGGTTACCAGTACAAGGATATGCAAGGTTTGTTTCTCTCTCAGCAGTGGAGTACAGTATGTGAGAAAGCTCAGATTCCCTCCCAGGTTATTACTTCTGCTGGGATCTTCCCTAAGCTACCTCATTTGGAGGGAGTTTTGCAAAGGATTTTCCCAGCATTAGCTACTCAGTCATTGGAGTATTCTGAAGTACTGTCCCCCTGGACTTACTTCCTCGTACCATACACCAACCATCATAACCATCATTGCACACAGAGCAGTAGTTGTTTAATGATAATACCCTAAGAGGTGACTTTGTGGAGGTTTTTGAATTATTGAACCCTGATGGTGTTTAAAAGGTTTTGGACTTGGATGCAGCTGGAGCAGAGGATTTAGTGGTAGCCTTGATGGCTTTGTAACAACACCAGACCAAAAGTTTGCATGTTCAAAACTGGGTAATTGGTAGATAGAGATTGTGTTCTTCATGGGTGTCATTCTTGAGTAAGAGCCCCAGCAAGCTCCACTTCTGTTAGCATGTTTCCTTACCATCAAGAATGTCTACCAGTTTGGGGGGGGCTGATTGCAATATGATCAAAAGTTTTGGAAACTGAGAGCAGTTACTAAGAACTTAAGGTGGGCTGAGTGCCGTGTAAACACTTGAAGTGTTTGGGAGTGATGGTGTACAAACCTGTCTCCCTTCCTCTCCTTGGATTAATGAAAAATTAAAAGCAACTTATAACCACATTGTACTTCTAAAAAAAAGGTCATTGTTCCTGGCTGGTATGCCATTTCAACCATATTTGTTCAGCTTATGGGAAAGAGCATCCAGTTGCAAAATGCTGGATTAAGGATATTCAGCTTGGTATACTTGGAAATTCGACCATTCAAGGGTCAGGCCTAGCTGAAGATTCAAATTAAGTATACTTGGAAATTCGACCATTGAAGGGTCAGGCCTAGCTGAAGATTCAAATTAAGTGACAGAAAGTATCAACTCAGTGCATGGTGGTTAGAGGCTCCTTCAGTTCATCAGTGTAGGTAGCCAAACTCATTCCCCCATTAAATGGAGGCATTATTCATGTTGCTACACAATTATCTGAACAAAACAGCTAATGAAGAAATTTTGAGGGATTTTACTTATGTTTTCTTTTTTCACTTAAGTTATCTGCTCCTTTTGGACATTGTACAGGCAGGAATTTGAGATGAACTACTGGGGAATAAGAGATTCTTCCGGAAATAATTGATAAAGAGGTTTTGACGGGTCAGACTGTAGGCCCTTTCCTAACCTCCTTCCCCCACATCATTTAGGATTTCTCCATTGTGTCTAGTACCAAAGAAAAAGGTCAGAGAATACAGGATGATACATCATCTGTCCTCTTCTGGGGCTTCAGCCAATGATGGAATTGCTAAGGTGGATTCTAGGATATGTTACACATCAATGGATGATACCATCAAGGTTATTAAGAAATCTGATGACCCATGTTTAGCTAAGCTTGATATTGAGTCTACTTTTCATTTGCTCTCATGAGGGAGGAGGACTGGCATCTTTTAGGAATGGGGGTTGGGGACCTTTTCTTTTCTGACACAGTGATGCCTGTGGGCTGTGCTGTAGCCTGTATAGCTTATGAGATGTTCAGCACCGCATTATAGTTGTACTAGCTGCAACAGGACCCTTGACATGTTTTGGGCTATTATTTGCATGCATTGTTCATAGTAGGAGAGGAGGCAGCCGCTGCAGAAGCTTGCAGACCTTTATTATGTAAAGAGCAAGGAGTCCATTTAGTGGCAGGTAAGCTGGTGGATCTGGTAAAGACTTTAGTGTTCCCAGGCTTAGAAGTGGGTGAGAAGGCTTCTGTTTCTGATTTACCGTTAGACAAGCTACTTCATTTGAGAGAGGCTATAGTGAATTTCTTATAAAACAGGAACATTTTAGCCAGAGAGGTTATGCGGCATTTGAGCATTTTCAACTTTGCTAGCAGGGCAATGTCTCCAGGTTGTGCATTCACCAGGTCAGTTGCCAATCTGCTGACAGGTGGTAAAAAAAAACATCACTGTTAAAGGTGTCAGGCAAAATTAAAATGATCTTCCCATTTGAGGAACTTTTTTGTTAGATTTCAATGGTGTTTCTCTGTGGTAAGAGAGGTTGTTACCTGTTCTGTCCTTATATATATATAAAGACAGTGCTGGGGGCTTGTATTAGGGAGCTTTTTGTCAGGGCACATAGTTACCAAGGTGTGGTCAGATTCTTGGACCCAGGAACATAAGACGATATTATGTTACAGGATATTATGCCCATTTGGGTAGCATCCCTGACATTGGCTGACCTGTTTGCCAGTCAAAAGATCATTTTCCACTCAGATGATCAGGCCATGGTCCAGGTCCTTAGGAAGAAGTTATCAACGTCAGTCTGGATTCAGTTGGTTTTAAGGGCTTTAGTTTTGCACATTTAAAAAAAATTACCTTTTAAAGGCAAGCATAATTAATTTAAGAGCAATGATTTAATGGATCCACTTTCTAATTTGCAGATCTCCTTGTTCCATGGTCTGGAATTGAACATTCATGCAGAGCCCACTGCGTTCCTCCCTGGGTTTGGTTGATTGGTGAAGACCGATTCTTTTTCTTGCACGGAAGCTATGAGTTGATAACACAAAGAAGTCTTATGGTGTGGCTTTTCAAGCATTTTAGAAGTTTTCTAGTTTTCTACAGCATTACCTCCTCAGAATGCTACCTGGTTTCCCATCTTGCTTGCTCATTTTGTGATGTCCAAATGCAGTTAAGAAAATTTTCATTTATCATGCATCTTTCAGCATGATAAATGCTTGGGTCTTCCTGATTTTTCAAAATTATGGTTGATTAGTAGAATGTTAAAGGGTTGGGAAAATATTTTAAGCAGAGCCAGTCTCCAGGAGACCTATAAGTAAAACTTTGTTATGGATGGTTTTGGCGACTAACCATGGGGTTTCAGTTAGATATGATTCTTATCCAGTTTTTGCAGCCTCATTTTGCTGTTTGTGTTGTCATTAACCATGTGCTATCCCCAGGAAATGTTCATGGCTCCCAATTTGTTTAACTAAGTGATTAATTTTCCTCTAGGAGGAAAACGAGAACACCATCAAAAGTTGTCAGTCACCAATTCACTCCTAAGGGAGTACATGCTGTGCAGATTAGTCCTGTGAAGTCATGGGGTATGGAGGGAATTTTACTGTGTTTGTCTGTGTGTATTTGTGTCCATGTCTATAGGAGCATGAATATGAGTGTGTGTGTGTGTATGTGTGTGTGTGTGTGTGTGTGTGTGTGTGTGTGTGTGCGTGTGTGCGTGTGCGTGTGTGTGTGTGTGTGTGTGTGTGCGTGTGTGCGTGTGTGCGTGTGTGTGTGTGTGTGTGTGTGTGTGTGTGTCTGCATGTGCATGTACATGCATGTTTATGTATATGTGCATACCTGAGTAGTTACAGTACAGTAGGCAGGGGCCACTGAGACTGCTTGAGTGTGTCTGTCTGCCTGGGTGGTTGCAATATGCTAGACAGGAATTGGCAGTATTGATGCGTGTGTGTGTGTGTGTGTGTGTGTGTGTGTGTGTGTGTGTGTGTGTGTGTGTGTGTGTGTGTGTGCGTATGTGTGTGTCCATTTGTGCCAGTGAGTGCATTTGTGTATGTATGTGTTTTGGAGCATGCATGCAAGTGCATAGTAGGTATTTCCATGAGTATGAGGAAGTATGGGGGGCTTGTTTGGGGATAAGAGGATGTGGGTGTATGTGGGGTTTCTGGGAGTATGTGTGCATGGGTGTTTGAATACATGTGTCTGTATGTGTAGGGGTGCTTTTGCTAATGAGATGCATGAGCTGTTAGGAAGAGCACTACCAATGTTAGGTGAGACAGTGTGGGGTGTGATTCATTGACATGATAATGAACTAATAGTAAGGTGTTTCACACTGCAGTTATATCATGCCTCGGAACACACGTTGGGAAATTAGCATACACAGAAAGAAATTCTCTGAATTATGGGGTAAATTATACTACATAAGCATGTTATAAAACTGTAGTGAGGAGGTTACAGCTTGTTTTCATGTGATGCTGTATATAACATGTGTAAATTCATTTGACACCAAACAGTGTTGTGGTATGCATAACACAAAAAATACTTTCTGTAACAATCTGTATTGAAATGCACAAAAAAAGCAAAAGAAACTTTTTTTTTTTTTGCAGACAGGAAGCCCCCCTGTATAGCCTGCTAATTATGTATACCAACTCTAAGATTACACTATAGTGGAGAAGGGCAAATTCACAGATCCCCACTGTACTGTGATCTCATACAGAAAAAAGACAGTACATGTTATAAGCTGATTTTCAATCAGCTATGCTGGCCTTTTTTCTTTGACAATACGAATTGTCATCCCCTTGTCATCAGTACATATATATAGAATATAGATATAGTATGCAGCTAGATATAAGTAAAGATAGATACACAAGCAATAAAACTCAACAGAGTGTATGTTACTGGGGAAATAACACCCACATGGGGGTGTGGCATTTGTCCTCTGCACCCCTGGTCATAAATTATTTCTCCAAATAAATTATGTCATGGAAAGCATTACTGCACTTAGAAAATGTATTGTTAAATAGTTTTTATTTTTTTTTATTACATTTTTATTATTGCTATATATACTTTTTTAAATATTTTTGATGTAAAATAGTTCTATAACTTAATGCATCAAACTGCTCTAACATATGTAATTGTTGTTGAAGGAAGTATTTTACATCTAAAATATAAGTTACATAAGTATTTAATGTGTGTACACACACACACACACACACACACACACACACACACACACACACACATCACACACACATAGACAGACACACATCACACATTTCTTTCTTTTTTCTTTAATATATTTTTTATAATTTTATGCTTGTTAAAGAACTAAGTCATTTAGCAGGGTAAAAATAATTGCATTGGTTTGCTTTTTCTTCTGCCTGAGCTTCAGAGCAGCTTAATATGCTGCTGCGAAGCAAGAGACTTCCTTTTTTTGTGTGTGCATTACCTGTACATTAATATCCTGCTGGAGAACATTTGGTCTCCAATCAGTGTGAAATGTACAGGCTGTCCATTCTCTGAAACGATATAAAAGGGAAGAAGATGTGTTTGTATGATTCTTCGTTTTGTCACATCTGTATTACGTCTGATTATTAACTGCACAGTGCTGCAAACTAAATTTAAAAACAGCTCAGAATTAGATGAACTACTTTTATTCAATATCCTCTAAAAATGGGGTATCCAGAGATCACAGGCTAAGTGGCTGCAACTTCAAGGGCTGCAAGCCAGCCACCTAAAAAACAGTACAGGTGAGTAAATTTCAACAAGCTTGACATGAAATTAGTATGTCTGATCTTTAAATGAAAAGAAGAAAGACAAACACAATATTACTTCTACAGGAAGGGAATAAAAGGGTCACTGGTGTATATACATATCACAACAGGTGTCATAATGAATTGCTGTAAGTTTCAGGCACATGAGCCTTACCATATCCCTGTTTGTGATGCTAGCACAGTATTGATTGGAGGTATGTCATTGGCTCTTGGGAGTGGTGGGAAGTCAATAACAGTAAAAAAAGTGTATGAGAAATGGAACACATATAAAGAAACTTTCACACATGTGCACACACATAAACACACACACACACACACACACACACACACACACACACACACACACACACACACACACACATATTCAGAATTACAGACGCACAAACACCCTACCTAATCTCACAAGCCAGACTAATGGTCATTTATTTTTATACACAGATTGCCTCTCTATTCCCCCCTAAAATAGCCACATTCCAACTAGGCTAACTTCTGCTAGACTATGGTCAAGTCAAAGAAATAATGGCCACAGTATGTATCTTGATCATGTCAGACACACGCACTGCCCCTAAATGACAAGCCATTTGATGCTTATTTAACTTTGATTAAGCTCATTGTAAGGCATCTTTCTTCTGCACATAGCCTGACTTATCCTGTCCCAAGAAAATGTACCCATTGACTGCATATGTTTATGATGTTTAATGCTGAACAATTGAAATAATAGCCTCAGTGATTTTTTTCAGCTTGTTTATGATTTACATATACAGAGCTTATCCCTGACCAGCCACACTGATGATTGCTTAAGTACGATCAAGCAATTGCAACATCATTTGCTGTCATACACAGCTTAACTCCTCTGACTCTCAAAATAACCATTGTTTTGACTGGAAACACCTCATATGTTTGACTGTGATCATTGTCTAGTATCCTGGCAAGAATAACATTGGGTGCTCATTATTCACCCCCAAGATATCTTTTAGTTGCTTGCAGTCTAGCTGCCTGTAGATCATCTGCTTATAACTGGACATTGTGTATTCCAGAGTGATCCACTTTAATCCACAGACTATATTTGTAAATATTCTTTCTTTGAGTTTGTGTAACCTCAGAGGCAGCAAGTTTTTAGCTCACGGGGCACAGACCACATGTCATGAGGGGCAAGAGGCTTGCTCTCCTGTAAAAAGTACTTTTTAAAATGGTTGCTGATCATGGGTGTAGCATGACTGGAGTGACTGGCTGTCAGTTGGTGAAACTCAAGAACTCGGTCTTCAAGTTAATAAAGACGATCCCAACCCCCCCCCCACCTGATCACTATTACAAAAAACAATATACATGGACTGTTGCTCTGGGCAGTGTGTTGTCTTAAAACTGCCACAGTTTTACCTGTTCTTCTGTCAGCATTTTCATTTTTAATTTATTGTACAGAACAAAACTGCCTCTGATGGTTAGAAAATCTGCCCTGTATGGCCATCTCTCACTAAATGCAGCAGTAATGGCACTATTTCCATCTAACCAGCTAGTAACCATGCTTATCCTATATTGTAACAGACCGCATTAACTAACAATCTTTTACTATATAAGAGAGAGAGAGAGAGGAAATGACATACTATTCTAGTCAGTAGCATTACATCTTACATCCTGCTTTATTTTGAGGTACTTTTGTTGTGCTGCGGTAGCGCTGTCGCCTCACAGTAAGCCGTTGTCCCGTTCGATTCTCAGCTAGAGCACTTTCTGTCAGGGGACATGCGGGAATGGGCGTACCTTTGTTGAAGGTTGTGTGTCAGGGCTGGCAACTCGGCACGTAAAAATCTACTGCCAATCATTAGCGGACCGGAGTTCCACTGTGGCGACCTCTAACTGGGAAAAGCCGTAAGACACAACAGCAACATTGTAATTATTTCATTAGTATACTGATTGTACTGAAGAAATTTGTAGTGGTAAAGTAGTTATTAAAATAAAAAATATAGTTTTATGGTTTTAAAATTCATAGCAAAATATGAAAAAGAGTGATCTTGGTATCCAGTGTCTTCATCATGTCATCTGCTGCTGAGATGAATAAAATACCCACTGTATAAAGTTAAGAAATTTACATGAGTTTTTGATGCCTATTTTATCACAATCATAACAGAGATGAACCTGTTTCAATAAGCAATAGGTGATAAGGCATAGAATTAGTCCTGGTGGAAAAAAAGAGTCATCCCAGGGTATATACATTCACCAGATAACTATGAACAATATGGGAGAATGTCAAGTCACCTACCTGGTTGCTTTTAAGATATGGTAAGACACCATAGCCTCTCCCCCAAAAAATGTGTATATACAGTACAGGGATAGTATGCAACCTCCCCAAGCGAAAGGTATGCATCTGGGATTGAACAGAGAATGAAGTCCGCAAGGCAATAGGTTAATCATTTCATGTATGTACCAACTCATTATTGTGCAGAGAATATGATAATTCAACATTTAATGCAAAATAATGCTGCAAGAGTTAAAACCACATAGTTCGAAGTTTAATACTGAAAAAATCCAGAAATGTAAAAGCAAACAGGATTCACGTTAATACTGCAGAGGAATATGCTAGCTCTGGGTAAACATATACTACATATAATTTTGAAAACTGAGGAAGAAAGATTGCTAAACAGGTTTGCAAATTAAAAAAAAAGCTTTGATATATAATGGTTTTAGAAATTCATTTCCGCTACATTGCATTACAGAAAAAATGACTTTCATTACCTGCTACTTGTTCTTCCATTAGATTTTCATTAAAATGTAATAAACAGAAGCAAGCCAATTGCAGTTTTATACTTTAACTGTTCATGCAGTATACTTTTATCAAATTTGCTTACATATCTATGTTCTTCTGGAGAAGGGCATATGTATTTAATTTATTGTTATATCCAGCACAGCGGCAATAAAATAAATCATGAAAGAAGTGGTTAAGTGATCAATTCTGTCTAGACAATGAATAACAGAAGGTTAGGTAAAAGGTTACATAACAGAAACAAATATACAATGTGGAAAGAGAGTAAAGCAATGTATTTCAGTACTAAGAACAATGATAATTATCTTCATTGCAATATGTGGTATACCTGGAGGTAATAAAGAAATTAAGAGATCAACCAGTGTCATATGTAACATAAAACAAGACATACTAGTTAAGCTTTTATAAATTATTATATTAAATAGTAGAACACTGTCAAGGCATGGACTATGTTGCCTTTGGTGGATGTGGTAGGTGTAGCTTATGAATGTCCAAAATGTGGAAATGGTCTGTAATTCACTGATGCAGAATATAAATGCATTGTAGATCATTTATTTATTTTATTTAACATTTGTAAACCGAGAAAGTCCGACTTGGAATGAAACCAATTTTCAGCAGAGTCCCGGGGAAAAAAGCTCCAAATGCATGTCTTTGTAATGTGGGAGGAAACCCACACAAATGCAGGGAGGGCATACAGACTCCGCACAGAAAGCACCCCAGTTGAGAATCAAACCGGAGAACGTCTTGCTGTGAGGTGACAATGCTACTGCTGCACTACTGCACCAGCCACATCATTGTGTGTGTTTTGCATGTTTGGCCATCCTCATCCCAGACAGAGACCTTCTGCCTTAATTTTATTAATGGATTTAAACTCATGGCTATGGTTATGTAACTAGTGTCGTGAGCTGTAGCCCCAGTAGGTGTTGTACCTGACTAGGAGGTCAGAGTTCCTCTACACTGCAGCATAAACAGAAAGTGTGTGAGATGGCACAGTGTGTGCAATTCTACTGAATTCAATGTTTTGGAAACCTGACTTTTCTCGAGGTATGCAGAAACTAACTCCTTATTCTGATGCAGTTTCTAAAGACTGATTGATGTCAAAGCAGATCAGCTTATTATCAACAACTGACATTTACAAATGACCACAGACATTTGTTGTTTATAGGGAGCAACTGAAACACTGACTACAAAAAATGGATTAAACAAATAATATTTTAAAAAGTGTAATACTGAAGGGAAACTGAGACAATTTAGAACTTAATATTGAAGATGACATGGACACATTAAGCCTTTTCTGTCCAATCATAAGAAGATTCAGAAAATAAGACTAAATGAATCTACAGGAGATAAAGCCAGTTTTTTATATTCACAAATGCTTGTGAAAAGTATATCATTCTTTTAAGAAGACATGAGACAACACTGTGGACTGGTGGTCAAGATCTCTGCTTCACAGTTCCAGAGTCTGGGATTGAATAGTGGTCTCTGGCCACTATTTATATAAAGAGTGTATGTTCTTCCCAAGTTTGCATGGATTTTCTCTGTGTGCTTTAGTTTCTTCTCATCTCCAAAAAGATTATTAGCTGATGGTTACATACACTTGTGTTGTTGGTCATGTTGAGCATGGTTTAAGATGGACCAGTTTATTTTCCAAGTTAACAAATTAAAATTACAAATTAAAATGCAATATACAAGATAAGATTCAAGTGCTAGAGCTGCATTTGCCCAGCCTCGTGTATAGAAAATGTCACCTGCACAACCAGAGTAAATAAATCAATTAAAAAAAACATACACTGTAAAGTCCTAACAAGAATTAATAAACATGTTATTCATGTTCTTAAGGAGCCCACCTTGAAATTCTTGAGGGTTCTCTGCAGTTTATCTAAGCTACACTTTTAGCATTAATTATGAATCATAAGCAGGTCCTGCTCTGATGTAGTCAATTCATCCACAGCAGATAAGCCCTTTGTTACCTCTTGTTATTAATCTGCACTAAAAAGTTTGAACTGCACACACACACACACACACACACACACACACACACACACACACACACACACACACACACACACACACACACACACACACACACACACACACAAACTAGGAACATCATAGAGCATGTGTTTGGGCATCTGAAGTCATGGCTCTGGTGCCTAGATATATTTGGTGGACCCCTGAAGTAGTCTCCAGTCACATGTGCACATATATTCACAGTATGTGCTATCCTACACAATCTGATCCTGTGAAAACAGCTGCAGCAGGATCAGCAAAGGGAAGGGATACACAGCCTCCCACCAGTGCCTAGGTCACCACAGCCACAGTCACAGGAGGACTCAGAGGAGAAACCCCCTGCTGTCACTGTAGGCAGATGTAAGCATGCTCAGTACACCCTATATTTGGCTAAATGACAATGCATAGCACATTGACTGATTAACCTAGGGACCTAGGACTGACATCTTACTCCTACTCACATACATATATTAAAATTGATGCCCGGCAACCAACACAACTTGTACCTATCCATGTATTGGCTGTGTACTGCTTGCATCAGGCAGAGCCAGCCCTGAACTACAGTTCTGTCAACTGCTGCATTCACAAGGTAAGTCCCTAACCTACACAGTACTTGTAAGAATTAGTATCATATGCATTGTATGCATGGATCTGCTACATTTATGCAAGTAAATATAGTGGCTATTTGGACAGAACTAGCATTCGCATGGGACTACAGCTACCCATTCCACTATCATGTGTCATTTAATGTTCACTAAGCCTCATGCATGGGATATTCAGTACATCAGTCAAGGGAGATGTTACACAGTGGGGTTACAAAATATTCAGACTACTGTGTATCTCAGCAGAACATGCAGTGTTGTTCCCCTACCCCCAACACAGCAGTGTTCCCTTATAACAACTGTAACAGGAACGCATTAATGGTATATCAGCAGTCCAGGCAGGCACAGGGCAGTTACATAGAAATTCCTCATACATTCTATGTCTTACTTAATGCAGGAATAACATACATATTTATGCTGTTGATTGTGTGTTGAATGAGCCCTCTCTGTCAGGCATCTTGTGTGGTTCAGTGGACTAGGAAGTTAGCATGTGTGATAGTGTTGATGGTTCTAATCTAGAAGTATCCACTTCCTTGGGGTGTGAGGTATTACTATGTTGTGGTTTGCAGACTGTCAGTTTGTGAGTGATGTAATGTTATTAACCTCTGTCACATAATAATTACATCAGACAGCTGTAGAATGTCATAGACAATATGAGTGACGTGTAGCACTGCAGAAACAGAGAGAGATGTCATTGTTCGTAACACACAAAATCCCAGAGGGGAGTACAGATAGGCATGGGTTGGAGTCAGTTTATATGTAGTGAGCATCCCACTGAGCATGCTCATACACTTAGTTAAACAGAGCACAATTCTGTTGCTCCTTGCTCAGAATGACCTGTTATATACAGATATTTGTAGACATACATACATATATGTATACATGCCTGTCTGTAACTATCTCTCTCCCATTGATAGTATATCTATATCTATGTATATTCAAATATATATATACATTTATTTATTTTATTATTTATTTATTTTATTTATTCATCTTTACATTTGTTAACTGGGTTAGTCTGTCTGGGTTCATACACACACAGCTACATACACACACACACACATATATATATATATATATATATATATATATATATATATATATATATACATATATAAACATCCCTGTTATATACATAAAGCTGTGTTGTGTGGATGTCTGTATTTTCCTACATACCCTGATAATGGTGAGTAAAGTTGCACTATCACACATATATAAGATTGATTAAAGGATCAAAAGTAAGGACTCAACAGTACATAATGCACTTACTTACAGACCCCCTGTGCCTGCTGGATCTCACTACACATACATCAACAGGTGAACAGGTGGTGCAATGTATAATTTTGCCGACACACACACATTGACAAGGGAAATTGCTCCTGACCACAGGCTTGCCCATCCAAATGCATCCAAATACAAACAGACACATATGGCCAAAATTGCAATTGTAGCCACCTAGCTAGGATAAATAGTAATTATCTGACTACTAGGTTACTAGATGTAGATAACAGGAAGAAGCAGTATCACACTGCAGACCACAGGCACTGTTCAACACAAGCCTTGTTTATGTAATCCACATGTAATTTGCCTGCAGTCATATATAAAACAGACTTAAGCCATGGCACATGTGATAAGGTCTATGATCTATAGTGTGTTAGATTAGATAGGTAGGGGTTCTACTCTCATTCCAGGCCACTCGCGTGTGTGTGTATATGTGTGTGTGTGTGTGTGTGTGTGTGTGTGTGTGTGTGTGTGTGTGTGTGTGTGTGTGTGTGTGTGTGTGTGTGTGTGTGTGTGTGTGTGTGTGTGTGTGTGCGTGCGCGCATGCACACGCATGTGCCTGTGTGTGTGTGTTTGTGCGTGTTGGTGTGCATGTGTGCATCTCCCTGCAAAACAGCTGAGAATCCCTCACAGAGTACCAAACTACAAATGGTGCTGCACTTCTTGGTCCTGTAAATTGGTCCCACCCTCCAAACTGCCCTTTTCTGCAATTCCTGCTGATGTCATAAACCTTAAGACTACCAACTGCCATGCTGATGTCAGACTTACATTGTGGTGTGTGCAATACGTACTGTGATCGATTGTGTATAACACTAGATTAGTAGGAGTCCTAGTCTCCACTCTAGCCCACTTGGTGTGTATGTGTATCCACCTACACCACAATTGTGAATACCTCACTGACTTCCAAACTGCAATGGATATTCACTTTTTGGCCATTGCAGCTAATGCAGGCCTCCAAACCCCTGTCTTACACAAGCCCTGTGGATGTCATCTACCATAGGACTACCAGCAGCCACCTTAATATCAGACATATGCCATGGTGCATGTGTTAAGTATTGTAATCTGTATTGTGTCAGACTAGATAGGTAGGTGTTCTAATTGCACTCCATCCCACTTGATGTGTTTGTGTGTGTATGTGCATCCCCCTACAAAACAAGTGTGGATACCCCCTCACTTACAAACTCCAATGGATATGCACTTTTTGGCCCTTGCAGTTGATGCAGGCCTACAAACTCCTGTCTTGTACAAGGCCTGCAGATGTCATCTACCAAAAGACTACCAGCAACCACCTAAATGGTGGATATATGCTGTGGTGCATGCATTGCATACTGTGATATGTAGTGTTTAAGACTAGATAGGTAGGGGGTCTAATCTCACTCTGGCCCACTCGCTGTGTTTATGTGCATCTCCTTACAAAACAAATATGATTACCACACTGAGTTAGTAAGAGGCAGGGTTTTGCACTATTTTGTCCATAGCAGGTGACACAGGACTCAGAATTCCTGTCCTCCACAAGACCTCCTTATGTTATCTAGCATAACAGTATGTAAACATATATCAACATCAGACTTGAGCCATGGCATGTCCATCATGTACTTATTTGTAGTGTGTAAAACTAGATAGATGGGGTTCTAATCTCATTGTAGCCAACTTGGACATGTGTGTGCTGTGCAGTGTCCTATAAACATTAATTGGTAGTGAGACCATTCTCACTGAGCCAAGTTGGTGTGTGTGGATGTCGGTCAGATCATTTTACATCAGCCTATGGGATCATAGGATCATTGAACTTTACTAGGCTAATGGACATACGGCCTTATAATCCTAGCCAAGTTCTTACCCTTATTTACATGATCAACACCTATTGCCCCTATCCAAGGGAGACACAGGCAGAACCCATATGGTGAACTTATGGTCACCTATCCAATTGTACAGATTACATCTGAAGAGGGCCAATGAGGTACCCTGTTTGACATTAACAGTGAGTCTGTTGCAAAGGATTGTTAAACCCTGGTAGTCATATCTCTCCCTCCAGCATGTTTTATTGATATCACATACCAGGTTAAGGTCCTTACTGTGAGTAATCTGTGTACCATTTGACTTACAGATATGCAGCATTACCAATAAAGCAGGGTCACAGATTGCATCTTATGCAAGGCAGAGATCATCTCTGAGTAGCCTGTATGACACAGACTAAAGTTACAGTGATTTTGGATGATCCCCATAGGATAGATGCTGAAGACTTGAATTTCCTTTGAAAGGAACCTTGTGATCCCTGCAATTGCCAGTGGTTCTTGGAAACATACATAACAAAGTGGCCATTGCACTCACATATTGGCATGATGAGTACAGTACATGGAGGTTATAACTACTTCATATTTGGGTGACAGTGTCCTCAGTTATGATATGAGCAAGATATAATGCCCTTCTTACCATTGTGGAGACATGGTGATCTAAGGTAAGGTAGGTGTAAACCTGTGTGCTCAGGTCTGTGTGCCCAGGTTTCTCACCTCTGAGTATGTACTTAATGTGTTTCTATTGATGTGCTACACAGCAGGGACATTGCTGGTACTGAAAGAAATGATACTACATATATTTGCATGGTGTTTAATGCCATGATTGTGTTAAGAAATCATTTGGTCATGTATGACCCTCTTGTAGGATGTTGACATAATTTGGATAGTCTCCCAAGTTTGTCGGCATCAACAAACCTTGTCAGCCACAGACAATATCTTTATGTTTATACGTTAGATTAATGGATTCCAAACCTTAGAGGACCCAGGACTGAGCCCTGTGGAACACATCTGGTTACAGCTATGGTACTGGAAGTGGGTACCCCTATTCTGACTATATGAGTGTTGTCAGTGAACCACTTAGTGACCCCTATAATGATATTACTGTTGATGGTTAGCTGGATAGGTTTGTCAATGATGCCTGAGTGGGGGATAGTGTCAAATGACTTAGCTAAGTCTAGGTGGTTGTATCACAGATGTCCCCTCATCCAAGTCATTGGTGACTGCCTCATAGATGTCCACCAGGTTTAGCAGGCATGATCTCCCTATCACGGATCCAAACAGAGTAGGGTCAAATGTTTTTAGATTGCCTATATATTTGTTGATATGGTCCATGATGAGTTGCCCCATGGTCTTACACAGATATGGCTAGTCAGACTAATAGGTCTATAGTTCCTGTGGTCAGTGGATACACCCACCGCTGTGCAAGGGGATAACAGTGGCCAATTTCCAGTCAGCTGGGATGCAGCCAGTGATTACACTATGATTACAAAGACTTTCCAATGGAGTTGGTAATACATGTTGGATACCATGTAGGATGCAGCCTGGGATGTTAGCAGGTGTAATGGATGCTGTGTTTGCCACCTTAGAGAGGCCATTTACTACCTGCTCTTTAGAGATACAAGGTATGGGACAGGTTGTAGGGATGTCATGGTGTACGTGTGGGGGGACAGGGGAGTGGCATTGTCACAGAACCTGTCGACCAACAGGTTAGCTATATCTACAGGCTCATAATATATGGCATCATTAAGTACAAGTTTGGCAACAATGTAGGCCTTTCCTTTTACATTATGCATATAACTACACAATGCCTTGTGGTTGTTTTTTGTGGAGGAGGCTAATTTTGCCCCATACTTTGTTTTTCAGGACTTCACAACAACAATTATTTGCTTGTTTAAGCTGAGGACGGAGTGCTGCCATTTTAGGGGGGGGGGGTCCCTCCCTACTAATGTGAGACACCAATGTCTACATCTTATTGTAAAGCCTGCTAATGGCAGTTGTCCAACAGTCTGGTTTGCTGTGCCATGAGGAGTTTGTTTTGCCGCTGTCAGGTACAGGCAAGTTAAAGCAGTTGTACATGTGCTTGTATAAAGCACTGGTGTAGAGCTCAGCATAGTTCCTGTTCCATCTGAGCAGGGTGGTGCAGTCAATTTGTTTATACCTTCCCATAATAGGTTATAATCTGCTTTGTTGAACTTTAATAATTTACATGCTGCAAGGGATGTGTCAGGTGTGATACTTACTTTGAATAAGACAAATTTGTGGTCAGATCTCACCAGGGAGGACCTCACAGTGGAGGATCTGCAGTGGTCACTCATACTGGTAAGCACCTGGTCCAGTACGTTGTTTCCCCTTGTGTGGATGTCAACCCACTGGTCCTGGGCATTGTAGTTCAGAAATCAGCTAATCTCTGGGCAAGTGAGCTTGAGCTTGTGTAATCTACCCAGTTGGTGGTTAGTTAAAGTAAACCAAATCCATCTTGTTTTGATGTATTCTGATAGACTCAAGTAGATCCATTTAAGCACACTGGGTGTCCTGATTCATGGAGTTGTTCTTGTAGGTGGCAATGGCTTGATATGTGCCCTACAAGCAGTCAGTAGCAGTTTCTCCAGGGAATCATACTGTCTAACCAATCTGGATGTGTATCTATCCTTAATGAATGTGGATACACCACCTCCATTACTTTGCACTCTTTTAAGTTTGTGGTCTGAATGTGAGGAAGGAGGTGTAGTCTGGTATGGCTGTGGTGCTCTCCACAGCCTTGACCCAGGTGTCTGTTACTGTACAAATATCTGCATCTTCCAAGGTGGGGACAGCTTCCACTGAGTGGAGTTTAGTGGTGACATTCCTAGCATTTAGCAGCATAACTATGATGTTTGTAGATCACGTTTTCTCATTGGAATATTTTTCCTTGTGACACTGCCTAAAAGTTTCTCTATGGGGGTGGCAACAGCCTTGGCCATTTGCCAAAATCCCAGGGGTGACAGATGAAGACCATCTCTGGAAAAGCATTGAGGTCTGTTGAGCAGGTCATCCCAGGCTGAAAGATAGTTTATCCCCTTACATTGACACCACACACTATGGCAATTATTGGCGTCAGTCATTTTCCATTTGAATGGAGCCATCATCCTAGGTGACAGTAAAATGTAGCTCAAAGCCAAGGACATACCTGCCTGAGACACATAGTCTGTTAGCCCAGTCATGTCTCTGCATACAATTCGGAGAGGTACATCTCAAGTTGTAAACACCAACAGGAACTATGACATAGTCATAACAGTACCTGATGTTGACATACTTGAGGGCATGTGTGATATGGCATATCCTGGCACCTCACAAAAAGCTGACCATGACCTTTCCCTTATGTAGCCTGGTGAGAGGCACCATTAATGTGCCTCATGATATAATCACCTATGACTAATATGTTTGATTGTGTGTTTTGCCTTATGTCTTTCACCTGTGAGACAGTGGTGCATGAGCTATTACATATACTGTGTTCTGCAGAGGTATGAATATGTGTAGCAAGCTTGCTTTTGGGTTTTTGAGGTGTCTAGTGTTTACTTTTGTTTCTGGTAAAGACCTGCACACATGTAGGTATATGTGATGTCGGTTTGGTGGGGTAGGATGTGCTCCTTCTAGGCGTTTACTTCTCTGCAGTCACAACCACTGTCATTGGCCTCTGACTGACTAAGTTTTCAGAAGTCTGCAAATTAGGAGCTGTCATTGAATCCCACACTGACTCAACAGTTATCCAGGGTGGGGTGACACAGACATTCAGTTGTCAGAGACATGGGCTAACAGTAAATGCCAACCCTGGTTACTAATGTATTGACTGTACACCTCCAACAGTTAACCCAGTAGTCAAGGACTTATGGACACATAGTGATCTAGCCTCTGACTGTCATCAGTTGGTAATATTTGGAGATGCATTCTATGTAACACAACCTATAAACAAAGCTATGGCATGTAAATCCAAGACAGTCATTGTTCAACTGTATTCGGCATTCATCACACCTACCACTGAGTGCAATGCCACCTTTGGTATGTAACTAATCAGGGATATCTGACAAGTGTCACATCCACTGAGGTTCCATAGTAAACCAATACACAGTGTATATATAACATGTCCTATGCATACTGCGTCAAGCCCGTAACTGTGTATTTTATCTCTGACATGCTTTAGAGGGGATGTGTATGCCTGCCATGCAGGGAGGTGTCAGACCTCACTGTGTACCTCCTGCATATCCAAGAAAGGACTAGCACTAGAGTTACCACCCCTACACACCTACACATTGACTGTGGCATAAATAGGACATGCTGGACAGATAGGTATATAGCCCAGACACTACACCCAATATGTAACAGGCTTCCAGTGCATGTGAGACACTGTTCCGCCCTAACGCAAATCATGTGCAAGTTACATGACAGGATGGGGAACACGACAATTATAACTGCTTTAAACAAATGTCTCTAATGGACACAGGGAAACTGTGGATGGTTCACTCCCACATCCCGGCTTGTCCATGTGTCAGCTCTCAAAACCCTGATTACACTTATCAAGGGTATCATACTATGTCAGAGCTTAGGAATGCATGGCTGGGATGAAAGATGCCCTTTTTTTAGCCTTTTATACACATATGAACCCATGGAGCCATGGTACTATACTGTTTTACCTTTCTGATGACATTTTTCTTCTGTGCTGTCATTCTATCCTGTGCTCTGGACTTGATAGGTTTATTGTAGATGTGAAACCACAGGTGTGTCCTACAGAATCCTGAAAGTGAAACGTAAACAGTACAATGAGACACCTTTCATTGTGTGACTACACAGCCATTACAACAGCATCCAGTGTACATTTTTCTTCTGTGCTGTCATTCTATCCTGTGCCCTGGACTTGATAGGTTTATTGTAGATGTGAAACCACAGGTGTGTCCTACAGAATCCTGAAAGTGAAACGTAAACAGTACAATGAGACACTTTTCATTGTGTGACTACACAGCCATTACAACAGCATCCAGTGTAACAAATACAACATAATGTGGTATACACATTACAAATGGTAGCATTTAAACTGTGTGACTGACCAGTACAAGTAGCATGTCAAAGACAACAATGGATGAAACAAGCACATATTAATTTAGATAGTAACCCTGTGCATCAGACACATAGCTTAATTTCCCTGTATCAATGACAATGATGACATGGATGTGACACAGGTATTATCACTTGCACAGGATGCTGTCTAGGGGTGTAGGATGCCTAGGTAGATCCAATAGGTTGGCAAGCATGTGTGTGAGGCAGAAAGTGGAGCAGACAAGACGGACCATGTAAATGTGGCATGTGTGTCTGTAGGTGACCTGAGTGTGACAGTGGTGAGTGAGTGTTTGCGTGAGTACAGCCAAGCTCAGTGCTAGCCCTATGTGAATGTATGTTGGACAGCTTTGAGCCATGCATGGTAGAGCTGACAGTTCATCCTCTCTGCCCTCAAACATGAGAACTGGTTCAGCCAGGAGTTGCACTGGCACCTCCATGCTCAAGGTCAGATGCTGGGCTACTACTTAAAACTAACTGCTGTCTGCTGGGACCATGTCCTCCATGGGACCACCCAGAGCCACAAGCCCATGGCCTGCCACATATTGATGAATACAGCACATTCCTCTCTGGAGCACTGGATGTACTGCCACTACGGGAGCATGATTGTGCACAGCCACATGGACTTTCAGCAGGTGTAGTTGCTGGCCTACATCCACGAGTCTGATGCTGGACTTCAACCAGGCATTCCATCACAATCAATGTGCATTCCATGGCAGATAGTGTGTGATCTCTGTAAGACCAATGTCTTTACACTGTGTCAGATCCAAGGTATCAGCAATGCAGTGGAGGCAGTTACAGATGTCAGACTGTACTGCATCCATAACTCTGAGCATTCTTCTGGAGTTCCTTTCAGAACGTGCCTGTGCCTCCATGACAGCCCTAAGCATACGCCGAGTGACACATGATGAGACACCTGCAACAGGTGGTGGAGGGACAGCAGGCCTCCTATGAGAACCCCTATCAATCTAACTGTTTGAAACCTTGCCAACTGTTTGACTATGGCCAGTGTCAACACACTGCAGCCACAGTAGCCGCACTTCCCTTTTCAATGTCCCCACCCTCTGACTGTCTCATATTTGTAGCTTCAGGGGACTGAGTATGCCTAGGCATACTGACTGTGTAAGGTGATATTGAGGACAGACGAGGCATGTAAACCACTGTGACAGATTCAGCCTCTGCAACCACCAGCTGTGCCTCACTTTGGCCATCATCGTCATCAGAGTCTGAAGAGACACTGACTTCGGGTTGTGAAGGGGACAAAGGCCAACCTGCCATGTCACCTGTGATATAAAGGGGAAAGCATCACATTAATACCTGCACTACCATGATCTGCAGTACTGTGTTTTAATATCTGTTAAGCTGTATACACTGCTGTAATTTTTACAGACTTATACAATCAACAATCTGAGATAGCAGGGCATGAGGTTATTAATCTCTAACCCAAATTGGTAAGTTTTCAAACTAACAGCTCTTTAAACTGGACTGTCATGAGCAATACATAAATTATGTACACTGCTGACATTCTGCATAACTCTGTACAATTTACAGGTATGGCCATCTGAAAAGTCCTGTCAATACTGTGAAATCAATCACTGTAGTCACACCTTTGACTCTTAAGTGTGTACAGTCAGAGCATATCTCTACATTTCGCAGTCATGCAGACTGTACATCAATTCAGTCTGCTGGCCTGGGATGACACTTTAGCTAATACCTTAAAGTAAAGCTACATATGTGAAAAAAATGTTTTGTGCTTACCAGTGTCAAGGGCGTGGCCTCTTCCTATTTCTAATATCCTGAAAAACATTTGAGGGAGAGGTAATATAAACAGCACCACATGTTACAGTATAACACTGGTAATATGTCCAAGTATCCCCCATTTACAGTAGCCACTATGTTAACAGGTATGTGGGTCACAATCTCTGCATGAGCTTAAAACTGCAGGTAACCCCCCACCCCATAAAACACCTGACACCCACATAAAACTATGTACACCCTGACATGCTAAATGCTACTGTATTCTGATGCTGATTCATCTAAACATACCTGGACACTCCTCTTGGGTGGAAATGCTGGCACTCACATCCACAGCATATGTTGTGATGGAAGCCTGGGAGCTGTCCTGTGTTGCAAGGTTCACCAGGAATTTCTCAGTGACTGACAGAGGTTGTTCCTCTGCAGGCTCACCAACATTGATCTGATGATCCCTGACCATGTCTGCTGCCCATCTGCGTGCCATGCGGATAATGTCTGTGGCATGGGGTCACACCTGCTCATATGTTCTATTCTGACAGCCTAGAGCATTTATGTTATGGACCAGTTCATCTCACAATGCTTTTCACTCTTGCCTATTTGCCCTCTCTCTGGACAGCAGGACTTGGTAGTGTTGTCTTAATGCTTCAATTATGAGGTCATTTTCTGTCTCAGTGAAAGGTGAGCAATGTCTGGCATACATGTTATCACCTGAAATACAAAATAGTAAGAACACATGTCAGGATTGCATACATAGGTGTACAGTATATACAGATACAGCAGTTAAGGAAGGCTATCAGTATTCTCTGCTTGATTGCACATCTCATATGTAATAGTGTGGCAATCATACAAAGGGTGTGGAGGCAACTAGGATAGTGGCAATAGTGACCTGCCCCTGCTTGTGCCATGACAGATACCCACATTTGATCAGACACCCAACATAGGAGTCCACTTGTAGTGTGGCCCATAGCAGGAAAGCTCCCCCCATGACATATGTATATAGTACAATGCCAAAAAATAGCTGTGTATTACAACTTTCAACAAAGGCAGTATCCAAGAAGCCTGTGTCCCAAGTTAACAAGCAGCATTAAACCCTTGCTGCAGTCTATGTCCTCTGTAGATGTTACATAGCTGCAGCTCAATGGCATGCCACCTGTACACTTCTAAGAAAGGCTTACTGATGTAATCCCCATTCCCCCTAAGTATATTAAAACAAATGCATTATGTTGAAAACAAAATGGATACATACCTGATGGAGTACAATACTCCTGTTTTGAAAAATACAGATATACACGTGTTGTGACAATGAGTTCACCATAGAAAGTAACTCTCATACACAATGGTTTATCTAGCTAGGAGTCTGCCTTTTTAAGATGGTTCTCATTACCAAGTGATTGTTGGTGAACCAATCTATAGTTCAGGAATGCTAACTGAAGAATAAACTGACAATTTGCATTGTAATCAAGCAATCCTATTGAAGGAGATATAAGGCCTCAGTGTAGAATCCATCCCCTTTCCCATATGATGGGGTGATGAAAATACTGTGGTAGAGATCCTACATCAGCAATGAGAGGATGTTTGTAGTAGATACTTATTACATACACATGTGTGTGCTACAGGCTACAGGCTGTAGCTGCTACAGTCAATAAGTATAGGAAGAGCTGCTGCAGAATGACAACACCGCTTATGAGTAAAGGTGTGACGAGTGGCAGCCAGGTGTACAGCCAGAGCCTGATTGAGGGAACCCATCCCACAGGAAATTGAGGTATGTGTTTAAGGTAAATATGTTAGCCATAGGTATCATTAACAGAGTAAAATGCAACACTTTTGTTGTGTCCTTGAACAAGGTAGGGAGTACATTTACCATTATGGCAGTCATTTGGACAACTGCCAAGCCACGTGTTATGTTATGGTAGTCTTCTGGAATGTGTGTGCTGGGAACCCTTGTTGCTAGCATGACCTCCATATGTGTATGTTACTTGTGCAGCTGTGCTAATCTGTAATATCAGTAACAAATGATTGTGTGCTGCAGTCTGGTATTAATGGGCCTTCTCTGAATTTTATAACTTAAAATCCTCTGTGATTGCATAGTAATGCACGATCTGGCACTCTATGCACTTTCTAGTGTTGTAATACGTATATGTTAACTGTGTTCCTATCTACAGGCCTTTGACTTCCATCATTGAAAAGCAGACAGTCCATCTGAAATGCTTTTGGTAGATAAACAGGTGATGAGACGGTCATTCATATCAGAATTCACAATGGTGGTGTACACATACATGTATTTGAAATGCAAGACACCGCTTGATTTGAACTCAGGACCATGTGTACCAAAAACTAATATTTGCAAAGCATTTAACAGACTGAGCTACTGAGTCACTATTACAGCAGGTGTATTTTTCAATATATAATTCCACACTTACATCCTGTTCCCTCATTTACAACCATTATTCTGCGTATGGCTTTATAGGGATGTATTTCTTCAACAGAGTCCCAGTTAAACCCCTATTTTTCCACTACTGTTTTAGCAGGTGTATTTTTAAATGTTACAGATAAAATTGCACAGTTACCTGTTGTTAGTGACCTCACTTACATGGACTTATAGTGCGGTATTCCTATTTCAAGTTCAAGTTACATTCCCATTGTTATATTACTCTTTTATCAAGTGTGTACGTTGGGACACAATGTGCATTGTTGCTTAAATGTGCTTAATGACAGGAAGATGGCAGTTATTATGTTTTGATTAAAACACCTGTGTGAATTAACAGCTGTGTGGCTTGGCGGGTTGATGCACTGGTCTCCAGGTATGATGGTCCTGGATTCGAAACAAGGCGCAAGTGTACATTTTGTATGTGATTATTATTATTTCACACACATATATCAATATAGTCCCATTTAACTTAGCTTAATGATGCTACACATTACACACTGTCATACAAAAAAAATCTTTAAAGGAATGAAAAATTAGGAGATAGGTAGAAAAACATACTGAAAGGCAGGTAGGTATGTGCAGGAAGGTGTAGGAAAGAACCGGAGCTATCCATTTCTTGTATAGCAACAACTGTGCACTTTAACGTTTTTTTTGTATCTGAATTTGGACTGTCAGCCCCAGAGAGAGGGATGATGACACCATAAGTGCATTGTTAAGTCAATTGGACCAAATTAAGTGTGTCCAGTGGACATGTGTGCAAAATGAAGAGGTATGTATGGGACAATATATTTTTTGGACAGGTGCCCATTTTTTTTTTAAGGTGAGAGTGGAATGTTGGGGAAGGGACATAAGTACGTGTGGGGAGATAAGTTGGGAAGGTGAGGAAGCTTTTGCAGGCAGACAGGACAGCATACAGGGTTGGTGTGTGACACAAGAGGGTGGTGAGCACCTTGGTTGGGGAGGGTGTTGTAGAATCCCAGTCCCGTGGACATAGACATGGTAGCAGTGTGACTCAAGTTCTCACCCATGGGACTGTCAGCATTGTACCTTCACTGCTTCTGTGGAGGCAGTGGCTGACGCCAGAGTACAGGGTGTGGCTGCCCCACCAGGATGGACAGCATGCTCTCTATCAGGTGTAGGCATGCACTGAGAGTTCAGTGCACCAGTCCATGCACCATGCCTGGCAGTTCCTCATGGGTGACATAATCACCCCCTCCACTTCCATTCCCAGAGGGGGAACCAAACCCAGCCTGTGGGTCAGAACTACCTGATGGTACAGGTAGTGCAGCGCCAGCAGAGGGGGTGCCACCAGGCTGTAGCCCAAATGTGCTAGGCCCTGGTGCCAAGGCTGGGGAGCTAATGTAGGTGGATTGCCTTAAACCAGCCTACCTTGTTGAGCTGTAGTAAATTAGTTATAAACATAAGGTAAAAATAAACATAACCAAACACATGTTAAGTATTAACATAATAGAAGATAATAATGATTAAACAAAATAAATAGAAAGAAATATAATTAGGAATACAACAATAAACAAAGTAAATGAACATATATTAACAGCAAAGTAATATGAAATTTTACATAAGGCCAATATAAGAGGTAGTTACAAATAATATATTAATATCAAATCATAATAGTTAATATAATTAATAAATTAAAAAAGAGAAGGTGTGGGGTGAGAGAGGAAAAAAAGCATTAGTAACTTTGCAGATAATATTACTACACAGACTACTACTACATACTTGTACATATTTAAGATTTCAGTTGTGATTACACTGACTGCAAATGTTGTACAGATGATGTTGCACGTACTTAGATCTCAGCCTGTTAGCATGGGACATTATGGGTCAAGCCCTACCAAATGGCGGTACAAAGGCACAACTACAGGGAGCATTATTACATAATATGCTCATACATTAATAGCAAGGTGTTCTGATAACATATTTCCCAATAAACTGCATTTCAAGTGTTGTAAATTATTATTATTATTGCTAATCAAGGAACAGACATACTGGGCAGTAATAATTACATTCTGCAAAAATCTTGACAGTTGTGAAGCATGTTCGTGTACAGTAATTATACTACACACCTGGTCATTTCTCATTTGGCTGCCATGGGATTAGAACCCACAAGCAATGGCTATAGGAATAATGTACACTTTATTTGAGAATAATGAATTCTCAAAACACCATCTCCTTTAAGACTTTTATTGCAACATTTTGTGTGAAATTGTACATTTACACATATGTATAGTGTATGGTATCAGATTGGAAAACAAATGCAGTGACCACATGAATAATGAGCACTTTATTTGAAAACATTAGTTATCAAAGCACCATCTCCTTTTACACTGTAATGCTTAGCACAGGAAATCTGGCAGTTACACACATGTATGGCTGTGTAGGACTTCTCTTAAACTAACCATATACCCCATTCATTTACTGAATGCTTTCTACAGCATATTTTGGGGAAAAGTATCAGAAGTGAAGCTTGACACTTAATCTAGGTATTGCACTACATTTATTTATGAAATTTGTTGCTGCATTATTTATTAGTTAATATGTAAAAGTTGACTGGTGTCAGATTAGAACACACATGAAGTGAATACAGGAATAATGAACACTTTTTGAAAAGATTACTTATCAAAGCACAATCTTGTTTTAAACTTTCTTGATAATATTTCTTAAAATCTGACATTTAGACACATGGATAGTTGTCCAAGATATCAGTTAACTTACCCATATACCATGTTCAATTACTGAGTGGAATATACAACATTATGTCAGACAAAATGAGTAGAACACAGGCTTGAACCTTACTCTGGATATTGCACTATATTTATTTTTGAGATTTTTTGCTGCATCCTTTATTCAGTTACATGTAACACTTGACTGGTGTCAGATTAGAACACACATGCAGTGAATACAGGAACAGTGAACACTTTATTTGAAAACATTACTTATCAAAGCACCATCACCCTTTAAAATGTATTGATTAATGTTGCTTCAACTCTGGCATGTAGAGCATGGATAGCTGTGCAGGACTTCTGTTAACTAGCCCATATACCCTGTTCATTTACTGAGTGCAACCTACAACATATTTCAGAAAATGAGCAGACCAGAACAGTGACTTTTAACCTGGGTATACCCCAACACTAACTGATGTTTGGAAGCTATACTACACAATACTGCATGCCTACTTGCTTTAACTTGGTTTACCATTTCAGGTAGGCAGTGACACATTAATAAAGATGTAAGATGTCCCAGGTATGTCATACCTCACTGTTAAGACTAGAAACTCTGTAATTAATTTATTGCATAATTACATAGGTTCATAGGTTCATAGGTTGATACTAGGCTATCTGCCCTAGGGCATTTACAAGCCTAGCCAGAGTGTGTTTGGCTTTCGCCACCCTTCTTAGATTAGTTGACTGTGCCTCTGTATAGTAGGTCACAGAAGATGGCCCATTTAAGGTTAGTTTACCATGCCTCTGTCTAGCAGTGACACAGAAGAGATCCCAGGGGTAAATTTACGATCTCCCATCCAAACGTCAAGATTCTTCTTGAAGAGGGTCATTGAGGGGCTCTGTCTGACATGGATTGGGATTTTGTTCCAGAGTGAGGGGAGCCTCTGGGATATGAATCTGTCCCTCCAGCATGTTCTATTTATTTCTGTGCTGAGGTTTAAGACACTGGAGCGTGTAGTTCTGATGGATTTGGATTTTGTTGAGGTGGAGCATGTTCATTAATTCTGGGTTGGACATGGCTTTATATGTCAGGCACAGATCGCCTCTGAGTAGGCGGTAAGCAACTGAGTAGAGCTGGAGTTTCTTTAGCCTAACAGCGTAGGGCATCTGTTTGAGTCCCTTGATCCTCTTGGTGAGGTACTTTTGGGGTCTTTCTAGTTGTAGCAGGTGTCGGGTAAGGTACATCCCAAATGGGGCATTGTATTCAATTATGGGCCTGATGAGTGATGAGTAGAGGGGCACAATGACCTCTCTTGATCTAGATGTGAACCCATTCTTGATAAGGTGGGCTATATAGAATGTCTTTCTAACCGCTTTGGCAATGTGATTGTCAAAGGAGAGATTGCAATCTACTTGGGTCCCCAAATCCCTAATTACTTCTTCCAGATTAATGGATTACCACCTATGTGGTAATTTGTGGGCACTTTGTTTTTCCCAAAGGGGATGACTATGCACTTTTTGGCATTTAGCTTTAGGCCATGGCTCTGGCACCAGTTATCCATCTCTGTGAGACCTTTTTGGAGGATGCTTGTGTCAGCCGGCAAGTCGATTATGGCCCCCAGTTTGCAGTCATCTGCAAACTTTGTCAGCCATAGTCCTCCTGTGGTAGCCTGTACCTCAGAGAAATATATACCGAACAAGAGAGGTCCCAGGACTGAGCCTTGTGGGAAGCCACTTGTAACGGTTTAGAGTCTGACATGGCGCTTGCAATTCTGACCATGTGGGTTCTCTCCCTAAGCCAGTTTGCAACCCATCTTGTGACATAGGGGTTGATATTTAAGCTGGTGGGCTTATTTATGATGCCCGAGTGGGGTATTGTGTCGAAGGCTTTTGCAAGGTCAAGGTAGGCTGTGTGAACGACCTTCCCTTCGTCTATGGCCTTGGTGACTGTTTCAAATTAATTGACCAGGTTCAAGAGGCAGGATCTGCCATTAACAAAGCCGAATTGGGTAGGACCCAGTGTTTGGAGGTTCCCAATGTCTTTGTTTATGAGTTCCATGATGATACGCTCCATACCTTTGCAGACCAGGCTAGTTAGGCTTATAGGGCGATAGTTTCCGGGGTCCATTGTGGCTCCACCTTTATGGAGTGGGACCACTGTTGCTGTACGCCATTCTTTGGGTACATATCCTGTTGTAAGCTGAGACTGAACAGTGATTTTAAGTGAGGGTTCAGTTCTTCTTGGAGCTGATGTAAAACACAGCCCAGGATACCGTCCGGTCCCATTGATGCTGTGTTTTTTGCTTTTGAGGGGGCAGCTCTCACCTGTGCATCTGTGATGTCAGGGAGGCTACACTCTGTTGGGATAGTCATTTGCTCATTAAGTTATTACTTTGATGCTTTCCTACTTACCACACAATTGTCTCATCCTGGCCAGGCACCCTGCATGGGACTAGACACTGCGAGCCCTCTCTTCTGCAGTTATGGTAAGAGAAGCGAACCATTACGCATACCAGTTTTGCACAGATTCAGGTTGTATATTTCTAAACTACTGACAAACATACATACATATCTGTGGGGTTTGCCCAGCTCTAGCTTCTTGGACCCAGGTGTCCAAGATTCCCCTCTTCCTATGCCTCAGGTCATCTCAGTGGTGATGACAATGCTCGCCAGTGCAGGGTATACCAGTAGCACTGGTAAGTTCCCTGGCCAACCAACCCCAGGCCTCAGACTTACACTCTCAGCCCTGGTAGTTGCCCTGCATCAGCCGGGGTTCATAATTCTTAACCAGCAGTCCAACAAAAACTCTAGACTCCTGCACTCTCCATTTCTGCCCATGAAAGTACACTCCGCCAACAGCACCAAGCATATCCACAGCCAAGTTAAGACTCCAATGAATGATGTGAAATTCCTGCCTATTGGCCTTTAGATTGGCTGCATTCCTATCCTTGCATGTCATGCTGTAACTTTCAAAAAAGCACTGTGCTGCTTAGCATCGAACAAACTCACACAAACCATGTGTAAGCTCAGCTTAGCAACATGCAAATGGGAATTGACCATTGACCATGCTTAAGGGCTGCTTAGCATCTCGCAGCTTTTCCAAATGTAACAATTTTTTTATTTTAAACTAAATTGACTTTTCAGTTAGCTGACACATTTTCACAGCAATAAATGTAAACAACATGACTGCTCAGGACTCAAACCCAGGACTTACTACACTACAGGTCATGCCTCAACCTATCTAGCCACTGGAATAGTGAAGGCAATGCGTCTATCTTCACATATACTACAAAGGTGCCTGTAAGCGTAACACAGCTTCCTTGCACAGGTTTGCACATTGCTAAGAACTGCAATAATTGAATACATCTAGTTTCTATTTTTAGATGTCTGATGTATATAACCGCTGCTAAGCATAGCTAAGCAACGTGCAACACCGTGCAAACAAGTACATGAAAAAAAAAATTAATTAAAATCGAATACATCCGGTTTCTATTTTTAGTTGTCTAGCAGATGTCTACTGTATATGTGAGCAATGCTAAGCATAGCTGTACAAGATGCCCCACCGCACAAACAAGCACATATATGTAAAAAAAAAAAAATTAAAATTGCAATTTCATGAAGTAACATCTGTTGTTCACCTTTTGGTCCATGTTAACGGGTTGAAAGTTATTGTGCTGTGCTTTCCAACTGTCCAAAGTTTTCTGGATGGTCCACAAGTACAGCACAGCCTCTACAGTATTGTTTACATGGATTCAAAATCCATGTTACTCTGCTGTCCCTCAGCAGTGAACCATAATTAATATGTATGGTGAGCTTCCGAGGAGGAACCATAGCCGTACACATGGGTACATTCCATGTAGGCTCTTCATGGAGCCTACATAAATTTTACTGAATCCTGGGAACTAGTTTTCATTCATTCCCATACAACCTATTGCAGTGAAAGTGACATAGTTGTTACTCTCCAAAGATCATACCTCATTAAATTCTTAACTTCATAAATTTAGCTACAGTGTTTAGGTCTAGAGTTCATCAAGGAATACTGATTCTATCCAATCTGGATCAAAAAACACATTATCTACCCATGTGTCAGGATTATGTTTGAAGATTAACAAATTCTTAAGGGTTATTTGTGAAAAAAACAGTTCACCATATTGGCTACTGTAGACTGAGCTCATCTACTTAAATATATCTGAAAACTGACAATTTACCCATATGTATGTACTTATTCAACAACTCAAAAAATGATGTCTGCTCCTGCTCTATCAACAATGGCTACAAAATATAAAAACACACTTTCCACTATCAGTTTGCTTGTATTATATTAACAATTAAAATGCAATTGAACCACATGTCAAACATCTTAACATGCTGTAGACAATAAAATGCTGTTAGTGTATTATATCATTCTTTCTGTCCTTTTATTCTGCCTTCTCTTCTTTTTCTTCTTATTCTTTCCTGGCAAATATAGCATAGTATAGAACAATTCATTATATTCTGACATATTTCCCTATCTTAAACTTAAAAGATTACTTAGTAGCACCACTTTCAGAACTTACATTATGTACCTCCCTGATTTATTTTTCTACTTTTGCTCTAGCTGTTATTCCCTGAAACTTTTTCTTTCTCAAAAGACTCAATAGTTCCAGTTTCACAAACTCAGAATTGAAGCTTTATGTTATGCATATTCTGTATAATTTGGTTGCAATAAAGCATTTAGTGTAAAAGTTCTGTAAACCTAAAAAGTGTAAGTACACCTGTTATGCTAGGTTGTTTTCATTTGCATACTCTGCTTTGCTGCAACACTGTGTACACTCCTGCATTGTTCTGCTGTCTTGTACATAAATCTCTGTATTATCTTTTAAACTAAGCAGATATCTACTAAACTACCAATGTTACTAAAAAATTGGCACTTTCTTTGTATGATCTCAACAAACTTTTTACATGCATGCCACCTAAGCATCATGACTAAAAAGGATTCAAGCTAGCAAAAAAAAAAAAACCCAAAATAAAATCAACTTTCATACTAAGTTTGTATGATACCTCTTCAATAGCTATTAAGGCATTTTTGGACAGTAGCTACAAAATGAGCAAATAATCATTATTTGCATTTTGTAAGTTTAACCATTAATCCATTTGAGTATTTCTTCTTTTACAGTCTGATTACCATCCTAATACAAATTAATAAATGATGAATGTCTGCTTGGATATATTCTTGATATACTTTGACAACAAATGTTGTCCTTGTTAATAGGTGCATATTTGGTTTAGCTTACCTTATATGTCACATTGTCATGTAGCATTAGTGTATGTTATTTATTGTACCTCGCTTTCACTGACCTTTCTATTTCTCTAAACTGTTTATAGTCTTTGACTTGAATAGCCTTGCTGTATGTATCACAGGACTTCCTGGCCTAGTACAATATGCATTAATGATTTGTATGCCTACACATATTACAAATACTGTATCTCTCACAAAGAATGATGTGCTATGTTAGTCTGTATTGTGCCAATGGCCCAGGTCATGTCTAAAGACAACCCTCTACAAGCTCACCTATCCAGTTAATAAATAAATAAATAAATAAACTACAAAGAAATAAATTTTACAAGCAAAACAGCAGGGTTATAGAATAAAATGTGGTCAGAAACTTGAAATGTAGTTTGTTTCACAGACACTTCCATAATAAGTAAAGTTTCATAGTTGATAAATCAGTTTTTAATAAAACAAAATATAGTGGATTCTCATATGGTAAAAATATCAAGGGGCATTGTTTATAAATGTTTGTGAGCCACGGAGTTGCACTAGCATACAGCATACTTAGCTCTTAGCAGTTCATTGGCTACTATACAGTGAGGTAATACCTTGTACAATGTCCTACCCCATTGTGTAAGCATAGTACTCCAGGAACTGAGTACATATATAAATATTTCCCCCTCCCTAAACATGCACAATTTACAATTGCAGCACCATTCAAGTACCATCTGGGCTGATGCGATGTCCAATGAGACTCCAGCAATGGGTAGTGGTGACCTGCTGGAGTTCAGCCACATACATTCCCATGGTGTTGGGCTTGTCAGTACAGTGGTTAACCTTTTGTGCTAATTTATTACTCTCAATATCAGCACACACAGACAAAAAATTAACAGATAATCTCAGTTGCATGGCAAGAAAATTCCCACCAGCAACAAAGTTCCACTATAGAGCAGACAAACCTGCTACCACAAGCAAACTTGTCCTGCCCCTACACAGTGATAGTGAGCCCCCACTAACGAGAGCCTGTACAGTTCAAGATTTCCTCATCATCATATTAAGGTAATGTACCTAGCGCTTTATCATGCCCAATGACTGTTATATCTTTATGAATCACACCCAAGCATGATGCAGGTGACATTTATGTACTAAAATATGCAGAGTACACTTCAGTACATAGTTAATCTCCCTTATGAAGTGTTGTGATGCCATGTGCTGTTGTGAGTAGGAATGAAATGGGCACTGGATTGCATTATTTACCACCATGAACAATGTAATCCTGTACACAAGGATAGGCACAACATTCTGGTTAAGCAGGGGCACCTTCCCTGTCCCTTCTTTCAACACAAACAAAAGTGGCTCTACCTTGCTCACAATGGGGAGCCCAACAGCCATAGAGGATGTGGCTAACCCCTGGTCCATAGCAGCAGTATGGGCAACACTAGAAGGATCTTGGGAAAAAGATGAGTAGCCTGAGGAATCAACTTTGACCACAACTCTAAAACACTTTACCAGTCCCCAAAATTAATTTAAACATAGTTTCTCCACAGAAAAAAATGTTTTTAGAATGTTTGAATCAACTTTTAAACTGCCTAAATACAAAAGTGCACTCCCATTTAAAAGTAAAACAAAGTTGCATGACAGCCAATAAAAAACAAATACTCCTAAATTCAAAAAGTACTTTCCCACACAGAAAAGTAGATTTAAATATTAAAAATAACACGTGGAAGTTTTTTCCTCATAGAGAACTTATCTGACCAAAAATGGGGCGGCAAAAGCTGACAGTAGATTCACTGAAACCCAGAGAGGGCTTGCCCTCTATGCCTCTTCTCTATATTAATTAACAAAGTTCCCCCATCTCCTACTTATCCTCTATGTCGATGTCATGGACATTTACTGATCAGGTCACCCTCACACCACCTCCACCTTCTGAAGTTCCTCTCTCTCGACAATCCTGCTATGAACTGGTTTACATCTTACCTGGAAAACCGAAAACAAGCGGTTCTCTGGCAAAACCATCTTTCAGACCTCCTTCCCACCTCCCTAGGTGTCCCTCAGGGCTCCATTTTAGGACCACTATTGTTTTCCATTTTCATAAATGACCTTCATCTTTCTACTCCACTCTCTACCTGCATTCAATATGCAGATGACTCTACCATAATCTGTTCTGGCACATCCCAAACTGAACTTCATTCTCTCACACAAAAAGCTTTCACCACTATAGAACAATGGTTCTCTAACCATTGTCTTCTCCTTAACCCTAAAAAAAACAAACTTTTGCTCTTTACACCCTCTTACTTGTCTCCCCCTCTTCATTTCACACTCACATCCAGTAATGGTACCATTATTTCTCCAGACCCCACCACCAAACTCCTAGGTATTACAATTGACAATCGACTAAAGTTTGACAGTCACATAAACACCACAATAAAGAATATTAACAGAAAACTCGGATCCCTCTATAGAATTAAACCTTTCCTAACACCTGAAGCCAGGACCACAGTATCTAGAATCTCACCTAATCTCTACCCTATTATATGCTTCTCCCATATATACCAATCTTTCTAAAAATAACCTTAACAAACTAGCTAGATCATACAACAATATTGACAGATTTGCTACAAACTCTCCTTACAGGACTCATCACTGCCAGAACCTAAAACAACTAGGCTGGCTTGAATTACCTCACCAATTACAATTCAACCAACTTATAATTGCCCACAAAGCCCTATACCAACCCAACAACACCCCAATTCTTTCTACCTTCATAAGGTCATATAACAACCTGAGGAATCTACGTTCCGCTAACAAAATGTTGATTTACACTTCCTTATCATATAACTCAGCAGGCGACTCCATATTTTCTAACTCAGTTGGTAAAATATGGAATAAATTACCACAAGACCTTACAACCCTAACCTCTCTCCCACTATTTAAAACTAACCTAAAACATTTCCACTCTAACCACTGGTTATGCTCTTGTACCAACCCTGACAAACTATTATTCACTAATTTTCCTGTTTCATTTAAAACAGAATATTCTGAACTATACACCTCTTTATGTAACTCTCTATAAACTAATCTTTTCTCTTAATTTCTAACATTATCATTCCTGAGTACTACTTTCCATGTTTGATTCTTTAACTCACTTTTTAACAGTACTTTCTTGTAAATTATGTTTTGGTATTTGTAAATTTTTACAAATCAAAATATGTAAATTGTAAATTTTTGTTAATCTGATGATGCATCATTCTATATTAATGTTATTTTCTAATAGTTGTACGATATATCTCTGTGCTTTTTTTTTTTCCGAGGATGTTTTTAATATGTTTTTTTACTGGAGCTTTTCTCCTCAGGCCTCCACTGAAAATGGACATGTATCCAGTTGGATTAGCCCGGTCAACAAATGTAAAATAAAATAAATAAATAAAATAAATTTAATACCATCTCCAGTCAGATTTACATGAGCTCCACCAATGGCACATAAACAATAAACTACTTCTCAACCCCGTCAAGACCAAAACTATGCTTCTCAGAACTCCACAGAAAATTCACCAAGCACTTAACTTTTTAACTATCTCTGACCTACTCACCCATTTCATGGAAGACAACCTCCACCTCCAAATACCAAGGACTATGGCTTGATCAGTCTTAAACTTCCAGTTCCACGTAGACAAAGTAAGTGCCAAAATAAACTCCTTCCTCTTCGGGGTAAAAAAAGATCTCTTCTTTTCTATCCTAACCAGCCACAGTAGCCACTGGCAAAGACGTTCTCTTTTCTCAACTTTAATATGGGCTCTCAATTTATGCTTCTGTCTCCAAATAAACATTACCACAATCCAGGCTATCTCTGACAGCATCTGACAATTCATTACAAACTCATCTCTCTATGAACATCACTGTATCGCCCTAGAAAAAGCCAAATTACCTACTTTTAGGATCCCAAGTCTGCAAACTACTCCAACTCCACACATTTATTCCCCTTACAGCTAGTCATGAAAAAACTTCCTCATACAACCTGATGAACTAATCTTAAGCCACACCAACTCCCAGCATGCCCTGAACCAGATTCTATAGCATTGTCCATGCTCTGTTCTCTCAGGTTCTTTGGCAAGTTCTCCCTATCAACAATAAGGCAATCAACACTTATTCCAAATTCAGAATGCAACTGCAAAAGAACTTCTTCATCCAATCCAAATGCTCCACATGGCATATCAAATAACCTATCTCTTTGAGTCTCTTCTCCTGTCTGAAGATTCACTGAAGATTAACCCACTTCAGAAACTAATCTCTCTCTCTGTATATATATATATATATATATATATATATATATATATATATATATATATATATATATATATATATATATGTATATATATATATATATATATATATATATATATATATATATATATATATATATATATATATATATATCCTTTCTGTGTTGGAGGGAAGCATTCTATATTATCAGTGGGAGTGGTAAGCACTAGGTAGCCTATCTACCACAAGATCCAGGTACAGATTCTAAGTTTTAGCACTTGAATTTGCATATTTATGCTCAGCACTTGTTCAGAACTTGTTGTTACCACTAAATAAGCTACAAATTACTATACTACTTAACCTACAGGAAAACAGTTTTTGTACTTACTTTCCTCGCTTGCTTAGAGAAAAACAGCTCTTATAGTCACTTTCCTCACTTGTCTAGAGGAAAGTAATTTTTTATTCAGCCATGTCCAAGGGTCAGATCCCAGTGTTCTCGCCTGTCTATCTGACGAATCTGGGCATTTTGGGGCAATGTGGCAATTTCCTCATGTACACAGACAACCCTCTCCTCCTACCACCTAACAACACAACCTGTGAGAGATGCACTTATCTAGCCAAACTGGAGGTAAAGCTCTCTCCAACCAAGACTGAACTTGACAGTCAATAGAAGAAGGTAAACACTTGCACCACACTACACTCATCACATTGTCCCACTAAACCTACACCACCAAAATCCACACATAGAAACACAAAAACATTCACAGAGGCTCTCAATAATAATCTGTTCAAGCAACAGAGACCTCCAAAGCAGAAACGCAAGCAACCTCCACCCCCAACACAACCTAAATGACACATAGCCTACAGACTCAGTGTGCCAATAAACCACAGCCCATAAGGCAAAACAACGTACCCAACACACTAGTCATAGGTGACTCTATAGTCAGGCACACTGATGTCCCACTCACCAGGTTAAACAAGGAGAAAGTTACTGTCCGATGCTTGTCGGGTGTCAGGATCCTCCATATAACCCATGCACTCAGGTCACTCCACAACAAGTACAAATATGACTCTGTCATTGTCCATGTTGGTGTGAATGACCTGAGAAGTACCTCCCTTGACTACATGAAAAAAGACATGGAAGAGCTCTCTGATCTTGTAGCCCAGGCAGGTATGACCCGAGTAGCATCCTGCCATTGCCCAGAAAGATACCGCAGTACAAGGACAAAATGATTGACTTCAGCAATTGGCTAAGCTTCTGGTGTCATTCTAAGGGGATCCAGTATCTGTCTGCCTGGGATGACATGGTCGACAGCCCACGATGTTTTGCCAGAGATGGCCTGCACCTGTCTCCCATGATATTCTGGATACTGGCCAAGGGTCTTGCTACCCCTATAGTGCCTTTTTTATGCAAGGTTTAAATGACAAATTCACCACTGTAACAGGAACAGGTAAGCAAAAACTGGGGGTAATGCTACTCAATGCTAGAAGCCTAAATCTCAAAATGTACTCACTTGAGGCACTCCCTAAAATGGAGAACAGCGATATCTGTGAGTAACTGAGACCTGGTTCATGGCTCTGGAGACCACCCCCTGCATTACCAGGCTATAACTCATATCACACTTTTCAGCCATCTAACCTGGACCAGAACAGCAAAGGCAGAGGTGTGTCCATATTCATTAAGGATATCCACACCTCCAGGCTAGTTGTACAGCATAATGCACCCAAGGTTATCCAAGTGCAACTAACTCTGGGCAAAACTGCAATCCAGATTGTAGTTTGCTATAGATCCCCCAGCATGCCCCAGGATTCCCACTCCTCATTTCTTGATATACAAGAAAATATTAGGGTTCAATCAAATACCCTAATAATGGGCAATTTCAACTACCCTACCATTAACTGGGAAAACTACTCAAGTACCAACTCCTTCGCTCAGCGCTTTCTGGAATTCATAAATTCCAATCCCCTGGATCAAGTTACCCACACCCCCACCAGGGGCAGCAATATCCTAGACCTAGTCTTTACCAACTTGAGTGAATGGTGTTCCACACCTGAAGTCAACTCCTTGTTGGTCAGATCCGACCATATGCTAATCACCCTAGATATCTGCATCCCGCCCCCAACCACCATTAAGGAAACCACGGTAAAAAATTTCTCCAAAGCTAACTTCATGCTTCTTAAGACTGAAGTGGTGAACTTCATGACACACAGGCAGATGGACAATACACTTACGACTGCTAAATCTTACACAGATGCACTCTACAAGCACTTACATGAGTGCATGGATTGTGCTATCCTAAACAGAACCAAGATGCTATCCTCCAAATAAAGGAAGCCAATCTGGTGGTCTCATGCCATAAACAAACTCTACAACAGATGGAAAAAACTGTTGAAAAAGAGAGTAAAATCTCATGAGTGTAGGATCTCACTGGTCAGCCTCCGTAAGAAGCTGAGATCCCTTATAAGATCCTCCAAAGCTAGCTATGAAAACATAATCACCACTGATTCTAAGGACAACTACAAGGCATTCTATAGCTATGTCAAGAATCTCAATGGCAACACCCAGATCTGCTCTGAGTTACAGCACAACGGCATAAAAATTACAGAACTGACTGATATTGCCAACATCCTGGCAGATAGGTTCAGTGTTAACTTTACCCCCCCCCCCTCACCCCCTAAAGGGCCCATATCTCTACAGGAAAAATGCAGAGTCCATGTAATCACATCTATGCAGGTAAAACCTGCACTCTCTAAAACCAAAAACATAACATCCATGGGACCGGACAGCATCCCAGACTGCGTTTTAGACGAACTTCAGAATGAACTGGTTCCCCACCTAAGCACCATGTTCAACCATAGTCTCACGTCAGGCTTTGTGCCCACTAAATGGCACAGAGCAACAGTTATCCCACTCCACAAAGGGGGAGCCATTCTGATCCTGGGAACTATCGCCCTATTAGCCTGATGAGCCTTGTCTGCAAGGCTATGGAATGTATCATCATGGAACTCATAAACAAAGACATTGGTAACCTCCAAACTCTGGACCCCACTCAGTTTGGGTTTGTGAAAGACAGATCATGCCTTCTGAACCTATTCAACTTCTCTGAGGCAGTCACCAAAGCCGTAGACGAGGTGGTTCACACAGCCTATCTTGACCTCACCAAGGGTTTCAACACCATCCCCTATTCTGGAATTATAGCTAAACTCACTAAACTAGGTATAAATCCCTACATCACAAGATAGGTTACCAACTGGCTCACTTACAGAACCCACACTGTCAAAGTTGCAGACTCCAAATCTGACTTCAAACCAATGGCAAGTGGAGTACCACAGGGTTCAGTCCTGGGACCTCTCCTGTTTGGTATCTTCTTCTCTGAAGTACAGGCTAACACAGAAGGCCTCTCTGAAGTGCAGGCTAACACAGAAGGCCTCTGGATAATGAAGTTTACAGATGACTGCAAACTAGGAGTCATAGTCGAGTCCCCAAATGATGTGGACATCCTACAGAAGGGCCTCACTGAGACAGATACCTGGTGTCAGAGGCATGGCCTCAAGCTTAATGCCAAAAAGTGCACTGTCATCCCCTTTGGTAAAAACTCTGTACCCATGAACTACCACATAAATGGCAGTCTACTTAACACCAAATGTGTGATAAGAAACCTTGGGACCCAGGTGGACAGTAGTCTATCCTTTGATAATCACATTGCCACAGTAGTCAGGAAATCCTTCTATGTGGCACATCTCATCACAAAAGGGTTCTCATCCAAAA